>NC_079443.1:45693360-45768360 GCF_903798145.1 Danio aesculapii | reverse complement strand
TTAGGTTTACTAGGCAGGTTAGGGTATTTAGGCAAGTCATTGTATAATGATGGTTTGTTCTGTAGACTATCGAAAACAAAATGGCTTAAAGGGGCGAATAATATTGACAAAAATATAAAAAAAATATCATCAGACATACTTTGAAAATGTCATTGCTCTGTTAAACATTATTTGGGAAATATTTAAAACGGGAAAAAAATTCTAAGGGAGGCTAATAATTCTGACTTCAACTGTATCTCAAATAATTTGCCTCATATAAAGATATACAAAAATGACACCACAAAATAGAAATCAAAGTCTCTTAGAGGGCAACCACCATTAGCCATCAATAAATCATAATGATTTCCAGAGAAACATTTTTTCCTTGAAAGGGATTTTAAAAAGACAAAAATCAGAAGATAATCTGGCAGAGAATCACACAGTTCTTGACCCCATGTTACAATTTCAATTAAAAATCATCTTTTCTGTTCTGCTGAAGGAAATGCAAAGTCACCTACATCTTGAATGGCCTGAGGGAGAGCAAATTAACAGCAATTTTTCCTTTTTGGGTGAAGTATACCTTTAATCTCTTAGCCAGTGTCAGGATGTGGACTGTGGTGCCGTTTTTTAATTTTTTTAACATGTCAGTGTTTACGAATAGATTACATCAAAAAGAACACGAGTAATCTTGACAAACTATACTAAAGCTAAATCAGTCTAAAGCTAAAGTTCTGTATAGTTCAGACATAGTGTTTTTTGTTGTTTTGGAGTGACTACGTCTGCAGATATTTTTTCATGTCCGAACAACATTATGCACTAAAGGAGTTTAAAAAACAGGGTACATATGTAAAATGACCATCTGTAGCTTTGTATTAGTGAAAATTTGGTAAAATAGGAGGTCACACCCACATTATTTCGGACTGTCCTAAGATTCAAGAATTCTGGGAAAATGTTAAAAAAGAAATAGATAAGATATTACATGTAATGTGCATTTATATAGATTTATTGTGTATCGTCATACACTTAAAGCGACTCACAGTCATGAGGGGGTCTCTCCACACCCTCACCAGTGTGCAGCATCCACTTGGATGATGTGACGGCAGCCACTCGCCACACACCAGCTGTAGGTGGAGAGAGATAGAGCCAATTCGGTGGATGGGGATGATTGGGAGGCCATGATCGGTAAGGGCCGATGGAGGGAATCTGGCCAGGACACTGGGGTTACACCCCTACTCTTATTTTCAATATTTTTATAGAAGTTTTTTTTTTCAGATAATATACAAATTTATACATGTATAAGAAAAATAGTAGTCCTATAAGAAAAGAGATGACATCAATTATATAGCAACAAAAACAAGAAAACTGTAGAACTCTTAAATCAAACTTACACCTTTCTACCCCCGTCTATGCACAATCCCTCCCGTCTCTCACCCCTCCCTATTTCCTAAAGCCTTTAATAAGTACGCACAGATGAATCAAGACACAGATAAATAAATAATAAACCAATTGAAAAAATAATACATAAATTAAAAAATAAATCAATTAATAAATAAAAATATATAAT
Organism: Danio aesculapii; assembly: GCF_903798145.1. Taxonomy (NCBI): domain Eukaryota; kingdom Metazoa; phylum Chordata; class Actinopteri; order Cypriniformes; family Danionidae; genus Danio; species Danio aesculapii. The sequence continues at coordinate 45,766,817 of NC_079443.1, read as the reverse complement.
AAATATATGGTCAAATATAAAAAAAGATAACGTAAATACTAACAGTCTCTCTTTCTCCCATTTGAAATTCTAGTCAGCAGGTCCTGAAATGTTAAGGTTTTTACAGTCCCATACTGTCTAAGGAGTTCAGTGATCCTTTAAAACAATGTCTCTGCTTCTCAAGATGCAATGTAGAACCTCCTTAATCCAGTGTTCTGATGATGGAGTGGACACATGTTTCCATTTGAGGAGAATTGCTCACCTGGCGAGCAAGGTGGTAAAGGCTTGTTGATGTTTGTGTAGTTGGGGTTGGAAGATCAAGTAAAAGGGCAGTCAGAGGGTCAGGAGTGATGATTGTATTAAGAGCTTGAGAAAGAATTTTAAAAATATTAGACCAATTTGTTAATTTTAAACGTAACCAAAACATGTGAAAGTAATCGGCCGGTGACTGCGTACATCTGTTACAGGCATCACTTCTCACCCCTACTCTTTACAAGAAGTGCAATGGGATTTAATGACCACAGAGAGTCAGGACTTCGGTTTTAACGTTTCATCCGAAAGACGGCGCTCACTGACAGTATAGTGTCCCCTTCACTTTACTGGGGCATTAAGACTTCCCATGTGGTCTCCCATCCAGGTACTCACCAGTAAGCAAGCGGTCTTGGGCTGCAGGGTGATATGGCTGTGGCAGCCATAGATAGAAGATAGATATAAAAATACCAAAATGATTCAGACATTTCTCACATTATCACAGTTTATTTGCTATACAGTTTAGAAAATTTAAATAAAAGACGAAGTACTCAATTATTCACACTTAAATTCAAGATAATGTTAGATGGATTTGATAGAAAGATGTAATGGGTTACAATCAACCCAAAATAAATCAAACAACTGTCAGTATGACCTTCACCTCAGTGACTTATTCCATATTACTAATGTGTCCTGAACAATGTCCTCCTACTGGTATGGGTGATATTTGTTTTTAATTTAATAATTAATAGCTTTAAATGATCACGTTTAACTGACAGCCTTATTTTCTGAACATCAGCTAAAGTCATCTGCATCCCCCAAGGGCCGGGGATTTACATGGCATGAGCTCAGGGAGATGTTTAACAGAGATAGAGTCTCACGCAGTAAATCAGTGCTCTCCGTGCTGCCAAAACACAACTAGACCAACGTTACTTAGGTTTAGAGCTACAGCTTAACTGCTCCAAATGGGAACCCAAGAGGTTCGTTTACAACCCCAGTGTAAACCAACCTGTCCTGTGGGCATTAAGATGTGGCTTCGGCTCTCGGAGGCCTGGAGAAACTGAGGCTCATGAAGAAGGGGATGTTTGTTTAATCAGAGCTGCGTTTGGCTGGAGGAATTGCTCTCTGGCACTGCAATGCAGACTGCTTATGTCAGCCTGGCTTTAGCACGTCACCACAGGGGATGAAGTTCTCTTGTCACGTACATGCACTCATATTCTAGCAAGGATTATGGGCCTGGCAGGTAGGGTAGGTGATATAACAGTAAAAACTCTATGAACGACAATAAATGGTATTCCTACGAACGATAACTATACAATCTGAAATCAAATCGTCTTATGGACAGAACTTTAGGTTTGATTAACTGATGGGGCAAAATACTACTATCCTAAACCTGGCCCTCGTGCTGGGGAAACATGGGGCATCAGAATAGAAAAAGCCAAACATGCAGGAACTGTCATTGTGGAGTTTTTGTTGAATTTCCTGTGTGATACTGTCTAGTGGCCTATACTGGCCTAACTCATTAACAGTAATAAATTGGAATTAGGGATGTAACGAAATGAAAATTCTGTGCTGAAAATGAAGATTCTAGACACACTCAGTCAAAAACCGAATCTGAAAATGCTTTATAATAATTGTTTATTTTTTTAAATTAAATAATGTAATTGTGAATTTTAAAATGTAACTCAATAATATAAAGTATACTAATTTAAACAAACAAAAAAGCTATTAAACTAGCCACCTCAGTAGTGCTTTTGCTAGCAGCAGGAACAAGTTTACTAAATAAAATGTCCTGTCGGCACATTATTTAAACTTACTTTGTTTTAATGTGGCTTAATGTTAATGTGGCTCATGCACAGATTTATATGTGTGTAAATAAGCGAAGTATGCAGAGCGGAATATTGAGATATTTTGACACCATCCTGTCAATCAGATTATGTAACTACCATAATAATCAATAACTCACATGTTGCATAATATCCTCTGAATAGTGCAGCATCCAATCACACTGGTCTTCTGATGTAATTTAAAACTTATTCTTGACAACAAATGACAGAAAAATAAGGTGTGTTTGTCAGGTGTTCAAGTGAATTCTGTCATGTGAATTGCGTTTGAATGGTGGAGGCTTTCATTTCATACAGATTACAAAACCAGAGTACATTTGTTTTCAAGTGTAGCTGGTTCATTTAAAAAGTACAAATTCTAAGCTTTATGTAGATAAATGTCGCATGTCTGTGAGGCAACTATTCGCTGAGATTTCAGTGTGTTTGCCGACCCCGGCAGGTGTTGATGAAGCTGCAGAAACTGTCGTAAAAACACATTTGGCCTGAGCCCCTCCCCCTGAGAATTGTTAGTCTATAGTGGTCAATAATTGACTCCTTTAGTAGAAGGCGGGTCTTCATTCGCCAGAACGGCCATGTTGACTCTTACTGTTTTCCCTGTTCAAAACCATTTGAGCCACATGTTTTGTGTATTCTACACTGAAAAAAGTGTTGCATGCAAAACTGTTGCAAACTATTTATTTGTGTTGAATTTAAACAAATTAATTTAATAATGTTCAACATAATTTGCTTGTTTAAATTCAGCCCAAATAAATTGTTTACAACCACTCAACGTAAAAAAATTTAGTAAATCCAAGGAATCATCTTTGAATATTTTTTTTCAGTGTATAGCCATTGCCTATAGTGTGCTCTGCTGATCTTGCTCGTTGATCTGATATGAAACAATCAATTGAAATGAATGGGTTTCATAGCGCAGCGCTTTCTATGTCAAGTGTGAAAGCTGCATTATGCCGTGCGGTGTCTACTGCTGTAGGAAGAGTGAAACCAGTTTGGGGCAGTATAGCCTTTTATTTTAGGCTAATATTTTCAGTGTTTTTCTCTTTCTGCGAAAATTGCATTTCCAGTTCTCAGCGAAAAGTTAAAATGTGGTACGTCCCTAATTGTTATTCTAACTAAAGAGCTGTTTTAAGAGGCCTGAGAATACCTTTTTTTTTTGTTGACAAAAAAAAAAGAAGTGTGCTGCAACAACTGAATCAGCTGCATATTGTGCGTGAGCATTGCTGTTGATATTGTTAAAATATAAATATTTAATAGTATTGTAATATTTAAGATTTGTGAAGTCCTACAGCTCTGAATAAATTGAAGCGGCGATCACAAGTCTCCATTTTTTTAAAAGTCCCTGTAGTCGTCTTGATAGCACGATCACTGCTGTCATCTCAACGGAAACCCGGCCTCTGCTTTTATTTGATTGTAGAATGAAAAGACGCGACTGACGTAGCGCGTTTTATCCGCTCAGAGTTGTCTTTTTTTCGACTGCAGGCACACAGTGCACAATAGTAAAAATGCAAGGTGCTGCATGCTTTTGAAATGCAAGACATTTTTTTTTTTAATCTATTCATAAAAGCATGTTCAGTGTGATCAAGGCCTAAAAGTGTTGGACTCAAAGCTCACTCTTCTCCATTTCTGTAATTATTGTCAGGCCAGTGAGGGCTCCTCTGGGTGCCATCTTTATGTGGTGAGGAATGTAGATCTGCTGAGAGGTTGGCAGCAGGTCTTTTCTGTCTCTCCCTCGAGGGACGGTCGGTGACGGCAGCGGCTCTGATTTCAGGACGTTTGTGTGCAGAATGGCATGGCGAGCTCATGGGAAAATGTTTGAGGTTGACCTTCCCCTGTGCTTGTGTGGCTGGGGCAATGACGGCCCGCCGGCTGCCTGTGCCAGCGACTCACTGTGGCCACCGCTAGTGACGAGGAGAAACTTCCCCTTCGGTTTTTCTCCAGGACTTTTCTCATGCACCCATGCCTTGCAGGAAGACTTGAAATAATATCTTGAAAAACTCAAAGCTAAACTTCCAGAGGTTTGTTTAGTTTCGCAGTCACTAATCTGACATGGGCGGGTTCACTGAGTGAGCTATGAAAAACCTCAGTGGCTCTAGATTTGGAAAACAGGGACTCAGAAAAGGGGTGGAGATGGATTCCCTGAGGAACTTTTGGGCTGGATAGATGGAGCAGCATGATACTCCTGTGAGCTAAGGGACTGTTTTTTGTTTTGTTTTGTTTTTTACATTGTAGTTTGATGTATATTACATTTATTATAATAAATATGTGCAATGTTTTGATATTTATTATAAAATTGTATAATAATATTTATTCAATCATTTATTTTCCTTTGGCTTAGCCCCTTATTTATCAAGGGTCACCACAGCAGAACGAACCACGAACTACTCCAGCATATGTTTTACACAGCAGATGCCCTTCCAGCCGCAACGCAGGACTGAGAAACACCCATACACTCTCATTAACACATACATACTCACCTACAGCGCATGTCTTGGACTGTGAGGGAAACCGGAGCACCCGGAGGAAACCCACGCCAAGACAGGAAGAACATGCAAACTCCACACAGAAATAGCAGCTGTCCCAGCCTTGACTCGAACCAGCGACCTTGCTGTGAGTCGACAGTGCTAACCATTGAGCCACTGTGCTGCCCATTATTATTATTATTGTTAGTAGCTGTTGTTGTAGTAGTAGTTTATAGCATTAGTATTAGTCAGTGTTATTTAGTATTAGTCAGTGTTATTTAGTATTTTTGAGATACTGTTGTTTAAATTTATTTAGTTTTACTCAACCTGTATCTACATGAAGTTAATAAAATTAATATAGTGATGTACATATACCTAATTATAATGTGCTTGTTTACTATTATTATGTCTATTATTATAAGTAGTGGAGTAAGTATAAATCTGATTTTAATATTTTGTATTAGATTGGATTTCAATTTTCTAGCTTAATTTTTTATTTCCAGTTAAATTTTTTTAAGTACTTTATGTACTTTGTTTATTGGTATAGTACAGTTAATTTTATTTCATTTCAAGTTATTGTAGCACGACTGAGGAATTATATTTATTTCTTATTTAGATTTAATTTTATATTTGCCAGTTGCATTTTTGATTAGAAAAGTTTGAGTTATTTTGTGCATCAGCTCCCTGTATATTGACTGCCCTCTACATGTATAATAGCTTGTATTGATTGAAGGGTTAGGGCGATGTCGACCAATTTGGCATCGTACAATGTCTAATGCAAAACATTGCGATGGACGATGGCGTCGTCATACGTGGCATTGAATTAATCATTTATGAATAATTAATTAATTCATGAGGAATTAATTATTTGTAGCTTACCGTTTTAACTACTTGACCCTCATGGTCTTTGTTTTACCCATCACCAAATCATAAATAAATAAAAATAAGTTACACACAAATTTCCACCTGTCAATCACTTTTTCCGTGGGACTCTGGCATGAATAGGCAGAGTGATCTGTGTCGTTATAATGGCGTCGACAAATTTGTAAAAAAGGTGCACAGCCAACAGCAACCAACCGACAGTATCTGAAGTTTCCACTAAAATTAGTAAGTACAAGCATGAAAGCGAAAGATTGAACCAGTGTATTGACGCTTTGACACGTTACCTGATACAGTCGTTAGATAGAGACAAGATTAATTAAATATCAACTTTAACAACTATAGTGAGACGCCATCCAGCAGAACATCCAACCTGATCTCACGAGAAAACATCAGTATTTTGTGTTCAGTCGTATGAAATTGTATGATTTTTAAAAGGAGGCGTGGCACCTAAGCCCAACCGTCATTGGGGGATGAGCAAATTGTACTAAATTGTTTGAATTGGATCGTACGAATTCATATGAATTAACCACTAAATCAAAAAGTTACAAACTGCTGTGAGATTGTGTTGGTGCATCCTTGATCAACTGTCCGACGTGCACTGCACTCTGGGCTGACTGCTGGAGGTCAAACGCGGCAGTGTGTGTGTGTGTGTGTGTGTGTGTGTGTGTGTGTGTGTGTACTTGATGTGCGTTTTCAGCGGTATAGTGTGGACAGAGAGGTCTTTCCAGAAATGCTAGATGAAACGCCAGTGTGGATCGTTTTCATTCTAAAATGCCATTTTAAAACTAAGATATATTAGTGTAAATGGGGCCTAAGTGTGTATTTTTCGTGAGCAGGTTGCTGCTGCGAAGGGGGTGGAGGATCGTGATGCTGTCTATTGGCCATCGGCGATGCACAATGGCATCGTCTATCGACCCAACCCTAATTCCTTGTGTTTTCAACGTTAGTTAGTTTACAGAATAATATAAAATTAAACTAAATAAAGGCTACTTGCTTAAATAAAACAAATTTATATATATATCTTGTGGATGTACAGTCGAAGTCAAAATTTGCCCTCAAGTGATTTTATTTTTCTTTTAAAGTATTTCCCAAGTGATGTTTAATAGCAAAGGATTTTTCACAGTATTTCCTATAATATTTTTTCTTCTGGAGAAAGTCTTATTTGTTTTATTTCGGCTGAAATAAAAGCGGTTTTTAATTTTTTAAAAACATTTTAAAGTCAATATTTTTAGCCCCCTTAAACAAATTTTTTTTCGATTATCTACAGAACAAACAATTGTTATGCAATTATTTACCTAATTACCCTAACTTGTCTAATTAATGTATTAAGCCTTTAAATGTCACTTTAAGCTGAATACTGTATCTTGAAAAATATCTAGTCAAATATTATTTACTGTCATCATGGCAAAGATAGAATAAATCAGTTATTAGAAATGAGTTATTAAAACTATTATGTTTAGAAATGTGTTGAAAAAATCTTCTCTCCATTAAACAGAAATTGGGAGAAAAATATACAGGGGGATGATAATTAAGGAGGGCTAATAAATCTGACTTCAACTGTATATTTTTGTATGTTGTTTTGATATTAAGTTTAATTAACATTCATTTCATTTAAAGTGACAGAAATGTTTTTAAAAGGTTCTGTTTTTAGTTGAAGTTATCTACAATACCCCCATTAATACTGAAGTGAATGTGCGAGACTGATTTACGGATGTTGTAATTTTCTCTTTGGTGTGTTTTTGCTTCTGGGAGGGCCTGCTATAGAAGTAAAGCAGTGCCGTTTCCAGACAGGATCTTTTTTTAAGATGCTTGTTTTCATTTCCATCCACTTGCAGTAAGTCTGAAGACCCTCCCGGTTCATTGGTTCAGGGGCCATGGCAAAGACTCCAAAAATACAGTCAGTGGAAGTGCTTGTGTCTGAAAGCGTCTGTCAACCCGCCATGCTTCATCTCTTGTGTTTTTAACTATGTTTGCAGTCACATTCACACAGTTCTCTGGAATGCTTGATTTTAATGGGCCAGTTTCTGTATTCTGTCAGATATGTCTGTTTAATGATTAGTAAACCAGAGAAGATGGTATGTATGCTTCATAAGCCACTCACACTGGCGCCATTGAAAATCTTACAGGGTTTTATGATGGCCAGTGTCCATTTTCAATAAAAATGATTGAGAATTGTTACTAAATTTGGCTTTTTTATTGATAATAATCTCTACAATAGTGTTATTTTAGTGTTGCTGACCATGTAAAATGTTTTCAAATATTTTTAAAATAAAAAACATACATTAAAAGTGAAATGATATAAAATAAAAAGGCAAAATCTTAGACTTAACAGACAACTAGAATTTGATGATTTAAAAAAGCAGAAATAAAAAATATATATTGCATAACATTAAACATAATACAATAAATTTGGAAATGTAAAATCGATAGTTGGTAATTAACTGAAATAAAATAATAAAGTTAAAGTTTTAAACCTGAAATAAAATATTATACAAAACACAAATATTAAACATAGTAATAGAGTTGAAGTTAAAATTATTAGCCCTCATGTTTTCTTTTTTAAATATTTCCCAAATGATGTTTAACAGAGCAAAGAATTTTTCACAGTATAATCTATATATAAAAATATTATCAGACATACTGTGAAAATCTCCTTGCTCTGTTAAACATCATTTGGCAAATATTTAAAAAGGAAAAACAAATTCAAAGGGGGGCTAATAATTCTGACTTTAACTGTATATATATATATATATATATATATATATATATATATATATATATATATATATATATATATATATATATATATATATATATATATATATATATATATATATATATATATATATATATATATATATATATATATATATATATTGATTAAATGTTATTTTTTTCCATTCTGGTATTACTATTACTACTTAATTTTATAATTATGGCTGGGTCCTAAAGGTGAGAATGATGGCCGAATATCCCATATGTTGGTGAAACGAATATAAAAAACATGACACGGAGAGGTAATTTGATTTAAAAAAAGAAGAATAACAACAATATTGCTGCACTAGAGCTTAAATAAACTTTATAACGCAAAAACAACATTATGTACGCATATTAATACAACTGTTCCGTGTCCGTTATATCAGTTGACTGTTGAAATTCAAAGTTTTAACCCAACTGGTTGAGTTATTATAGAAATAACCAAAGAAAGGTTAAAAATAACCCAACAAAGCACCAAATATGTTTAACTCAACCATTGGGTTAAATAAATAACTCAACAATTTTTAGAGTGTAATTGCATCCCAGCTCCTGAAAGCTGTTGAAAAAGCAGAGAAAACTTCAAATCATACTATTATACCATTTTGTATTTGTTCCCTTTTTTAATGCTTTTACAATGTAGGTTGTGTCAAAGCAGCTTAACATAGATGAAGCTGCAGTTGAAGTAGTTCAGTTCAGTGTAATAATGTAAATGTCACTGCTAAAAGCCCAAACACTGAAGAACAAATCCAACAATTCAAGGCTAATCTGTTTTGTGTTCTGTTCACTCTTTCAGTGGTTTTTCCCCTTATGATGACCATGGAAGTTGTGGGGTTTTGTCACATTTACTGTGCATTTTGAACCAGCAAAATGTGTTTGTGTTTCTGCAGTACTTGTATACTGTAAATCTAGATATGGGATTTCGTTTTATTAAATGTTTTTAGTCTAATGTAAAAAAGCAATTAAAATACATTTTTAAGTGTTTAAGTGTTCAAATTTGATCAATTTGTACCTGTTTATTACAGCATTTGATGAATAGAGACACAAGTCTACACTTGAGCAGCACTTACAGTATATAAATTACTCATATACATTTACAACCAAATTTTGGTTTTATTCAGATCTATATTCTAAAGTTATATGTTAATCACACATAATTAGCCTTTTATTAAAGCAGAGTGTTTTCTGAATTAAGGATTATTAATACACTCAAAAACAAAACAACAAAAATCATTAAATAATGCCTCATTTGCATATTTAAGTATATATCTTTTTTTTACGTAATACAAAAATATCTACAATTATAGTGCACCAATCGAATAAAGTATGGTGATAACTATTAGTTATTTATTTACCCTATACCACAGTGCAGTGTCTTGCTCTAAATATGTGAAGTATGTGTATTGCTATTCTAAAATATTATTTTGAATTCACAGCATGTTATTTTAAATTAAAATGTAAGATTCAGAGTCGAAATAGGAGCACACTGTCTTGTAAGTGAGCAGTGTGTGTTTTGGAGGCTTTGCGCTCTTGCTGTGCTCAATGTTAAACACACACTCTTTCAGGCTTCATGTAAATGCTGATAAGCACAACAGCTGTTGTTGGGGACCAGAGGGAGGGGGTGAGCACTCCAGCTCTGCATCTCCTTACATTTGCAACATACAGAGGGGTTCAACATTTTGATGTCGGCATCAGTGCTGCAGTTTTTCAAACAAATGAAAACAAACAAACTAAAATGTTTTCTTATGCAGTGTAAAAAATAAATTGTTAAGAAAACCTAAAAAAAACAAGGCAACTTGATGCAGTAAGAACATTGAGTTGTCTCAACAACTGTTTTTTTAGTTCTTCTAATTAACAATATTTTGTTAAGCTAACATAATTTTGTTTATTCATGCAATGTTGATTATTGCATTTTATTAATAAACACGTTCTTGTCACATCAACTGAAGCAACAGTTACTGCTATTGAGTCAATTCATTTGTTTCTGTTTTGTGGATGACTTTAATGGATGACTTTTTTCGAATTTGCAAAATAAGTAATTAGTACTAGTTCGCGTATCATTCTGTTTTTAATCATTTCACTTACAAATGACAAACACAAACTTACTACATTCATTTATTCATTTTACGTTAGCTTAGTCTCTTTATTTATCAGTGGTCGCCACAGAGGAATGAATCGCCAACTTATGCCAGCATATGCTTTACACAGCAGATGTCCTTCCAGCTGTAACCCAGTACTGGGAAAACACCCATTCACACTTTCATACCGCATGTCTTTGGACTGTGGGGGAAACCCATGTGAACACACGGATGCCAACTGACCCAGCTGGGACTTTTTGTTTATTTATTTAAATTCCAAACACATTTTCATACTTAAATTCAATACTTCATATTCACCTTCCAGATTTCAATTCCAGAATATTCAGTTCTGTCTAAAAATACAAAGCTAAATTTTCAAAAGGCAAATTTCCGAAGGCAAGGCAGACCTGCCAAGCTAGGAGACCCAATGACTGGGTAAGACTGTGTCCACGGACTCTGCATACGGCACAGCTGTTTAAAAAGGGTTGTAAGTGTTTGTTTCCATGATCCACAGGGTTTGTTGCATGTTTTCCCGCGATGCTGTCAGGGCCTATACAGCAAAGCTGCTTGTGTGCAGCAGGCATTCTTGTTGGGAGAGCTGTACGAGAATTGTAGAATGGCGGACGTTGTCTTTTATCAGTTGAGTTCTTTACCATTCAGACACATCGCCTATTTTCGTACTACAGTGTTCGCCTATGTTTAAAATCCTCCATATTACTATTCTGGTAATCTGGAGCTAATGGTTGAAATAGATAGGACAAGAGACCTGCTGCACTGCTATCCACTGTGTCTGCATTCAGACCCGGGGATTCAGAAGGAGAGAAGACCTCCTCATTTAGTGTTTATATAAACACGATTGTCTTTATAAAGATATAAATTGTGGTTATGTGTATATGAAATAACGAATAACATGCGTAGCAGGGCATTCAATTACCTACTGTTTATTTCTTAGCATTTTAGTTTGTAAACTATATAATCATGCGTCTCTCAGGGTTTGTGTCTCATTTTGTGAGCCAACTGACAACAGTTGTTCGCTCTCCTCTTTCTCCCCTGCTCTGCTTGCCACGCCCACTCCTCTCAGTGGTCCACCCTCACTATGAAGCAAGTTTTGAAAAAACTCTAAGGTAGACTTGAACTGAAAGAGGGGGGTTTCATGGCCCTTTAAGACTATTAAGCCAGTAAACAGGAGGAAAAAATGAGGAAAAAAGCTAATAATGGCACAAAAATAGCATTTAATTTCAATAGCAATGTCTTGGACATTGTAAGTAGGCTAACAAATGATTATATAGGCCAAAAATTAGTAAATGATGTTTTGAACAGTTATATTTGCCCTTAATGTAAGAAAAAACTAGCTGGTGATCACGTAAATCTCATTCCTCAAGAGCTCCTCATCAAGCGTCTCTTATTCCGGTATCGCAGGTTCGCCCGTGCTTAGACCGGTGGGGTTACATGCATGTAAATTGTCTTTTGACACATATGATGTTGCACATTATCTCAATCTCCATTACTGACAGCTTTAAAGAATATACAGTAAACTACATACAAAAGAGAAAAAGGAAAATAATATAATAATAAAAAATAAAAAACACAATGCTAGGCCTAAGAACAATTAATGAATGTTTCAATTTTCACCTTTATTTGTATAGCGCTTATACAATGTAGATTGTGTATGATTGATAAGTTTATAATTCAATGTATTCTTTTTTCAGTTCGACAAACTTTTTATTTCAATACTTTTGGCATTGCTTTTGTTCCATAAAGGCTTCCATGTTGTTTAAAATTAGAAAATATGGAGGAAATCTGAGTCTGGCTGTGATAAACTGTGAATCCCCTCAGTGCTGTATGATTATCATGCTTTTGGAAAGTCCTCCCCTCTGTACCCTGTAGAGTGTATGTGATAATTATACACACTGTGACATTTTGGGTGGGTGTGTTTGTGTGTGTGATGCCCAGTTACACAACCTCCTCTCCATCATACTTTATTACTCAGGTGCTCAAAGTTGAGTCTCAGTGCTGGGCTTTTGGAAACGCCATCAGGGAGGGAGAGAATGAGTGTCGCCCGCACACTTTCCAAAGTCCTTATCAGCCTCCTGCCCTTTTCCTTTGCCACTCTCCACAAGTCCATCTCCCTCACGCGCTTTCACACACTCCAAGTAAAAATAGGCCCTGATAGGTTGACATGTCACCACAGCGCTGTTCACCCTCGGCTACTTCACCACAACCACAGTCTATCATCACTTACATGTTTAATGGCATTTTAAAGGGCACCTAAGGTGAAAAATCTACTTTTCAAGCTGTTTGAACAGACATATGTGTAGGTATAGTGTATAGACCGTCATATTGGGGAGATTGAAACACACCCAGTCCTTTTGTTTTCAATTTAACAACATAAAAACGGTGGACCAATTAGAGTGTTTTTCAGATTGACTACAACTTGACGTAGGAGTGTGCCCCCCCCCCCCCCCCCACCCACCGAATTGATTGACAGCTGCATTTTAACATGTCCCGGTAGTCACGTGTATGTAGTCATCATCAGAATCAGAATCCTTTTTATTGCCAAGTGTACTTCACACACACAAGGAATTTGTTTTGGCTACAGAAGCTTCCAGTGTACATAAAGTGACAAGTGACAACACAAAATAAATATGAAAAAAAAAAGATAAACATTAAACAGATGCGGTTAGTCAAGAAACCTGGATGTTGAATTGTGTGTACAGATTTGTTATAAATATTGTTTATAAGGTGCTGTGTACAGGTGCGAATGTAGAAGTTATTGCATTGTATATTGAAATAAGGTGCTGTGTACAAGTGCGTATGAGAAAGTATTGCACATATTTATTGCACAATAGGGGAATATTTAACTGTTCATAAGGTAGACAGCCTGAGGAAAGAAACTTTTCCTGTGTCTGGCTGTTTTTGTGCTTGGTGCTCTGAAGCGCCGACCAGACGGTAACAGTTCCAACAGGTAGTGTGCTGGGTGTGAGGCGTCCAGAGTGATTTTGCAAGCCCTTTTAGTCACTCTGGAAGAGTACAGTTCTTAAAGTGTAGGAAGGGTTGTGCCAGTGATTCGTTCAGCAGTCCGGACTATTCGCTGTAGTCTACGGAGGTCGGTTTTGGCAGCTGAGCCGAACCAGACAGTGATTGAAGTGCAGAGGATGGATTGGACGACAGCTGAGTAGAACTGTACGAGCAGCTCCTGTGGCAGGTTGAACTTCCTCAGCCTCATCCTCAGATGAAGGAAGTACGGTCTCTGCTGGGCTTTCTTCACAATAGAGTCTATATGAATCATATCATATCAACAAGACAGGACGTGTGCAAAGCAACCTGGACCAAAAGGTCTGTTCAGTATGCTAGGATCTTTAATCATCATCAAATGCATACCTGCCAACACTCCAGTTTTTCACGGGAGTCTCCCGTATTTCAGACCCATCTCCCGCCCATCTCCTGTATTGTTCTGTCTCCCGGAAAACTCCCGGAATTGCGTGCAAAAAGAGTACAAAGCTAAACGTGCGTGCTGTCTGTGAGTGTGTATGTGTGTCTGCGATGTGTACAGTATGTGTGTGTGTGTGTGTGGACTTTGAATCGACTTTGTAACAGACATGCAGAGTGTGTGTAGCCTAAAGCTGGGGTATGCGCCATTTAAAAAAAAGCATAGCATATACAACCCACAAACCAACTTTTTTTTTCATTTGGAAAATTAAAGTTATTAATAATAGTTCTTATTAAAGACCCATTTTTAAAATAGCCTACAAGCAAATCCAATGATTTTCTTGAGTTTTGCATGATAACTCCGCACCAAACTGAGGTGTTCATTTTATAAACTATAAAACATCTATGCAAATTAATGCAATTACTATATGTAAAAAAATGAAATTGTTATATACTATAGTAACCTGTAGCCTATAATTACTCAAGGCAATTCGTAACTGATTTAGTGTACTAATTCGTATGTTTCATTCATACAATTTTGTATGATTTGCGCATCCCCAAATGATCAGGGGTGGGGTTTGGTGCCATGCCACCATGCCGCCTTTTAAAAAATGTACATTTTTGTACGACTGAACTTGTATGGATTCACACGAATTAGCCAAACTGACCAAAAAAAAAATAATAATAATAAATACGTTTCCTTTTGAGCATACTGAAGAGTCTTTCTGTTCGCTCTATAAATGTAAAATCTAAATGTAATTGTGACTTTCAATCTCACTATTCTTTTTATGTATCTTACTATTCGCACAAATATGAGTTAAGGATATATCTAAATACATTTATATTTGCAAGGTATTTTGAGATTTCTGAAGTGGGGACAGATTTTGAGCTGCAAATAGATAATTTTTTAAAAGTGTTTTTTATTTACCTCAACATAGTGGGGACGTTGTCTTTTGTTTGGAAATGAAGATCAGGTTGACATCAGAACCCAACATTTGGCTGACCTCAATGTCCAACATTTAACCGACAAACATCTATCAGACTTTGGCTTTTGGTTGCCATACCAGATGAATAAATGTCAGTATTTGACGTCAATATGACGTTGCTTTAAGATGTTGGGTTGTTGTTGGATTTTGGTCTCTTTCCATCAAAACCTAAAATTAACCAAATATCAATGCCATTTGGTGTCATTACTGGACATCAAGGCAACATCGTCCTTGGACGCTGGCTAGACATTGAATTTTGGTCAACTAGGCTCAGTTTTTCAAAAGTAATCCAATGGCATTTTGGATCAAGGATTGGATCAAATCTTGGAAGTGGGTTGGAAAAGTAACAGAGAGATTTTGAATTAAGATCAGACCATGTAATCCAATCTTATATTTGATTTGGATCTATCCCGTTCTTTGGGTTATTCAAAACTTTGAACTCAGATTGGGATCTATTTGATAAAAAAAAAAAAAACATGATTATCCTGATCTCATCAGAAGAGTTGATTCAGTTGTGATTAATTTTTTTAACAAAATAAACTAAATAAAATTTAAAAGGTTTTATTTTTTAAGTGAGTGATCACAAACTTAATGGTTACTGATTATAAATTCCCTCATATTTGAAGCCTATATGAAGCATGTCACATCTAATGAGAGATGGTAAACAACAACAAACTAACATCAAAGCAGTATTGTATTAGAATAAACTAAAATATGTCAAATGTTTGCAGATTGCAGTGTTTCTGTTTCTTACCATTATAACAAACGATGGCTGTTTGTGGCCGCTGGTATTTTGCCAACCTGTTGTTCTATGCTAAGCCAGTAGGCTACACTCTTGGTTCCATTTAAGGCTCTGGGAAACAGGATTCGGTAATCCTGAAATTTGGGATTTGGATCACAGTGATCCAACCTAATGTTCCTTTAAAAAACTGTCATAAAAGTAAGATGGATCGGTTAATCCTGGATAGCAAAACATGGGGTTTACAAATCTCGACCAATTTGGTCCAGATTACATTTTTTAAAAAACTGGGCCCTGATGTCATGACCTAATCTAACCTAATATTAACATCTTGTGTTGTGTTGTTGTGGAGCCTTTTTTAAGAGTGCATTCTGACTTCCTTGTCTTCCTTGTTTTCCTCAGAATATATAATCTCGAAACTGCAAGTTTATGCAATAAAATGACTAGATGCTAACTAAAGAAAAAAGTCAGACTACTCTGGCTTTGGCTTCACAAGAGTCTCATTTGTATTTAGTTCTCCTTCGTGATTTTTTTGAAGAAACAACTGAAATAATTGGGAACTTCATTTTGGTACGAGCAATAAAAGAGACACTTCTAAACAATAATATTTCGCCTGGGCAGTGAAATCCACATGTTCTTTCATTATGATTCAACTCTTTTGCTGTGTCATGAAGCATTTTGTACCTCTGCTCTTAATTTGAGGTGATGAAGTCCTCTAATTTGGCAAAGGCTTTACGTTAAAAGAGCTGCGATAGGAATATTAGGTTTTCAGTATCTCCTGAAGGCAATTCATTCTTTCCGGTCACATACTTGACAGCCAAATTGCAGTGAATGCAAGAATGACTATTTGGCATCGAGTGCGGTTTACTGTGAACATTTGCTTCATTTTCGCATCAGATGTTATTCTGATCCACCCCAGACGACAATCAGCTTCAGACATCATTTCAGATCCTATCGTGACAGGAATTGGGAATAGCTTGAAGATGATGTGAAGTTAGACTTCAGGAGAGAAAAAAACCCAACATGCTGCATAGTCAGTGCTGGGTTCTTTCTGTTTTTAAGAGGTGGTTTTATCTTTGCTGTTTGTGTTTCTGCTATGGTTTGTCTGTCCTCCTGTCATGGAGTTTGTGTGGTAGAGAACCTTAGCCAATTTGAGTTTATGTGGATGTGTTATCTGTCAATAACACACCAATGAAGAGGTGTTTCTTCAAGTTGCCATGTTACAAACCACTGTCATAAACAGAAAAGCTGCTGTGTGATTGAAAGCAGACATTAATCAGAAGGTATGACCATTTTGAGATTATCAGCCTGTACCTGCTTATCTGATTAACAGAAGTGTTTCCTACTCATTTAGTGGACAACTCATGTTAACCAAAGGGCAGACATTGTTGAAGGCTTTAGGATTTAGACCTCCTGTGATAATTTAATTCTTTTCCACTTATTTACCAAGTAATAATACTAATAATAATAATAATTCCTTAAATTTATATACTTTTCTGGACACGTTACACATTTTTGGGGGGGAATCTCCTCATCCAACATCACTGTGTAACATCCACCTGGATAACACGAAAGCAGCCATATTGCGCCACACCACACACCAGCTGATTGGTGGAGAGAAGTGTTATGAAGCCAATTATGATATGGGGATGGTTAGGAGGCCATCATGGACAGAGGCTAATGGGCAAATTTGGCCTGGATGCTGGGGTTAAACCTCTATAAACCTTTTATGAAGGACATCCTAGGATTTTTAATGACCACAGAGAGTCAGGATCTCAGTTTAACGTCTCATCTGAAAGACAGTGCTCACTGAGCACTGAGCAGTATAGAGTCCCAATCAATATACTGGGGCTTTAGGACCCACACAAACCGCAGGTTAAGTGCCCCCTGCTAGCCTCACTAACACCACTTCCGGCACTTCCTAGCTTTCCCATGTGGTTTCCCATCCAGGTACTAACCGGGCACAGCCCTGCTTAGCTTCAGTGGTCGACCATGCGAGAGTTGAAGAGAGCTTGCTGCCAGCTATGTTTAATGGAGCAAGGACATTTTCATACAATTTTTTTTCACACAAAATTCTGGGTTTCACACAGTCGTTTTGCGATGCAACAACATGAAGGAATTAAGTTAATATTAGTTTTTAGAAATTTAAGTAAATTGAACGCATACCCTCTCAAAAAATGTAACCACACATCGCACGTTTGCACTATGAAGATAATTGGAAGCTGCACCAGAGATGCCTTGAGATGGCAAATTTTCCAAAACAATAAAATTATTATTTACATTAAAATATTTGTTTACAGAGGATGCCAGAAATGCACTGTTTAAAATATCATGTACAGGATATATAAGAGTTATTTTATTTAGGAAAAAATACTGTTTATTTTCTACTTTGTATATGAAAAAACACTGAAAATAATTAATTTTGCTTCCAAAAGTGTAAGTTATTTATTTGTGACTGTTGGTTTTAGGCAATGTGTGTTTTATTTCAGTTGTTTAACATTGATGGTTAAATAATCATCATAGATAGTAGATAGAGTGTGTTTCCTTCAATTTTTTTTAAGATCAAGTAATGCACCCTTCATTCAAAAATCTCTTTCTTGTAATATATGAGCATATTTACTGTACAAAACTTATCAGCGAACTATGAGAGCAAAGAAAAAAATTTAGTAAGTAATCATTCGTTAATCATAATCAAATTAAAATGTTAAATTATTTGAGATTTGAGATTTTAGGCCAAATCGCCCAGTCCTAGTAATGATAATAATAAAACTACTACTACTACAACAACAACAACTACTACTACTACTATTACTACTACTACTACTACTACTACTACTATTAATATTAATAATAAAACATGCAAATAAAAAGTGCATAACATTATTATTATTTAAAAAAGTACAGTTATTTGCTCAATGATACTAACATAATAATAATATGCTTGAGGTTCAGAATAAATCTCAATAATGTCCTAAACTGAAAGCCATTTGTTTAAATATATTAATGCTTTGAATGCAATACTATTAGATATTAATATTAGTTTTACGTACAAATATATAGTATAGTTTTCAAAATAATTATCTGAGACAATTGATAAATGATAAGGATTCAGTCAAGTCATTTATGTACAGTATATGCATATTTGGTACTTTATTCTTATTATAATATGCACAGTATTCAAAATATACATTTTGTTTTATTTTATTTTATTTATTTATAATTTTTTTATTATTTTATTTGTATTTATTTAATTATTATTATTTTTTAAATTATTATTTTATTATTATTATTGTTATTTTATTAATATTTTATTTTTAATTATTTTATTTAGTTCATTTATTATTATTTCATTTTATTATTATGTTATTAATATTTTTATTTATTTATTTATTAAATTTTTTATTTATTTTATTTATTTTACGTTTTATTTTTATGATTATTTTATGATTATTATTATTACTATTGTTATTATTTATTATATAATTTTGTTTTTCATTAATTATTTTTATTATTATTTTATCAATATGTATTTTCTATTTTATTAATATTATTTATTTTATTATTATTTTATTAGTGTTACTTATTTTATTTTATTATTTTTTAATTATTATTGTTTTATGTTTATTACTTTATTTTTAATTTATTGAATTTTTATTTTAGATTTATTTATTTTGCAGAGCTATAATAAACAAAAAAATGTGTGTGATTGGATTATATGGAATTCATTACTGTCAAATGTTAACTTGGTTATTTGTGACCTACATATTTACAGGGTTACCTCGCTTTAAATCTGCCAAGAGATTTTCTTTGCTTATTAAAAAAATAAAGATTGTCTTACTGTGAGTGCCATGAGAGATTAACCGAGCGTAGTGTTTTGGCTCATGAGATTTGATGATTAAGATGCTGATGAACTGTAATCTTTTATTTGATATATATATTCAGCGCTCTTTGTTTTCCGGTGGGTGTGAAATTGGCAGCGTCTGTCTCATTTATCCATTTCATTTCTTTCATAAAGCAGATTGTTCTCCTGTGTCGCGGGTAGCTTTGCATTATCTTTTATGTCTTTCACACAACGGCGGACATTTTATCATCATTTACACATCATCGTGTGTCAAAATCCCAAACGTATCGATTTATGTTTCACATGCAAAACATGGAAAATGATACAAATTTGGACTTATTTGAGGCTAAATGATGTAAAATGTTGAGTATTTCTGTAACCTGCAGTTGAATGTCAATGTAAAAAACATCAGTGGTTTGAGATCAGATGAAGTGAAGCTCTGTCTGTTGTTTTTCTGCAGATTGAGATGTCTGGTGAAGCAGCTGGATAAAGGAGAGGTGAATGTCGTAGATCTGAGGAAAAACATTGAATATGCCGCATCAGTTTTGGAGGCCGTGTACATCGATGAAACAAGGTAAGTAAACATTCGGCTCTTTACAGTCTGGCATGTGGATTGATTTGACTTAGCAGATCACGTTGTAAACAAAATCAAATGCTCGTTTTTTTTTAGTGTTTATTATTATTATTATTATTATTATTATTATTATTATTATTATTATTATTATTAACCCTCCTTTTTATCTTTTTCAAATATTTCCCAAATTATGTTTAACGGAGCAAGGAATTTTTCACAGTATTTCCTGTAACATTTTTTCCTCTCGAGAAAGTCCTATTTGTTTTATTTTGGCTAGAATAAAAGCAGGTTTTTAAATATTTTTTAAAACCATTTTATGGTCAGACTAGTATTTTGAAAAAATATTTTGTGCTGTCATCATGGCAAAGATATAATAAATCAGTTATTAGAAATTAGTTATTAAAATTATTATGTTTAGAAATGTGTTGGAAAAAAAACTTCTCTCTGTTAAACATAAACTGACAGGGGGTCAGGGGTGGATAAAAAAAAAAAAAAAAAAAAAAAAAAAAAAATATATATATATATATATATATATATATATATACATCTCACATTCCAATAAAGATCTATTAGTTAATGTTAATTAATGCATTTACTAACATAAATTAAGAATGAACAATACTTGTATAAAGCATTTATTAATGGTACAATGATAGATTTACTAATTTGGTCGATAATTATTTAAATCCAAAGCTGTACTTGTTAACAATAGTTAATAAGCCCCTATTATAGATTTTTGACAAGAATAATCCCAGTTTCTGTTATTTCTCCTTTTCCTTTGCTTTCCTTTTTATTTTATTTTACTTTATTTAAAAAAAATCCCAGTATTTGTTATTTCCCTAAATTTTATTTGATGGTCTTTTTTCCTTTCCTTTCCTTTCCTTTCCTTTCCTTTCCTTTCCTTTCCTTTCCTTTCCTTTCCTTTCCTTTCCTTTTCTTTTCTTTTCTTTCCTTTCCTTTCCTTTTTTTATTTATTTAAAAAAAAAATCCCAGTTTCCGTTACTTCTCTCAATTTTTTATGATATTTTTTTCCTTCATTTCCCTTTCATTCCTTTTATTTATTTCATTTCATTTTATTTTATTTTTTGTTTTATTTTTAATAAAATGCCAGTTTCTGTTACTTCTCTCAATTTGTTTTAAGATCTTTTTTTTCCTTTTTCCCTTTCATTCCTTTTTATTTATTTTATTGTATCTTATTTTATTTTTTTATTTATTTTTTTACGAAATCCCAGTTTCTGTTACTTTTCTCATTTTAATGATCTTTTTCTTCCCTCTTTTCCCTTTCATTCCTTTTTATTTTATTTTTCTTTATTCCTTTTTATTTTTTTAAATCCCAGTTTCTGTATTTTCTCTCAATTTTATTTTTATGATCTTAAAAAAGTGAAGTGTTTTCAACATTGCTAATTAAAAAAATAATTATTTCGATTTCTAAAGTATCATGTGAAACTAAAGTCGCCAACAATGATGCAGACATTTCACAATTAAAATCTGAAAATACTCAAATACATTTCACATTTTTCATGTTTGCTTCGATCTCCCTATAAATCTCAGCTTATACTGCGTTGAGACACAACCAGATTAAAGTGCTCTCCCTCTGAAGTGTTTTTCCCCTAGTCCACTCTTCAAGCGTCCTCATCTCCATCTCCAGCTGTTATCAGGAGGCGTTTTGCTGTTCGTCTAAAGTAAAATGTGCTGAGAGTATTCACGTTCATCCTCCTGCTCCCTCCGGAAGTCCCGCGGGCCCTCGATCCCAATTAACCGAGACCCGCGGCTCTGTTGTGCCGTTTACGGAGAGCTAGCGTCGTCCCGCTAGCTGATGGGCTGGTGTTTAGACAGCCTGGGCTACGGCTAATTACGTTTTCCTAATGACAGGCACAGGATGTATTGCCATGGCAGCAGCTTTGAGCAATTTTAGCTTGTTACTGGAAGTCGGCGAATATTTGTTATGATAACATGCCGCATTTCCTGCTGCCTGCGTAAGACCGAGCAATAACAGTCGCTATTCTCATTGCCGCATTCATTTCTCAAGGAAAAAAAAGCGCATTTATTTAATCGTATGCCAGTTGCTTAAGGTACTTGAGTGTTGAATGTTGGCTTTCTCAGAGATAGAGCGAGGGCAGGATGAGTCACGAAATGAAGAGAAAATGAGCGAGAGGCTGAGGAGACGCTTTCTTTTGCTTTCTGCCCGCATGTGCTCATAAGCATCACCTTCAGTGTTGAACATCACACAGGTGTGCTAGAGGGGACTGTGTATATACTGTACAATAGTATACACTATATAGGTATATAGTGGAAGTCATTTTAAATTTTGTAAAGGCATTTTGAAAATTCAGGATTTTCGTTCATTCATTCATTTTCTTTTCGGCTTAGTCCCTTTATTAATCAGAGGTCACCACAGCGGAATGAACCGACGACTTATCCAGCGTATGTTTTACACAGTGGATGCCCTTCCAGTCACAACCCAACACTGGGATACATCTATAAACACACTCTCTCACACATACACTACGGCCAATTTAGCTTATTTAGTTCACCTGCTACCACATGTCTTTAGAAACATGTTTTAAGTTACTTTTATTTGTTTTTAAGTGTCTAAATGGTACTGCACCCCTTTACTTCTCTGAGCTTCTCTGTCCTTACACATGTTCTCGTTCGCTCAGGTCAGCCGACCAGCTCCTCCTGGGTGTGCCCAGGACCAGTCGAAAGCTCAGAGGGGATCGGGCTTTTGCTGTGGCTGCACCACAATTGTGGAATGAGTTGCCATTGTATATTAGACAAGCCTCTTCCATTACTGTTTTTAAATCTCTTCCTAAAACCCACTTGTTCAGTTTGGCTTATAGCACAGTGTGAGATGTTGACATTTTATGTTTATTTATTTGGATTTTAAAGTTTGTTTTACTCCCTGTTGTCAGCACTTTGGTCCACTGTGTTGTTTTAAAGTGCTTTATAAATAAAATTGAATTGAATTGAATAGAAACCGGAGCACCCGGATGAAACCCACGTCAACATGGGGAGAACATGCAAACTCCAGACAGAAATGCCAGCTGACCTAGCTGGGGCTCGAACCAGCAACCTTCTTGCTGTGAGGCGATTGTGATACCCACTGCTCAACTGTGACGCCCTGATTCAGAATTTTTGATGAGCAAAATAATAATATCTTATGATAAATGTGTGAACTAATGTATGATTTTACACTGTAAAAACATTCTTGCTGCCTTAATTTTTGTAGTTGAATCAAATTATCATTTTAAACATCTGAATTTACACACTGCAAAAAATGCTTTACTTTAAGATTTTTTTGTCTTGTTTCTAGTCTAAATATCTAAAAATTCTTAAATCAAGAAGTATTTTCTAGACAAGCAAAACATAATGTTTTTCCTTAAAACAAGCAAAACAAACTGTAAAACCCAACAGTCAACTTTATCAAATGAGCTAACTCAAAATGTACTGAAAGTTCATTCTACTCATTTGAAAAGAGTTTTGAACTCAGTGTTGAAGGTAATGAGTTAATTACCTCATTACATCAATTTAAATGGAGTAAGTTTACAGTACTCATAGATTAGTTTTTTTTAACTCAAATGATTTGTTGCAATCGGTTTTCTCAAACAGTTTGAGTTGCCTTAACTTATTGGGTTTTACAGTACTCAGTAGGTTTGAGTTCTCTTCATTTATTGGGTTATTACTGTGATCAAACTGCTTCGTTTACTCAAATAGATTAAGTTGACAGCACTCATTAGGGTTAGTTTTTAAACTTAAATGGTTTGTTGCAAGGGGCGACGCAGTGGCGCAGTAGGTAGTGCTGTCGCCTCACAGCAAGAAGGTCGCTGGTTCAAGCCTCGGCTGGGTCAGTTGGCGTTTCTGTGTGGAGTTTGCATGTTGTCCCTGTGTTCGCATGGGTTTCCCCCACAGTCCAAAAATTACGTTACCGGTGAATTGGGTAGGCTAAATTGTCCGTAGTGTATGTGTGTGACTGAGTAAAACATGTGCAGGTTGGCGGTTATGAATGAGTGTGTATGGATGTTTCCCATAGATGGGTTGCGGCTGGAAGGGCATCCGCTGCGTAAAACATATGCTGGATAAGTTGTCGGTTCATTCCGCTGTGGCGACCCCAGATTAATATAGGGACTAAGCCGAAAGGAAAATGAATGAATGAATGGTTTGTTGCAATTGGTTTCCTCAAATGGTTTGAGTTATCTTAACATATTGGATTTTACAGTATAAGAAAAATAATCTTGCTTCTTCTTTTGACATGAGATTATTTTTCTTGCCGCATTGGCTGATTGTTTTGCTTGTTTTAAGGAAAAATTACTTCATTTTGGCATATTATTATTCAAAAAGAAGACATTATGTTTTGCTTGTCTAGAAAATGCTTTTTGATTTAAGAATTTTTAGATATTTGGACTAGAAACAAGACAAAAACTCTAAGAAAGAAAATAATTTTTTGCACTGCATCTATCAAACTGAAAAAAAGATATTAGGTTAATCTTTGTATAACTATTAAAAAATGAGTTGAAACCTGAATAACTTATGAAGATCAGTTAAAGCAACATCAACATATTTGTTGTAACTTTTTTTACAATGTTTGATGGCCACACACACATACGCACACAAAAAATTATGCACATATAATTTTGTTTGTTTAATTTCCATTTTGTTATACTGCGAGTTACTATGAGTGTTATTATTTTCCATATTAATTACTGAAAATGAAAAATTCTGTCATCATTTATTCACCGTTTACTTGTTCCAAACCCATTTGACCTTCTTTCTTCTTGAGCACAAAATGAGATTTTTTTTGAAGAATACTGAAACCTGTAACCATTGACTTCCATAGTATTTGTTTCTCCTACAATGGAATCAATGGTTACAGGTTTTCAGCATTCTTCAAAATATCTTCTTTTGTGTTCAACATAAGAACTAGTATAGGTTTGGAACAACGTAAGGGTAAGTAAATAATGAGAGAATTGTCATTTTGTGTGAACTATGCCTTTAATTACTAGGAGTGTTATTACTGTATTTTCCATGATTTATTATTCTTAATGTATTCTTATCGTGTAGTTTTTTTAATATATAAAATATATTTATTTATTGCCTTCAATTATAACAATTGCCTTAATTGCTAAATATGCAATGTACAGTTGAGAACAAAATTATTAGCCCTCTGTCAAATGTGTATATTATTTCATGATTTTATAAAGCTTTTATAGGTATGACAAACAGGAACAGCTTGACATTTTAATTAATTAATTAATTAATTAATCAATTTAATTAATAAAGATGCATTCTAAGTGATTTGATTAGTAAATATTTGGTCTTACATTCTGCTTTATAATTATGCTGTGAAAGTAAGTAAATACTATATTCCTGTCTGAGGTTTAGAAAAGTCAGTTAATAAAGTCAATGAATACTGACACTTTCTTAGTGGGATGTAAATAATCTGTTTTATATTCTGGCTACTACTTATATTCTTGTATATTTGTCAAAAATAATTAAAACCCACTATAAAAATATATATTATAATCAGTCAGGTCATTTATGTAAATTGCAAATTGGTCTTTAAAGCAGCCTTCGTTTTCTATAAGAAAGAACATGTTTTGTTTTTGGCTTAGGTGTGAAATATGACTGGGACATATTCTTGACAGGTTTTGTGAAGCTCACCCTATTACAACCCACAGACATGCCAAAAATATAACCCCTAAATACAGTGTTTTTAATCATTACACATCAGTTATTGCACATTCCAGTGATGATTGTAACACCACCGACGCACATTTGAGTGTAGGCTTCAGATTCCTGAGGGTTTTCCAGTTCTCTGGTCCTGATTACACTGAGGATTTATCAGTGGGCAAAAGGCGAAATAATCAAGGATTTTGTTTAATGTTTTTAATAGATCTCTCATGTTTACCATGGTTGCATTGATTTAAATTTTAATCTGCGTTCTCATTATATTCTAATTGTATAGAAGTGAAGAGTTCAGATGCAAAAACCTTACCATCTGAAACTTCCATCGGAGTTTTATTCTCAGCCTACTATGTTTATGTTGAGTTATTTCACTTTAAACACAATAAAATGTATTATATATTCTATTAATTATTGAAACTTAGTTTTTGCCATTGAAGTAAAAATATTAACCCTACACACAAAAGCCTAATAAAATTTTCATTTTAGTAGAAGATTCCAGACAGCATTTAGAGGTTTTTGCATCTCAACTCTTCAAGTTTTGCATTTAAATACATTTTTAAATGTAAGTGTTTTTGTTTATTATTAATTGTATTTTGTTTTGGTGCTCAAATAATATTAATTAGTTCTTATTGTCAGTGTTGAAAGCATTTTTTTCTGCCTATTATTATTGTTCTACATTCTATTCATCAAAGAATCCAGAAATGTCAATAAAAACAGGATTTATTTGCATTGTAAATATTTAATAACATTATTAATGTCTTTACATGCACTTTTGGTCAATTTAATCCTTTATTTCTGAAGTGTTACTTTTTTATTTCCCTTTTATTTTCATAAAATGTTGCACAGCAAAGTCTATCAGCAAAATGTATAATAATAGGAAATATTACTAAAAAGAAAAAAGTGTCACTAAAGACTTGGAAAAAAATAACTGCTTAAATTTCAGCTTACAGGAATTAATTGCATTTTGAAATATATATATATAAAAAAAATATATATATATATATATTACTTTTAGTCTAATAAATGATACTGAGTGAATGCAATTAATCATATACAAAATAAAAGTTTGTTTTGGCATAATACATGAGTATATATATAAACACGCACATGCATGCAAATATTTGAGAAAATGTGTGTATGTATATATGCGATTAAAAGTAGGGCTGCATGATATGGGTAAAAGTTTACATTGCGATATTTTTTTTCTCTCTGCGATATATATTGCGATATAATTTTACCAGATGACTTAAATTGCTCTATTTGCAAAGTCATTACTTAAGATGATTTTGTAGGGGAGTGAAATACAAATATATTTTATGTAATTTATTAAATACATAAACTACAGACATAAATAAACACCACTAAGCAAATATTAAAGTGAAATAATCTGTGCTTTATGGTTTTCTGGAGAGAGCAACAGTATTCAGGTACAGACATTGAATAATGAAATGTAAAATGGCACTGTATTGTCTTCACCATATAAATAATTTAATAAAATTAATCTTTATGAAACTTCTTTATGCACCACTAAAATGCTTTAAACTCTCTTCAAATGCTCACACAGTCACAGGCCCTAAAAACTTTTAAACTTTCACTCTATTGTGGTTCAGTTCTGCAGTGTCTCCACAAATCTCGCATGTTTTGGCCTGTGGTTTCTGGTCATCTATAATCTTAACTTAACATTGTATGTCTTGCAATGTGACTATTGCGGACGCACACATTGCAATATCGATGCTCAAACAAGCAACCCTAATTAAAAGTGTAGTGTATACTTGATAGATAAGATTTTTTTGTTTGTTTTTTAATATTTACTAATTGTTATGATTCTCCCCAAAAAATGCTCAATATAATGCATTAGTAGTCAAGAAAAGTTTTCAGTCAGTTCCATTCCAGAAGAAAGAAAAACAAAGCAGAATGATATAACTTGAATTTAAAATCTCTTCTGCAGTGTTTCTGTGCGTGACGGTGCTGTGCTGTACAGCTGCTGCAGACTCTGAGCAGTAATATCCTCGGTCTGTTTTTCCCCCAGGAGGCTTCTGGACACTGAAGATGAGCTCAGTGACATCCAGGCGGACTCTGTGCCCATGGAGGTGCGGGACTGGCTGGCCTCCACCTTTACCAGGAAGATGGGAGTGGTGCGCAGGCGGCCCGAAGAGAAACCCCGGTTTCGCAGCATCGTCCATGCCGTTCAGGCTGGCATCTTTGTGGAACGGTATGGAGGCTCATTCATTTTTGTTGGGGTTGAAGCATCGGGCACACTTTATTTTGATGGTCCGTTTATTGAATTTAAGTTACAGTGCATCTGCATGCCAACTAATTCTCAATAAATTATAAGAAGACTGTTAGGTGGTGTTTAGGGTTAGTAAGTTGACATGTTCTTGCAAAGTTTCTTATAGTCAGTTAAATGTCTGTTGAAAGACCAGTATCATCAGATATTAAGCAGACAGTCTACTAATACCCAACTGGACCATCAAAATAAAGTGTTAACGAAGCATCAAAACCATAAAAGTGTAAAATAACATTCTTTATCTTTCTGTGCATAATGTGCACTGTTAATATGCATTTAAGCATCTTTTTTTTTTTTACGAGAGACCCACTAAAATTGTATTCAATGTCACAATAGTTTATGTACCCAAAAATCTTAAGGCATTGCTATAAAATAGTTTTTGATGACTTAAGACGGTGTCAAAGTGCAACCCTTACATATTATTGAATTAAAATTATTTACACTTTGCTTTCAAACCACTAGATTTTACCCAAGCAAGATGTTTTTAGTCATTTAAAATATAATAAATAACAATGATCACTTATATTTTAATTAAAATACAAGGCAGACATACAATATATGTATGTGTTTTTTTATATATGTATGTATATAATATATGCATAAATCTGCAGTACAGTAAACGATACATTTGAATGACATCATTTCCTCCCTATTTCAATGTTGTTATTTTTTTCACAAAGATGAATTGAAACATTACAGTAGACACTTTGATTACATTTATTAAACATTGTGTGAACATAAAACCACACACACACACTTTTTAAAATAATAATTTGCTTGTATTTTTCATGGATGTTGCAGTCCAATAATGCATTGCATCATCCTCAACAAATAAATCCAGGCAGATGAATAATAATTGAGTGCTGAAAAGTATCAATAAAAAGTGTATTTATTATTTTTTATATATACATTTATATTTAAATTAGAATTAGTTTGAGGGAAGAATAGTTAAACTAATTTTAATAATAAAGTAATAATATACTCTACATAATTAAATAATACATTTATTTCTTATATATTTTTTTGAAATATTATACTGCTGGTTATACAACATGCTTAAAAGTCTAGTAAAATTTGTGTAAAATCAGTGTGTAGTGCTCTAATCCCTTATAGGCTCCATCTTGACCTGCAAACTGCCTATAAAGACAGCTCTCTAATTAGGCTGTAGAGAGTCAGCTGTATTTGGAGCAGAGTCTTTGTTTTCCCTGTTTTACATGCAGCCTACAAGTGAGTTTAAATCATACAGACAGTCCCATTTCACAGACCTGTGCTGTTTTTTTCCTGCTAACTGGGAAAATGTCTACCAAGATTACCGGCACATAAAACACACAGTTAAGGGCTTGTTCTGCATAATCTTTTCCAATAAGTGAAAATTGATCGTCTGTGACCTCATGCCTGAGAAATGCGCACTTTTGCACAGGCACAGCTCCTCATTTCCATTGAAACTTACTAAGGATGTCATAGACACCTGTTGAGTCTGAAGAGCTGACCTCCAGGGGTGTGTGTTTGTATGTGCGTGCGTGTGTGTGTGCGCGTGTGTGTGTGTGTGTGCGCGTGTGTGCGCGTGTGCTTGTGCGTGCGCGTGTGTGCATGTGCGTGTGCGTGTGTAATATCAAACACACATCTGAGGCTCGTGTAATGAATCGAGACATTCAAATCCCTGTTATTTTGCTGTATAAAACTCACTTAAACTCACTTAACTTAATTATCTTTAGTAATTATAGAGTAATAATTTGTAATGGCACAAAATAAACGGGACATTTTTGTATTTTTGGAGAAGAAATAATACTTTATTATTAATAATAATAATGAACACATGGTATTTTTTTTATTTTATCTTATTTTATTATTGAATTGAAGTTGAAAATAAGTTAAATTATATGATATATTTGCAATTATTACTGTTATTTATATATACACAACTTAAATAATATAGTAAATTCACTTTTTCACAAATTTTCATTATTGTTAGACACCAAATATTCGCTTATAAGGCATAACATTAGAAATCTAAATATAAAATATTTTATTAAATAAAAATATGATAATTAGATTTTTAGTAAAAGTATGTATATTATATTATATTATATTATATTATATTATATTATATTATATTATATTATGTTATATTATGTTATATTATATTATATTATATTATATTATATTATATTATATTATATTATATTATATTATATTATATTATATTATATTATATTATATTATATTATATTATATTATTGAAGTTGAAATTAAGTTGAATTATATTATATATTTCCAAATATTACTGTTATTTATATGAGCAATATCCCACAAGTAGCAGTGCGATATGGCTTTATCAGCACTGGTGGGAGGCGTATGTTGGCACGAGGTTGCAGACCGAGTGCCTTAGTGTCCCACTAGGGACAATATAAAGCCACATTGCACTGCTATTTGTGTAATATTTCATTTTTACAGTTCGACGGCATAATCGAGCATTTAAAAAAGAAAATCAAGCACAACAATATTCTCAGATATATATTTCAAAAAATACTTTTGTATGAGGAACTACTTTCTTCCGCCATATATTCACATCTGCAGCTGACGTCAGAACAGCAGGAGCCGTTGCTAGTTCACAAACATCACTTTAGAGCTTGTATTTGAATGATTCTCTAGCGTAATGTCTAAAGTAATGACAAAACAGGTGATTTTGCTGACATTTTAAGATTATAAAGCTGGACTGCATGAAATGCCATCAGTCTACAGAGATTTATTTCCAGTATTTCCCTGTTGCAATCGGGAGATCACAATAATTAACCCTGAAAAAGCCAAAGCAAAGCAAACACTAACAGATTACTATGGTATAAATACAGCACTACATCATACAAATAAGAGAGATTGACTTAGAATGTCACTTACCTGTTTAATAATGATTTGATCAGCTGTAGTTTGAACATTTTTGCTGAGTTTTTCCTCCTCTAAAGACTTATGTGGTCTCTTTCGCCATCTTGTGGTGGAGCGTCTACCGTCTTTGCTCTGCTCAATGACAGGCTGATGGCCGATGACGTACTGAATCTCCAAAATTATACATTTTTAAAATAAGCACTATCCTTATAAATAAATGGTATAGTTGCTATCTAAACAACTCACCTAAACTCGCCTCAAAAGTACATTATGTTCTCCAACAGCTGAAATATTTGTCAAACTGTAGTGAGTTTATTGATCTGCTGTCACTCTATGTGGGCAGAGTAATACACAAGGGTGTCAGCCTATCAGATTCGAGAACCAGACAGAACTGTTGTATAAATATATAAAATTTAAATATTATAATACATCGTTAAAATTTTGATTATTGATAATAATTCCAAATATTCTCTTGTAAGGCATGACATTAGAAACCCAAGTCTAATATATTTAATCAATTAAAAGTAATATGATAATTAGATTTTAAGTCAAAGTGTGTATATATGAACATTTTAGTATGTTTTAGTGTGAAACTGTTCATTTTCTGTTACTGAGCTTTACTGAGGGCCAGCTTAATAAGAACACTGGAACTGAATTTGATCTCTTTTTTTTTTTGGATCTGGACTGTGTTGTTGGAGTGTGACGTTTTTATAAATAAGTGCTTTTCCAGTCTCATTTAAAAAGGAAGGTTTTAGAGTTCTGTCCTGCTTATTTTTTGCTCTGATTAAAAGTGTTTCCACATGAATGTGCTCAAGACTTCAGGGAAGCAGATTTCTGAAAGTTTAGTCAACATGTATATGCATCACATTTGTCTTCATTGCTTACCTTGTTAAAAATAAACTTCATCTGTCGTCATGTTAGAGAAAAAGACTTGTGAATATTTGTGTCTTTGCAGAATGTACAGAAGAACATCCAACATGGCAGGGTTGACCTATCCGCCATCTGTAATTACAGCTCTAAAGGTACAGATTATCCTCGCAGAGTATGATAACATGACTTTAGTTTTAGACTTTAGTAAGTCAAGACACTGTGTTTTTGATTCACCTTTGAATATGTATAGATTTTGGCTTTTCCTAGTGTTTTTTTTTTTGTCTAATGTAAAGAAAACATCCAAAATACACTTTAAAATGCTTCTAATGTAATTTTTTCCAATTATGATCTGGAGATGTCACTTAAAAATATATATATAAAGTCTATTTTTTTCAAAAGTATATATTTTTCTACTGCTCTAAACATTTTCACTAAGCCATTTTTTTGTTTTAAACCGCTGTATTGGCTTTAAATAATATGCATAATTAAAAACATTTATCTACAAAATGGTGAAAATTGGTGAAAACTCATAAGACAAATGTTCATAAGACCTATGTAATCATGGCATGACACATGTCATGAATATGAATGAGATTTATGCATGCTTATACACCAGCTGTCATTGAGTGTCATTCACTCAGTTAAGTCATTTTAAAATGCAGAGAAGACATTGGGTTCTATTTTAATGATCTAGGTGCAAAGTCTAAAGCGCATGGCGCAAAAGCATTAAGAGTGTGTCCGACTCAACTTTTGCTATTTTAAGGACAGAAAAATTCGCTCTGCACTGTGGCGCATGGTCGAACAGGGTTGAGCTTATTCTCCTAATGAGTTATGGTTGTGTTTTGAGATTAAACCAATCAGAGTCTCATCTCCCATTCCATTTAAGAGTCACTTGCGTCACGCCATGGCGCATTTGCTATTTACATGGCGGACATTGTAAGTGGAAAAACTGAACGCTTCACTAGTGAGAAAACAGTTAAACCGACCATCTGCAGTGTGAGGATAAAGAATGAACCTCCTTCATTTGGCCTTTACTTTCACTTTCTATCTTTCGTGTATAAGGAAATGTGTTGTACGCACAGACATGCATCAGCCTACATAATTAATTTTGTTTGTTAAGCGCAAAGATTTGTTTCAAAGCCATTTCAAAATTCAGTTCCGATTTCCAGCAAACGAATAAATGAGCAACAATAACGAAATGTGGTCAAATATCCAAATACACATGTTATGCCCCATATAGTTCAAAACCTGACAGATGGACAAATCTAAGCATGTTTTTAATAAAACAAATATAAATATGCTTATAATAAATACTACTACTATTAATAACATTATGCAAAAGCATGTTGTAATGAATAAACTTAAAGAAGCCCCCCGCCCGAGATAAAGAAGGCAGAGATACATATGTATTGCTGTGCATCCTGTGTGTATTAAGCATTGTGTAAGCGAGGCACACAACTAGCGCACTCTGCACTGGACTTTAGACCTGCTTTTAGCTGGTCTATTGTGCAGTCTATTTTAGTTCCTCAAAATAACAACGCACCAACAATGCGCCTTAACACACCTACTTTCTAGCCATGAGTCCAAAAAGTGGCACAATTGGATTTGCTATTAAACAACATGGTAGAAAACAGGAAAATTAAGGTTGTGTTGGTCTGAAAATAGCAACACATCAGGGCAAACACATCTAGCGACTTATTGCGCCAGGTGTATTATAGGATCCATTATAGGGTCCATTGTTTATGTCAAGGTGCCTTTAAGACAACTTGACATAAACATATACTTTCTGTCTTTGTCATGACGTATTGACATTACCAAGTCAGCATAACTTGTCATAAATCTGTCATAAACATAATTGTTATGAGACCATTTTAATTGTCATAATTTTTTTGTGTGACAAACTGAATTTGTAATTAAAATTTCTCATAGAAAGTGTCAACCTTCTGAAATAATTTTATAACAGCATCATTAATATTTCATGACAATTAACATTTTAATGACTAATTCAAATTTGTACCACTTTAGATAAAATATTAAATATGCTGTTATAAAATTAATAACACAATTAACATGACAATCATGTTTATGACAGATTTATGACAGTTCATTCTGGGAAACGTCAAGGTGTCAGGACAAAGACAGATTGTTATGGTATTGTTTATCACAGGTAGTCATAACAAAGACATCTCAAACGCTGTCATCTTTGCGTTTAAAATGGCATAACTGAGCCAATGACTCTTAATGACAGTGGTCATATATATGCACAAAATCTTAGTCAAATTGTGAACACCCCCTTCAATTAAAGTGTTATCAAAATTTGTTAAATTTTTTTATCTGGCTATTTACAGTATTTTTAGACTCTGTGAAATCAAAATTAACAATGTTAATTTTTTTAACTCACATTGTTATTCTTGAGGTGAATAATTAATGCTTGCATGTTAATCCACAGAAAAACATAGTTTGTATTGAATGCATATATTAACACCCTCTCTAACCGTTAGTTTGCGATGAGGAAATGATGCACAAAAGAAAGCCCCTCTCCCTACTCAATATTCCATTTCAGTAGGAAGTACATTAACATATTGAAATAAGTTCTCAGCAACTTCCAGTTTATGAAGACTTTAATGACTTAGAATGTGTTCAACAAATGAAACGAGTTCTGAACCTAACTTTATGTAATGTTCAGATGTCTGTTTTAAGTATGCAAATATGTCCACATTTAATGAATAAATGCCTTATTTGCACATTTAAATAAAATTTTAGAAAACATGCCATGCAATTAGTGCCTGTAATTCTTAATCTTCTCAATCAACTGGGGAAGTATGGTAATAAATATTAGTTACTTTGTTTACCCTGTTGACCTGCAGTATCTTTCCATAAAGCCATCAGTTCACAGAGTGTTTCCTCTTTTTCAGGATGTTGATAAATGGTCGTTTGACGTCTTCAAGCTCCAGGAGGCAAGCAGTGAACACGCTCTGAAATTTCTGGTCTATGAACTCCTCACCAGATATGACCTGATCAGCCGCTTCAGGGTACGAGAGACCGCAGAAACCAGACACAACAAAACTGTGACCCGTAGAGAAACTCACATACTGCCACTAAACAAAACTCCATCTGTCATTTACCCGCCCTCATGTCATTTCAACCCTATAGGTCCCCTTTTTCATTCTCCGAGTGGATTGAAGAGCTTTCAAGCTTCAAAAAGGACCCAATGGAGGCATAACAAAAAATAAAAATCAGCCTATATGACATACAGAGTCTTCTGGAGTTATACAGACTTACAGTTGAAGTCAGAATTATTAGCCCCCCTTTGATTTTTTGATTTTTTTTATTTATTTTATTAATTTTTTTTAATATTTCCCAAATTATGTTTAACAGAGCAAGGAAATTTTCACAATATGTCTGATAATATATTTTTTTTCTAGAGAAAGTCTGATTTGTTTTATTTTGGCTAGAATGAAAGCAGTTTAAAATATTTTTGTGAACCATTTTAAGGTCAAAATAATTTTTACTATCTTGCCTAGTTAACCTAATTAACCTAGTTAGGCCTTTAAATGTTACTTCAAGCTGTATAGCAGTGTATTGAAAAATATATATTAAATTATTATTTACTGTCATCATGGCAAAAAGTAAAGTAAATAAAAAGTTATTAGAAATGAGTTACTAAAACTATTATGTTTAGAAATGTGTTGAAAAAAAAATCTTCTCTCTGTTAAACAGAAATTGGGGAAAAAATAAACAGGGGGCTAATAATTCTGACTAAATCTGTCAAGCCACTACTGTGGGTTGTAATGTATATTTGTAAGCAATATACATTTTCTAATCAATTAATATATGTGACCTGAACCACAAAGTCTTATGTTGCACTTTAGCAATAGTCAAACATTTTTATTTTTCATTTTTTTATGCAAAGTTGTTTGAGATTTAAATACAGATTATGCTCTATTATGTCCTACTGCAAATATATACAACCTCAAATTTTCTTAATCAAAACTTATTTTTTATTAGTGACGGACATTGCTAAGTTCTTTATGTAGACAAATTTAAACATGAATTTCTCAGTTATTAGGGTTTTTTTTTCTACCTCAGATTCCAGATTTTCGAATAGTTGACGTTTTTACATACAAAATTTTCTTTGTGCTCACAGAATTTTTCTTCTAAATTAGTTTTTTTCTCAGCCTCCTATGTTTATGTTGAGTTATTTCACTTGAAGGACAATAAAAACAAACTATTATTTGCCATTTACGAGTTCACGCTTACAGATGTTTTAAGAGTAAAGCGTAATTGGCGTGCTGTCCAGGGAGAGGGCTCTGAGCTCGGGAAAGACACCCCAACTCATCTTATTCCCCTTATCAGGAAAGAAAGAGACATTGCGGCTCGAGTGAAGTGTCTAGCCCGGCCCCAGAATGCTCACCCTGGGTATATAATGTTTAAAAGGCGAGGTGTCAGGGTGGTGGAGGGATACTAAAGTTGTGAGATAATGCAGGTAGGACAACTTTTGGTATCTATAGGGGTTTGGTCTAATGCTGATTGGATAATAGAATGATTGTCAATGATGTATTAGAATTGCTGAAACATCTGCGCATGCTCCTCCCGAAATTTCTTTATAAAACATCACTAAAAGAGAAACTACTGAACCTACACACAGGAGGCTGAGAAATATGCAATTTTTTAAAAGAGAAGTTCAAGTGGCACTTAGAGGCTTTTGCATCTGAACTCTTGAGTTGTAACTTGAAAATACTGTCCACTTTTAACAAAGTATATATCAATAAGAAGCTTATTTTTTCAGCTTTTATGCGATGACGCATGACTGGTTTTGGGGTTCTAGATTACAAAAAATAAAATTTAGAATTAAAATATAATGCTTTGCACCCAGAGTGCATTGCATTAAAAAAATACAGGGAATCAAGAGAAACTGAGCATTTTTCAAGTGTTATATTTTCAGTCAGAATTATTAACCCCCCTGAATTATAAGCCCCCTGTTTATTTTTTCCCTAATTTCTGTTTAACAGAGAGAAGATTTTTTTTCAACACATTTCTAATCATAATAGTTTTAATAACTCATTTCTAATAACTGATTTATTTTATCTTTGTCATGATGACAGTAAATATTTTACTAGATATTTTTCAAGACACTTCTATACAGCTTAAAGTGACATTAAAAGGCTTAACTAGGTTAATCAATTAATCAATTAATTGAATCGGTTCAGGTGAATCACTGAATCCCACTTTGAATCGTTTTGAATCATGAAATCAATTCAGAAAGTTCTCATTGAGTTCAAATCATGACTCTATAATAATAGCACTATGGGTTTTATCATTTTTGGTGAATAACAAATTAAATAATTATCTGCTGACACAGAGCTAATTGCTTTTATAATACAAAAATAACCATTGTCCTGCTTTCTAAATCTTGAAAAGCTCCATCATTGTAACTGCATATAAAAGTGCAGCAAGGACATCATGTTCTCTTTGGTTTCAGCAGGCGAAAGAAAAACACACAGATTTAAACCCAAATGAAAGTGAGTAAAGAAAATCAAACAGATTTAAACCCAAATGAAAGCGATTAAAGACAATTACTGAGATTTAAACCCAAATGAGATTGAGTGAAGAAAATCACACGGATTTAAACCCAAATGAGAGAGAGTGAAGACAATTACAGAGATTTAAAACCAAATGAAAGTGAGTAAAGACAATTACAGAGATTTAAACCCAAATGAGAGTGAGTAAAGACAATTACAGAGATTTAAACCCAAATGAGAGTGAGTAAAGAAAATCACACAGATTTAAACCCAAATGAGAGTGAGTGAAGAAAATCACAGAGATTTAAACCCAAATGAAAGCGATTAAAAAAAATCATACAGATTTAAACCCAAATCAAATCGAGTAAAGAAAGTCACACAGATTTAAACCCAAATGAAAGTGAGTGAGGAAAACCACACAGATTTAAACCCAAATGACATTGAGTGAAGAAAATCACATGGATTTATACCCAAATGAGATTGAGTGAAGAAACCACACAGATTTAAACCCAAATGAGATTGAGTGAAGAAAATCACATGGATTTAAACCCAAATGAGAGAGAGTGAAGACAATTACAGAGATTTAAACCCAAATGAAAGTGAGTGAAGAAAACCACACAGATTTAAACCCAAATGAAAGTGAGTGAAGAAAACCACACAGATTTAAACCCAAATGAGATTGAGTGAAGAAAATCACATGGATTTATACCCAAATGAGATTGAGTGAAGAAAATCACACAGATTTAAACCCAAATGAAAGTGAGTAAAGAAAATTACAGAGATTTCAACTCAAATTTATCCTATTTCTTCAATATATTATGATTTCATTCTTTTGCATTCTCGCTAATCCAAGGTTCACCCAAATCTGACGTTGTATTTGAAGAATGCATGTTTTTGCCCTCATGTATATGTGATATAGATGTGATACGAGGCGTCTGAGCTTTTCCATCTGCTCTCTGTCTGTTTTTTTCTCCAGTGTGTCAGATCTCATCACTTCATCCTCTGTTCACAAGCGCAGTGACGACAGTCTCTGAAATCACACACGCAGAGCCTCATCATTGTGCTGTAAATGTAGCTGATGGATGTGGCCTGTGTTTGGGTTTAGGTGGTTAGGTCTGGAGTCTCTGCTCTCTTCATGTCATTACGCAGCAATATTGTACTCATGCAAGCTGTTTTCTCATGGGAAGCCCAAAAAATGCTCTATTAATCTGCTTTGGAGGAAATTTAAAGGCATATGATGACTGCAGATTGAGAATGTTTCTTGTAGGGTTGAAAATCCAAATTAGTATTAAAGAGCCCCTATTATAGGTTTTTGAAAATGACCTTTCATGCAGTGTGTAACAGAGCTCTAAGTGAATAAAAACATCCAGCTGGGGTTTAAATCTAAAGGTGCAGCATGTTTAAAACCATTGATTCTTTAGCAAAATATTTGAATCAGAGTCTAATAAACAAATTGAGTTTGGTTTGGATCTTTTGTTTAATCGCATCGACGTCGATACGGTACATCACCAAATATGTACTTCCAGTTCCTCCGTTAAAATGTGCACGCGCTTTCCTCCACACACTAGCAGAGGCACGGGGGATCACGGGACTGATCATGACGTGAAGATTCAATTTCAATTCAATTCCCCTTTATTTGTATAGCGCTTATACAATGTAGATTGTGTCAAAGCAGCTTCACATAAAAGGTCACAGTAAATAGGAACTGTGTAGTTCAGTTTGTAGTGTAGAAGATGACGATCACTGACAGATGGAGATGGAGGGCTGCGGGGAATAAAGGGTTAAAGTTCATTTTCACAACAATGCCACACTATAGCCAACCTGAGCTGTGTTTGTTCCTGTCATTTTTCTGACGATTGATACAATAACCTACGCTGTAACATGGGATTTGTCTGCCGTTTGCTATTGAAGAAGCAGCAGAGACTATGGGACTTTGTCAGTAACTTTTACATTTCATATGGACCAGTTTCTTCTTCCTCCAGATCATAAAATGTTAGTGTTATTAAAATTGTTGCCACGTTTTGTGTAGTTTACAAACTGTGTTTAATTGTGCGTGATAAGTTGCAATCGCCCCGCACGGCTTGTAATCACGTATTGATTATAGATTAGTGCTCTCTTGAAAACGCAACACATGCTTCTTTCTTTACTGATTTTAAGTGCGTTTCTGAACTGGCGATCCTTTGCTGTTTGCCTTTGTTATGGCCACCATCAGCTGTTCCTACACACACGTGGCATGGTCAATTTTCAAAAAAGTTCAACTTTTGCCACTGTGTGGGTTAATACTGAATATGTGTCATTGTTTTTACTTGGGGTTAGGTTTAAGAGTAGAGCAATATGCTGGTCTTAAACTGCAGTGATTTATTGCATTCCTGAATTGGGCTCTCCTATACTCTCTGGCTGCTATTTCATAGCCGTGGTGGGCTTTTCTCTCTGTCTCATGCTGAACACAATTGACCAATCGCAACAGACTGGGTCATCGGACCAATAACCGCAGATTAGCTTCACGCTAAGGAGGGGTTTGGGAACAAATGAATCGCTGAGCATTTCTAATGGGAGTCGCTGGGATAATTAGGTAAAAATAATTGCATATTATAAGACAATGAAGTGTTTTTTGACCATGCACGCATATCAGCATGTTGTTGGGGACCCCTAAAACCAAAATAGGGGCTCTTTAAAACAGCTGAGATTCTTAAAGGGATAGTTCACCCAAAAATAAAAATTGTGTTATAATTTACTCGCCCCTTTACTAGTTTCAAACCCATTTGACTTTGTTCTGTTGAACACAAAAAGGAGATATTGTGAAGAAAGCTGGAGACCTGTAACTATTGACTTCCATAGTATTTTTATTTTATTATTTTTACTATGGAGA
This sequence comes from Danio aesculapii, assembly GCF_903798145.1. Taxonomy (NCBI): domain Eukaryota; kingdom Metazoa; phylum Chordata; class Actinopteri; order Cypriniformes; family Danionidae; genus Danio; species Danio aesculapii. The sequence continues at coordinate 45,726,896 of NC_079443.1, read as the reverse complement.
TCAATGGTTGCAGGATTACATCTTTTTCAAAATATCTTCTTTTGTGTTCAACAGGTTTGGAACCACTTGAAGGCGAGCACATAATGATCTATCACTTTAAAGGTGAACTACATTGCTAGGAGTGTAATTATTTTCCATAAATCTAATACTTAAAGGGATAGTTCACCCAAAAATAAAAATTGTGTCATGATTTACTCACCCTTTACTTGTTCCAAACCTGTTTGTCTGTCTTTTTTCTGTTGAACACAAAAGAAGATATTCTGAAGAAAGCTTGAACGCTGTAACCATTGATTTCCATAGTATTTGACTTGTCTGTGAAATCTTTTCTTTCTTTGGGTAAAAAAAAAAGTTAACAGTTCTCTAGTTTTCAGCGGCTGTCCTCCTGTGTGCAGATACCAGTGTCCTCATTGGTGTCTTTTGTGGAAGCTCTGGAAATCGGCTACAGCAAACACAGAAACCCTTATCATAACCTGATCCACGCGGCTGATGTCACACAGACGGCACATTATCTGATGCTGCACACTGGCGTTATGGTGAGCAGAAAAACTAACAAATGTTGAATTGCTTCTTATATTACTTTTATATTTCTTCTATTATTTATTGCTGTTTTCACTGTTAAAAGTATTTGTCTGAGAAATTGCAATTGTGTTTGTAACATTTTTAAACATAATAGTTTTAATAAATCATTTCTAATGACTCAATTCTTTTGTCTTTGCCATGATAAAAGTACATATTTTACTAGGTATTTTGCAATATATTAATATTTAGCTTAAAGTGCTGTTTAACAGGTTATTGGGTTAATAAAGCAAGTCATTGGACAACAGTGGTCATTCTTTTGCCAATCAAATAATAATAATTTTAAAGGGGCTAATAATATTGACCTTAACCGTTTTTACATTAATTGTTTTTTTACTATTGTTTTTTACCAGCAAAGTTGTTGTTATTATTATTATTATAAATGATGATGATGATGATGATTGTAGGGATATGTACAGTTTTAACCCCAAAAATGACCAGTCTGTCAGATGAAGAAGAGCCGGAGTCAGAGATTCAATTGAAAAGAAAGTTGACTGGTGATAGTTTGCAGTTTTAACAGTCAGAATTATTAGCCCCCCTTTGAAATTATATTTCCTTTTTAAATATTTCCCAAATGATGTTTAACAGAGTAAGGATATTTTCACAGTATGTCTGATAATATTTTTTTCTTCTGGAGAAAGTCTTATTTGTTTTATTTCGGCTAGAATAAAGGCAGCTTTTCATTTTTTATGAACCATTTTGAGGTCAACATTATTAGCCCCTTTAAGCTGTATATTTTCCGATAGTCTACAGAACAAACCATCGTTATACAATAACATGCCTAATTTCCCTATCTTGCCTAGTTACCCTAATTAACCCAGTTAAGCCTGTAAATGTCACTTTAAGTTGTATAGAAGTGTCTTGAATAATATCTATTCAACATATTATTTACTGTCATCATGGCAAAGATAAAATAAATCCGTTATTAGAAATGAGTTATTAAAACTATTATGTTTAGAAATGTACTGAAAAAAATCTTCTCTCCATTAAACAGAAGTGGGGGAAAAATAAACAGAGGGGCTAATATTCAATACATTCAATACCTTTATTTGAATAGCGCTTTTTCAATAATAATTTATTAATGACTTCAACTGTATTATTTGAGTTTTACTCTGAAGTGGGATGACACTAGGGTCATTATGTAATCTAGGCTCTTAAGCATTCAGCTGTATTAATAATCATAAAAACATAAGAAAGGATATGTATTACTCCATCCTGGAGCGGACATCCATCAGAAAATCCACTCATGATGATGATGATGATGATGATAATAATAATAATGATAATATTTGTACTATCCATAATAACTACTTGACATTTACAAATATTTAACAAAATAAATTAATTAATTTAAATATAAAAAACTGAGATTTTTTTTTTTAAACGCAAGATGAGTGCAATGTTAATAAACAAGGTAAAAATACAAGGTTCGATTCAATTTCGATAAATATGTTCAAGTGTATGAGATAAGTAGAGTGTTTTTTTAGCAGAAAAAGTCAATCCATCAGAAATCATCAGTACCTTTAATATTGTTGTGGAAACTGATTTGATTATGATGTGATTTTGCATGCATGTCTTGCTCAGACAACAAATTTGACATCTGTTTGCTGAATGCTTGAGCTCTTGACTTGCAGGTTAATATGCGCAGTTGTTATGAAATGGGTTTGAACAATCTTGAGTCGTTGTAATGGTGATTATTTGATTCGCTCTTCCGCAGCACTGGCTCACTGAACTGGAAATATTGGCCATGGTGTTTGCTGCTGCTATTCACGACTTTGAACACACTGGAACAACCAATAACTTCCACATCCAGACCAGGTTTGTGATCATCTTCAATAGACTTGATCAAGGGTTCAAAATAGAATAATAAGAAAAATCTTCTGCCTGTTTGCATTTGAAGTTTTCAGAAAAACAGACTCAACATCACACCTCATGATTTAGATCAATTTGCATTAATTGCATTAATCAATATTTGTACGAATGCAAGTTTATTTTATTTATTTATTTATTTATTTATTTATTTATTTATTTATTTATTTATTTATTTATTTATTTATCCATTCATTTATTTATTTATGTATTTTTGGTTTGTTTAAATGTGCATGTGTTCCATTAATAATAATAATTATCCTTAGTAGTAAACATTTATTATTAACATGTACTGTTTATAGAAATTATGTCATTTGACATTTATTATTATTTATCAAATGTTTGTAATTTTTTATTCTATTGGTGATAATATTGTAATCAGCATTCACTTTGTTGATTGTCTAGAATATATATTTACTAAAGTAAGCGTGTTTTTATTTTATTTATTTATTTTCTTTAAATTTAATTTAATTGTATTAATTTTCTTTAATTTGATTTAGTTTAATTTAATTTTTATTATTTATTTATTTAAATGTGCATGTGTTCCATTAATAATACTAAAATGGAATTATATAATAATAATAATAATAATAATAATAATAATAATAATAATAATAATAATAATAATAATCCTTAGTACTAAATATTTATTATTAATTAAAATGTATTAGCTATTTTTATTATAATTATTATTATGTACTGTTTATAGTAATAAGGTCATTAGACATTTATTATTATTTACCAAATGTTTATAATTTTTTAATTTATTTGTATTAATATTTTAATCAGCATTCACTTTGTTGATTGTCTAGAATATATATTTACTAAAGCAAGCATGTTTTTTAAATTTTGTTTATATATTTTGGCATTGTTTTATATATTTAGATTAAAATATTCATTATTTATGAATATTTTTATTCATATTTATTAATAATAGTTTTACTTTTATGGAAAAATATACATTTATCAACATATAAAATACATTTATACATTTTGTACTTATTTTATTAGTAAAAAATTTTTGTAAAATTAATATCATCTGTCATCTGACTGGCATTTTTTAATAAATATTTATGTTTAATATTTTAATTTTTATGAAATAAAGCAATTTGTCATTTAGTAAAATCTATATAATATGTATTAAATTTATATTTATCATTATTTTTAGAACCATCATTTCTGTCTTGGATAGAGTTTTTTATTTGCATTTAATAATTGACTAAGTATATAAAAATTATGTTTATCAAATATGGTTTCTATTTGCATTATTTATTTATGTATTTACTGTATAATTCACTTTTTATGTTTTGACATGGAAAATTATTTATTTGTTTGTTTGTTTAGATGTGCATGTGTTCCATTAATAATAATTATTATCCTTAGTAGTAAATATTTATTATTAACTTGTACTGTTTATAGAAATGAAGTCATTTGACATTTATTACTGTTTATCAAATGTTTAAATATTTTTATTCTATTCGTATTAATATTGTCATCAGCATTCACTTTGTTGATTGTCTCGAATATATATTTACTAAAGCAAGCGTGTTTTAACATTTTTTTAATATATTTTGGCATTGTTTTATATATTTACATTAAATTATTCATTATTTATGAATATTTTATTCATATTTATTACTAATAGTTTTACTTTTATGGAAAATATATGCTTATCAATATATAAAGAACATTTATAACTTTTGTACTTATTTTCTAGGTAACTTTTTCTAAGTAAAATTAATATCATTTGTCATCTGACTGGCATTTTTTATAAATATTTATGTTTAATATTTTAGTTTTTATGAAATAAGGCAATTTGTCATTTAGTACTATTTATATATCACATATTATATTTGTATTTATCATTATTATTATTTAGAACCATAATTTCTGTCTTGGATAGAATTTTGTATTATTGTTTGCATTTAATAATTTATTAATTATATAAAAAATACACAAATTTATGTATGTTTATCAGATATGGATTGTATTTGCATTTATTATCAGTATTTATAATTTATGTTTTATGTTTTGATATGAAAAATTGAATAGATTTTAATGCAAGCTTGTTGCAATGCATTATGGAAATGCTTTCTCACAGAAGGAGATGCATATATACAGTATATATATATATATATATATATATATATATATATATATATATATATATATATATATATATATATATATTGGCCACATAAGGTTATCATCTTAGCATAATGATGCTTCCTACCATTTGGAAGAGCACAGTTTGCATCTGGATCATGTCTGTGATGCATTAAAATGCTGCCTACGTAGACCACTCGCTAGGGTTTGGACCAGAGCCTTGTATAAGAGCCAAAGAGAAAGAGTGTGTGCATACGGTATACTGTTTAATAGACAGAGAAAATCCACTGCTTGCTTGTCAATCACAATTTATCTTACTCCCGGAGCAGAATTTATCTTGTTTTAAATTCATCTTCAGTAGCAGAATCGACGTCACATTCTGCACTTGATGTTGTTACTATGTGTCTCGTTCACATTTACAGCCAGTGGCGGATTTAGGCATGGGCAATATGGGCGATCGCCCAGGGCGGCATCTTGCTGGGGTGGCACAGGGAGATGGTGCAAAAAAAAAAAACACTTGTCTCCTGCTCCCTGTGTGAATCCTGATTGTAAACATGCACGGCAATATATGTGCTGTGAAACCAGAGTGACTGCCTTTTATGTTACCGTTATGACACATGGTGTCAACACATAGCGAGTTGTGCAAGTTAACAAAACTTAAGTTTATATAATATGATGATGACCTTATTTTGACGAAGCATGGCTATGACGCAGAAAGGGGGGATAATGAATCAGGGAGGTAAGACTTAATAACATTAGTTCTCAGCCTTGAGTCGGGTAATTCTAGGATAATTCTAAACAACATCTATATTTTCTTTGTATTTTAAAGAATTGTCATAATTATTATTCATGCTAAATATTTCTTGAGTGATCTTAGCACTTAGCAGCTTTGTCTTTACATTCTTTTCCGATTACATTAAGGATTGTTTTCTTTCATTTATTTAGAATAATAATTATATAATAATAATCATTTTATTTATAATAAATATAAATATTTTTATTTTTATCCCAATTCTGGTTTTGTCCATATTTTACCCAAAGTTGGGTTAAAGCAACAAACAATTATTTTTTTTTTTTCAGAATGTACATGTTTAATAATCCTTTTTATAACTAGATGTAACCTTGCAACTATTTATAAGTTTGAGGAGGGGGGGGGGGGGGGGGGTTGAGGGGCATAAATAGGGTGGTTTGCCCAGGGTGCCATTTAAGCCAGAACCACCACTGTTTACAGCAGGGTTCATTTTGACAGCATCATGTTGATTCAAAAGAAAGAAAAAAATGCATTTCTAGTTGCTAATAATATTGACCTTAGCTATTTTGATCTTAGCTATTTTACATTCAAAAAATACTTCTATTACCAGCCAATAGATTTTTCCAGGAGAAATAAACAAATAAAATAAAATGAGACCACAAACTGAATAAAAAGTCAAAGTTATAGTTACTAAAATCCAAACAAATTGTTTTGACGTTCTACATATGCCATCTGTCAGACACTTTTACGCAGTGAATTTCTTTCTAGTTTGACTAATGGAGGATTTAGCCAATGGGCACATGCTCTTTCGAAATATGGTGATGTTTATTCATCTACTGGACACGTTGTTGTTTTATTAGTCTTTTTGCACAGTCACTGGTTCAGTGACCTGTCAATCATTACGTGACATGACACAACACACCTGCCCTTTACAGCTTGAAGCTACAGTCACACCAGAGTTTGTGTGTGCGAAATTCTGTCGTACGGCGCTGCGAAAAGGGGTGGGATTAAACAAGATGATTAGACATTAAAAAAGCGAGCTATTGCTCAATATTTTACATTTTTGTCCAGAGAGGTCATGTTTTGATCCTCGATTGGTCTCACGCAGCCAAGTGATGCGGTTTCGCAGATCAGAGTTCACCAAGCTTGAACTTTGCACCGCAGCGTGCGTATGAATGGAAGTCTATGGGAGGAAAAGGCCAGTGTGACTGCAGCTTTAAGCTGCGGTCACACTGGGCTTTGTGTGTGCAAAATTCTGTCGTGTGGCACTGCGAAAAGGGGCGGGATTAAACAAGCTTATTAGACATTTAAAAAAGCGAGCGATTGTTCCATGTTTTAAATTTCTGCCCAGAGAGGTCGTGTTTTGATCCTCGATTGGTCTCATGCAGTCAAGTGATGCAACCTGCGAAACTTGACGCATGACCCCGCGTTTCCGGTCTGACGCATTCGCATGCGTATGAATGGAAGTCTATGGGAAAAAAAGTCAAGTGTGACCGCAACTTTATGCTAACAGTTCAAGCTAACCGAAGAGAAGTGAGTGCTGGCTAACAGATTAAGAATAACAATGTGAGCTAGCAAAACAAGCATTGTATATTTTGATATTACGCAGACTTTAAGAGTATAAGAGGTACAAGGTGAACCTTTTAGTTTTGGTGCCGTAGGTTACCACCCCAGTGACAGCTCTGGGCAATTGAGACAACAATTGCATTTGAGATCACAGATGTTAAATTTAAAAATCTCTCTTTTAGATCTGTCTGTAGTTTTACATCAATGGCGCCAAATGCAGAGTGTTCTTGTGCGTCACATGACAAGTTTGAAGAAAATTCAGGGCAATATTTTCGGCATAAATGACTTTGAAATTTCATTATTTTACCCACACAAAACTTCAGAAGACTTGAAAGGTACTGCATGAGTCATATGATCTACTTTAATGTTATTTTTACGGTGCTTTTTGTCCTTTTTGAAGCTTGACAGCCCCTGGTGACAATAAGCTTTCATAAAGAACCCTTTGTGTTCTGTGACAGACAGAAAGAAAGTGGTAAAGACTTGCAATGACATGAAGGTGAATAAATTATACAGCGCTGAAAATGATGCTGCGACAGAACAAAAAAAAAAAATGCAATTTCTACATGAAAGGATTATTAAAAGATTTATGTGTTATTTAAGTTTTATTACTCTTGGGAATGTGTTGTAGATTATTTTAAAAGTAAACAGGTCTTGTTTTCATCTGAAAGAATTAAATCAGGAACACCCTTGTTCTAAAGCAACATTTTTATTTTGTTTAATATTAAATTACTAATTTCATGTAACTAAAAGAATTATTAATTTATGACTTAATTGTTATTAATTATTCTAATTTAACTAAGTGAATTAATTAATTATTTATTAATGACTCAATTTTATTTATCATTCTAATTAACCTAAAATTATTACTTATTTATTAATGACTTAATTATTATTAATTATTCTATTTTAACCAAATTAATTACTTATTATTTACTTAATTGTTATTCATTATTCTATTTTAACCAAATTAATTACTTATTATTTACTTAATTGTTATTCATTATTCTAATTTAACTAAATGAATTACTTAATTACTTATTAATTACTTAATTGCTATTCCTTATTGCAATTTAACTAAATGAATTACCTAATAATGTATTAATTACTTTCATTGTTATTCATTATTCTAATTTAACTAAATGAATTACCTAAATATTTAATAATTACTTAATTGTTATTCATTCTAATTTAACTGAATGAGTTAATTATTCATTAAATCCTTAACTGTTATTAATTATTCAAATTTAACTAAATAAATTACCTAATTATTTATTAATTACTTAATTGCTATTTATTATTCAAATTTAACTAAATGACTTAATTATTTATTAATTACTTTATTGTTATTCATTATTCTAATTTAACTTAATATTACTCATTTATTTTTACATTTATTTATTTATAGTTTATTTATTTATTTTATTTTATCATTATTGCTATTCTTTTTTTCTTGTATCTGAGAAAGAGTTAATAATTCTGATGTAAAATGATAACACAGTAATATGTGTATAGATGATTTCTATAAAAAGTGTTTTTTCTGTTCTTTCTCTCTTCAAAAAACAATAAAGAGAACAGTTAATAAAGATTAATTTCAGGCAAGAAGAAACATCAAAAATGGTAATTCTAATAGTGCTCAATTCAATGTAGAAAACAGTGCTTACAAGTACAGTATATTTTACTTTGACTAATAAAGTAATACAAATTTAATAAAACCTGTTTAATTGTTCTGATACTAGCGTTCTTAAAAATATTTGAGCCTTTTTTCACTTAATTATTTAGACGCTTTTATTGTGTAAATGTCAAGGTTGCTGTGTTCAGTTAGAAAGCTCATTACATTAGTTGTGGTGAAATGAGGCATGCATATTAATGATCTCAGAGCTACATGAGTCTGCGTTGAGGAGGTCATGGCCCATGAGTCTTGTCACAGTTTTTGTCTTCTGATTGGCTCGTCGTCCATGAGGGTTTTACACTTTTACATGAAATTTACTTGATAACGAGTAAACAATGATGACTGAGGCTGTATGTCCATTTCCATATACTGATCTCTTATTATTCTACTATTATAGGGCACCTTTAACTTAATTGTTTTTTACCAAATGTAAGTTGATTAAACCTAAAACAATTAAGTTGTCCCTCAAAAAAACTTGAGAATTGTGTTGATTCAGCTGATTGGGTGTAGCGAAACTTACTTTTTTTTCTGTGGACCTTTTAAAATGTACTACAATGATATAAATGGGTAAAAAAAACTCTTCTCTGACTTATTTGCACAGATCAGAAGTGGCCATCCTGTACAATGACCGCTCTGTTCTGGAAAACCATCATGTGAGCGCAGCCTACAGACTCATGCAGGAGGACGAGATGAACATCCTGGTCAACCTCTCCAAAGATGACTGGAGGTGTGGAAACAGGAGGAATGGAGGCAGATTTCTGGGACAGAGGCTGTGCTTTGAGTCCTGCTGAGCCTCTGTGTTGTGTTTCCCACAGGGAGCTGCGCACGCTGGTCATTGAGATGGTCATGAGTACTGATATGTCCTGCCATTTCCAGCAGATCAAGACCATGAGGAACTCTCTGCAGCAGCCTGAGGGGTGAGTAACACTGAGAATGAAAATCTGACACTGGGACTGCTTTATCAAAATGTGCCATGCTTTTTGCATAGTACCTCCAGAATGAGACTCTGGCCCTGAAGAAGCACTGCAATAAATGTAATATTTTTTAAAATATTTAAAATATCTTGAAAATATGAACATTTATTTTACCCCTGTATTTTCAATGGATTTTCTGCGCTAGTTTACACTCTTTCATCTTGTTTTACTCTTAAACAACTAAATGAATGCTTAAGTCTATTTAGCTGATTGTATGTTAATTAGACTAAAATATCGATTCTGTAAAAGGATCCAAATGAAATTGAAAATAGTCACATAAATATTTAACCGGAATTGGCTAAAAAGCACTAACTGTTCATAAAACCCATCCTCCGCTGTTCTCTCATATGCATTGACTTGCGTGCAATTTACTTGTGCAAATACTAATTCCCCGTTTGGTGTGAACCCAGCATAAGTTTCGTTATCGCCACCTGTTGGTCTGGCGTGCCCTTAACATGCATCACAGTGCATTTTTCATGTGGACGGAGATTTTTTTGAACACATTTATAAAAATACCCAAGGCCCAGACCTAAAGCCCTGTACACATGAACACAGGTATTTTGAAAACCACATTTTTTTCTATGCATTTTTTTGTCCAAACCAAAAGTGACTGAAACCAAAACTGTCTAAACTCCAACCAGGGTGAAGATTTTCCTGAAACTCTGGGTAAATTGTGGTCGTGTGGCCACTAAAGGTTTTTGCCTTATGATGTCATGACACTGGATTCACATCTGGGCTCTATTTTAATGATCTAGGCGCAAAGTCTAAAACGCAGTGCACAAATACAATAAAGGCGTGTCCGAATCCACTTTTGCTATTTTAAGGACGGAAAAATACGCTCTGCACCACGGCACATGGTCTAACAGGGTTATGCTTATTTTTTTATGATTTATGGGCGTGTTTTGAGAATTAACCAATCAGAGCAATCAGAGTCTTATTTCACATTCCCTTTAAGTTTCAGTTGCATCGCACCATGGTGCATTTGCTATTTACATGGTGGACTTTGTAAGTGGGAATAACTAAACGCATTACTAGTTAGCAAACAGTTAAACAGAGCATCTGCAGCGAGAGGATAAAGAATGAGCCTTCTCCTATTGGCTTCTTTACTTTCTCTTTCTCTCTTTTGTGGATAAGGAAACGGTGTTGTACGCACTTCGCTGAAGACATCCATTAGCCTGCATAATTAATTTTGTTTGTTAAGTGCAAAGATTTGTTTCAAAACTATTTCTAAATTCAGTTTTAATTTCCAGCAAACAAATAAATATACAATAATAAAGAAGTGTGGTCAAAAAACTGAGTTATATCCAAACACACGTCCTATGCCCCATATGGTCCAAAACCGGACAGGTGGACAAAATATAAACTTGTTTTTTATTAAAATAAATATAAATATGCATGTAATAAATAACACTGCTAATAATAATAACATTATACAAATGCAAATTGCCATGAATAAACTGAAAAAGCCCCCCGAGATGACGACGGCATGGAGGCAGTGGTTTTTATATTTATGTAGAAAATAATAGTTTTTGTAATATTTTAATCCTTTAATTGGTATTCCGCCTCTGTTCTCTGTTTGCATTGACTTGTATGCAGTTTACTTATACAGATACTTATTTCCCCATTTGGTGCCAACCCAGCATAAAAGGCCTTTATGGTGACTTGTTGGTTCGGCATGCCCTTAACATGCATCAGTGTGTTTTTGTTGTTTCATGTGAACAGAGATTTTTATTTTTTTATTTAGATAATTTTGTAGATAAAGAGAATCAGACAAAAACAATATTTTTTTTTTCCCCCAGTTAATGAGAAAAATGACAGGTCATTCTCTATTTGTCAGTTCTTAACTTTAAACGCTTTCCTCTGAAGTCCTTTGTTCTATTTTTAACAGTAGTTATTTTAAGACTCTTAAATACATTTTAGTTTATTTTTAACTTCATTTCATGTCTGCTAATGTCTAATATCACCACTGCCTATTTTTGTATATTGTTTTTTCATTGAGAACATTTTCTTCAAAACATGCAGGCATGCATACATGCATTTTATTTTCCATTATGTGCCAAAGTTTTAGAAAATACAATCTAAAGGTAAATAATCATTAACCATTAAAAACTGTGTTTTTGAAAATTTCTTATGCTCACCAAACTTACATTTATGAATGATCAAAAATACAGCAAAAACAGTAAATATTATTGCATTGAAGTATCTATTTTCATTTAATTTAATTACTTTAGTTATCTCTGAAATATTTCTTATTTGTTGATTTTGGTGATCAAGAAACATTTATTATTATTATTATTATTATTATTATTATTATTATTATTATTGTTATCCATTTTGTGGAAACAAAAGTTTAAATTTAAGCCCCTTAACACTATATACAGCAATACAGTACACCCAATTCCAATGAATATTTTTATCCATTTCAGTGAATATGGATAATATATATTGGTGCATTTAAACAAAACAGATTTATTAAACTGATATATTTATTAAAATAAAATTTTAGTCACAGAACATCTTTAGAAATTGAAAGAAAATACAATTTAATTCATGCAAAATATTGCAAAAAGAATGACAAACTACAACATTTCAACAAAATTGAATATATTTTTGTTTCTCTTGATTTTAGCTATTTTTGAAAATGTTATTTAATATTTTTCCCTAACATAAATTTGGGCTCTAATTTTTGATAAGAAGATGTTTTGTTAGATTAGCTCCAAATTTGGCTTTAGTACAGGATGAACAAATGTATATATGAGTAATATCACACGAGTAGCAGTGTGATGTGACTGTATATCGGCACTGATGGGAGCCATGCTTTGGCCTAGTGCCTTAGTGTCCCACCGGTGACGATATACAGCCATATCGCACAGCTACAAGTGTGATATTGCATTTATAAAACAGTTCGACGGCATAATCGTGTATATAAAAAAGAAAATCAAACACAGAGTCTAAAAACCCTTTTGCAAGAGGAACTACTTTCTTCCGCCATTCATTCTCATCTGCTCCTGACGTCAGAACAGCAGGAACCATTGCTAAGTCCCCAACGTCACTTTAGAGCTAGTATTTGAATGATTCTCTAGCGTAATGTCTAAAGTGATGACAAAACAGGTGATTTTGCTGACATTTTAAGATTATAAGACTGAACGGCATGAGATTTCCCAGTATTTCTCTGTTGCAATTGGGAGATCACAATATTACTATGGTATAAATACAGCACTACAAAATACAAAAGAGAGAGATCGACTTAGAAAGTGATTTACCTGTTTAATAATGATTTAATCAGCTGTAGTTTGAAGTTACAGTTTTTCTCTTAGGGTTTATTATGCGGTCTCTGTGGTCATCTTGTGGATGATCTTCGTCAACCATCTTTGCTCAAAGACAGGCTAATGGCAGCCAATGCGCTGTCTCTCAGAAATTAAAAAAATTTAAAAACAGGCACTATCCTTATAAATAAACGGCATAGTTGCAATCTAAACAACTACATTCTCGACTAAAAAAGCCTCAAAAGTACATAATGTTGTCCAACAGCAGCTATATTTGTCAAACTGTAGCGTGTCCTCTGCTTGTCGCTGTATGTGGGTGGAGTAATAAGGTTAGGAGTGAAGGGTTAAGAGGCTGGACGAGTGATGTTATTAGCAGAATATTGCATGGCTATCAGCCAATCAGATTCAAGAAGCAGACAGAACCATTGTATAAGCACAAATATAACATTGTAAAGCATCCTATAGAAAATATTAATTTAAATGAGAGATTTGTGGGGGGTGTACTCATATATGCTGAGCACTGTATAAAATAAGTCGTTTTATCCACAAAATTTTGATTTCATGAAATGCGCATTTGTAATTAAATACTTTTGTTATATCTGTATTTTACATTTATATATTTAATCATGGATATTAGTAGACTACAGCTTTTCTTCTCCCCCCGCCCCACCCCCCAATACCATTTTTTGTTAAGCTGTAATAAAACTCAAAGTAGTTAATATTTCTAAATTACGTATGATCAATAGAAAAAACAATACAGAGAGACAAACATGTTTATGAGTGTAAGTTTTGGTGTGAGACTATGGGTTATTTTAAATGCATCATGGTTTATTTGACTGTATTTTAAGTGACTCTGTGCTGAATGTGTGTCTTTCAGAATAGACAAGGCTAAAGCGCTGTCTCTGATGCTGCACGCGGCGGATATCAGTCATCCTGCGAAGGGCTGGAAGCTGCACTACCGCTGGACTCAAGCCCTCATGGAGGAGTTCTTCAGACAGGTACAACACACACACATCTGCCACAGCACTAGCTCAACTCCCTCAGACGCACACATCATCCCACTGAACTAGAATCCATCAGACAGCTTATGCACAAGATGGAAAAAAAACCAAATAGCAAAACAGAACAATAAATGCATGAACACTTTGTTTTTGAAAGATACAAAAGATTATTCATCATTTATGTTTCAGTGCACAGTGGCAGTCAGAGAATTGTGTGTGTGTATATACTGTATATATATATATATATATATATATATATATATATATATATATATATATATATATATATATATATATATATATATATATATATATATATATATATATATATATATATATATATATATATATATATATATATATATATATATATATATATACATATATATATATACATACAATATATATGATTTTTTTTCTTTTTAAAATATTTTCTACATGATGTTTAGCAGAGCAAGGAAATTTTCACAGTATGTCTGATAAAAAAAATACTTCTGTAGAAAGTCGTATTTGTTTTATTTAGGCTAGAATAAAAGCAGTTTTTAATTGTTATCAAAATTATTTTAAGGTCAATATTATTAGCCCCTTTAAGCTATTTTTTTTTCAGTTATCTACAGAACAAACCACTGTTATACAATGACTTGCCTCTTTATCTTAACCTGCCTAGTTAACCTAATTAACCTAGTTAAGCCTTTAATTGTCACTTTAAGCTGTATAGAAGTGTCTTGAAAAATATCTAGTCAAATATTATTTACTGTCATCATGGCAAAGATCAAATAAATCAGTTATTAGAAATGAGTTAATAATACGATTATGTTTAGAAATGTGTTGAAAAAAAGCTTTTCTCCGTTATATATGGATATTATATGGATAATTTATTATAACAATAATTATGTAGAAATTATACATAAAACAAAGAATAAATGTACTGTAATGGTACAATTACATTTTATAAGCTGGAGTTCAGGATTTTTAGTTTTTAATCCTATTACTTTTGCAAAGTGGAAACTATTTTACAACACATTTTGTTTCTTTGTTTCTGTATTATATATAAATAAATGTTATATGTGTGTGTGCATGCATGTGTGTGTGTCTGCATATACAGTTAAAGTCAAAATTATTAGCTCTCATTATTCAAATATTTCCCAAATTATGTTTAACAGAGCAAGGAATTTTTAACAGTATGTCCTATAATATTTTTTCTTCTGGAGAAAGTCTTATTTGTTTTATTTAGGCTAGAATAAAAGCAGTCTTTAATTGTTATCAACCATTTTAAGGTCAATATTATTAGCTGCTTTAAACTATATTTTTTTTCAGTAATCTACAGAACAAACCACAGTTATACAATAACTTGCCTATTACCCTAACCTGCCTTGTTAACCTAATTAACCTAATTAAGCCTTTAAATGACACTTTAAGCTGAATACTAATATCTAGTCAAATATTATGTACTGTCATCATGGCAAAGATAAAATAAATCAGTTATTAGAAATGAGTTATTAAAACTATTATGTTTAGAAATGTTGAAAAAAAAATCTGCTCCCCGTCAAACTGAAATTGAGGATAAAATAAACAGGGGGGGCTAATAATTGATTTCAGCTGTATATGTACAGGATCTTTATTCTAGAAATATATATACAGTATATTTGTCTTCATTTGTCTTGCAATTTGCAATCAATACCCCATCGTCTCAGAAATCTCGGGTACATGATGTCTCAGTATAGAGAGGAAAGCTTTATTAGACTGTGCTCAGAGTGTTGTTCACAGTGTGACTGAATGATTGTTTTATTGACTCGACAGGGGGACAAAGAAGCAGAACTAGGACTGCCTTTCTCTCCGCTCTGTGACCGCAAAGCCACCATGATCGCCCAGTCTCAGATAGGTAGAGTTACAACACACACACACACACACACAGGCACGCACACACTTGTATATGCAGTATGCATTTTATACTGTAAAAAACCCTTATGGCCTAACCCAACCCTCCAAGAAAACCTGTGGCAAAATTTAAATGTCAAAAGACCCCATTAAGTATGATTTTTAACTGTTTTGAATTATAAGGACAAAGTAAACCACATCAACAGTGTAATACACTGGTTAGACATTATCCATGTCACTACACAATTGTGAGGGCATTACATAAGCCTCCATCCTACACCTAACCCTAGTTCTTATATGCATTTAAGAAAAGTATCATCCACTGTATCATATCTGGGCCTTCTGAAAAATGGGGGCATAAGGAATGTTCTCATAATTCCCCCTCTCCTTGTAATACCTGTGTAATACCCATGCCATTATTCAAAATTCTGTCCTGATATGTTACACGCACACACACACACACACACACACGCACACACACACACACACACACACACGCACACTTCCTAACTATACTTCCTCTGCAGTATACGCAGTGTGTTTATATCTAAAGTTTCTGTATGCCGTACACGGATGATCTGCTACTGTACATTTGCTAAAGGAAGCAGACGTTATGCAGTATTGTATCCCAGTGCGCTTAGCTTGACCTGTTTTTAAGGTTGATGAACTAGAAGCAATGATGAACTATTTTTAGCATCTTTATCTTTCAAACTGCCTTAAAGGAATTTCTTTGTTCTTAACAACTCCAGACACTATTTTAACAACACTATAGAGTATGTGTACTGTATACCTTTTTTCTTTCTTTTTGGATTTAATTTATATATCAGTATATTTAAGTTGTGTACTGTATGTATTTTTTCTTTCTTTTTTCTATCTATATATCTATTTGTCTGTCTGTCTATCCGTCAATCTGTCCGTCAATCTGTCCGTCAATCTGTCCGTCAGTCTGTCTGTCTGTCTGTCTGTCTGTTTGTCTGTCTATCGATAGTGAATCGAATCTATCTATCTGTCTATCTGACTATCCTTCAGTCATTCTGTCTGTCGTCTGTCTGTCTTTCTGTCTGTCTATCTGTCTGTCTATCTGTCTCTCTGTCTCTGTCTGTCCGTCCATCCATCCATCCATCCATCCATCCATCCATCCATCCATCCATCCATCCATCCATCCATCCATCCATGACAGTTTTTCTCAGTGGCTTTGGTGGATTTCTCACAACACTATTTACATTTGCACAATAGTTAAAGCATTTCTCAAAACAATTAGTACAAACTGCAAAACCTAATAACCCGCAAAAGAATGTCACTTGCTCAAAATGGATAGCTCATTCCTCAAAGGCAAGTATTGTTGTCAATGAAAGTGTCAGTGTCATCAAGATGAAAAGTCCTGACACCATTTATTATGAACAATATAGTCAAATAGCTTTATCATGTTTTAATTATGACAGTTTACTCTGTAAATGTTTTCCAATGCAAAAAAAGTCAGATTTTGGTGACCGTTCCAGAAAATGCTCAAGACAGCACTATATACTAATTTGCACAGCCATTTGAAAACTACAGTAAAGTTACTGCATTTAGTGAGGTATCTGAGTACAAGACACTGAATATGCATGTTTCACATTTTTACTGCATATGCTCTTTACAATTCTAATTTATTCACAGCATTGTGCAAAAGAATAAATACACCCTTATTTACAACAAACATAAACTTCCTTTAGGTAGAGCTGTGCACAACAGACAATACTGCAGTACATATTGGAACTGAAACCTACAACATACACAGGTCTGTAAGTCATTCATGAAATTGTTTAATTTATAAAACATTTTCAGGGGAAAAAAGGGATTTTTTTTTTTTTTAATAACATTAGCTTGACAGATTTTGGCAACTAGTTCAACATTTTTGTATACAAATGACTCAAGTAATCAAATGAGGACTATTAGCTTTATATGGAATGACTATTCAGCATTCACAAGTTTAGTTAACTTTCACTGACATGACATAAGCCAATGATGTTATAAAACAGCAGAGAGCTGTATGAAAGCAATTGATGCATATCCAAAAGCATTTGCAATTTGTTGGAAGGAATAAGAAACTACTCTCATGTGCACAAATGACTAATATTTAAGACTTTAAAGAAATGCTTTAACTGTTGTGCAAATGTAAATAGTGTAAATGTAAGTAGTGAAAAATGCACCTAAGCAACTGAGAAAAACTAATGAAATGGATGTTACTCATGAACATCTATGCTAAATTGGCTCATTTGTGCACCTTATAGATCTACGTTTCACACGCAAACAAATGATACATTTTCTAACGTCGCAGAAATATTACAGTCAGATGGATTGTGTCTGTAGATTGAGTAATGTGTCTGTATGATGTTGTGATGATTTTTCACACATCGCCGTGTTCAGTCTAGTCATGCTCAGCTCTTTACTGCCATCAAGAGGCCGCCGGGAGAACAACATCCTGTCTTTAATGTTTAATAGAGCTCATAAACAAATACGCTTTGATTTAACGACACAATAACTGCAGGCGTCTTGATTGGATTCATGGCCATTATTGCTAACGAGTTTCTGGCTGGTTAAATAAATGACTAAAGCATTATAAGCAAATAACTTTTTTTTCTTCTGTCTTTCAAAGGATTCATTGATTTTATTGTGGAGCCCACATTCTCTGTCCTGGTCGACACCACAGAGAAGATCATTAGTCCTCTCATAGAGGAAGCTGTCAAATCTGGAGGAGTGCGCAGGTCCAGGTGAGAACAATAATATACAATAATGCAATATACAGTGCTCCGCATAATTGAATACAACCCATATTGAAAATGAATATTTTTATACATTTCTCAGTTAATATAGATCATATATTTTGGTGCGTTTAAACAAAACAGTATTATTAAAGGGATATATTCATTCATTCATTTTCTTTTCGGATTAGTCCCTTTATTAATCAATGGTCGCCACAGCAGAATGAACTGCCAACTTATCCAGCACATGTTTTACGCAGCGGATGCCCTTCCAGCCGCAACCCATCTCTGGGAAACATCCATGCACACTCACTCACTCACATACACTACGGACAATCTTAGCCTTCCAAATTCACCTGTACCTGCATGTCTTTGGACTGTGGGGGAAACCGGAGCACCCGGAGGAAGCCCACGCGAATGAATGTTCTGATTTTTTAATAGCACTACTGTTTGTTAACACTTTAAAGGGCTTTGTTTGTTAAAATTAGTTAATTAAACCAGTGACAATTAAACTACTAAAGTGACATTTAAAACTACTATTAAAACCAAACAAATTATTAATCTTAAGTGATTTTTAAGAAAATAAGAAACCAATTTCTTAATGTTTAATAACTGATTAAAAACTTTTATTTCATTGAGCTAATAAAAGTTCATTTGTATCTTCATTCATTTGTTTATTTTCTTTATTAATCTGGGGTTGCCACAGCGTAATGATCCACCAACTTATCCAGCATATGTTTTACGCAGCGGATGCCCTTTCAGCCACAACCCATCCCTGGGAAATATCCATACACATTCATTCACACACATACACTATGGCCCAATTCACCTGTACCACATGTCTTTGGACTGTGGGGGAAACCAGAGCACCCAGAGGAAACCCCACACGAACGCAGGGAGAACATGCAAACTCCACACAGAAACGGCAACTTACTCAGCCGAGGCTCGAACCAGTGACCTTCTTGCTGTGAGGCGACAGCACTGCCTACTGCGCCACTGCATCGCCCATCATTTGTATATTTTTAATGTTTTTTTTAAACAATCTTTCACAAAGTAGCTTTTTCTGATGAAAAAGCAGATTTTTTCCAGATTTTTTTTCTTTTTCTGTTTCCTAATGCGTCCTTTTGAAAAGTGTTACCTAAAATGAACGCCTCAGTTTGGTGCAGAGTTATCATACAAAACTCAAGTAAATCATTGGATTTGCTTGTAGGCTATTTATAATGGATCTTTTATAAGAACTATTATTAATAACTTTAATTTTCCAAATGCAAAAAAAAGTTGGTTTGTTGGTTGTGTATGCTATATGCAAAATGGTGCATTCCCTGGCCTTAGGCTACACACGCTCCGCATGTCTGTTGTTAGGCTACGGGATACGGAGCCCTGATGACCTACAGACAAATTCACGGCTTGTGTTTAGGATAGTTCTCTTTAAGCTAGCCTACATATTATAACTTCAATTAAAAATTCGTTTTAGAATCCATTTGATTTGAGTTTCGTACCTGTATGTGTTCTTTTGTTCATGCAGGATTAAATTACATAAATTAATTTGTAAGTTAATTCTTTAGTTTCATAGATTTAGTAGGACTATAGGAACAAATTATTCCATTTCATAATTAATTATTAAAATATAAATAGGCCCACACTTAATCTGCGGGCGCAGAATTCCACAGATTTTCCGCAGATTTGCGCAGATTTTTAGCCCATCATTAATTCTGTTTATTTACTTGAGTAAATGTGTGTAAATCTATATTTATTCAGTTTTTAAATTAATTACTGTAAAATTATTGACTAATATGAAAATATTCATCTGATTTATGTACAATGCAGTTTGTACAGTAATATTTTCTGTCTTTTAGTAGAGATATTATATGAAAAACTTGCTTTGTTTACCAAACATTGTGAATCTAAATGGATTTGCACATTTTAAACGTGAAATAAAAGTTAAAAAGATATATTTTTTTATTTCACATATTAGGGTTTTAGTTATCATACTCATAATCATAAATAATTTCACAGAAATCTGCAGATTTTTACCAAAATTCTCCATAGAAATAGCAAAAAACGTCCGCAGATTCCGTCTGGCCCTAAGTATAACTTTAAGTCGGCGGCAAAAGCCTAGTGGTTAAGTGCGCCGACATATAGCACCAAGGTGCTCACAGCGATCCAAGTTCGATTGCCGGCTCGAGGTCTTATGCCGATTCTTCCCATCTCTCTGCTCCCAATGCTTCACTGTCATATCACATTAAAGGTGAAAAAATACTAAAAAATAATGATAAAAAAAAAGTATAACTTTAAGTAAAACAAGGATATGCATTATTAAGACATAGTCGTGGTAGCGAATTTATGTTCAGAGCTCCGTAGTTTAAAATAGGCTAACAGTCAGTTAAACTAGTATAAGATAACACACACAGCTGCCTAAATAAATAGGCTATAAAATACACAGTTGATCACTTAGCCCTATTGAAATATTATTAAAAAACTGTACTGAAAGAAAAAAGCACAAGAAAGGACACCGCGTTGAATGAGAAACGTATTTTATCGAAATGCTTTAATCTTAGACAGTTATTTAAGATTTTTTAGTTACTAAAAAAATTAGAGTTAGCCTACTAGAGAAATTTTATGTCGGCGTGGGATATGAGAGGTGTTGATTTATCGGCGAGCAAACGCACGACCATGGAGCAAAATGCTAAGCGGAGCGTCACACCGCTCAGCTCAACTCACATGCTCTGACTGCTGCATTATATCAGTTCAGTATGTTCACTGTGTTACATAACTGCCTCCTGCTGGCCATTTATTTCTTGTGTTAAACCATGCTGGGCCATGCCGCACTTTACTGCAGTGATCACTTTTATCACGTGTGCATTCACAGTGGCCACATCTGTAGTGTACTTTATAATAATGTCTTAATTCAGTTAGTTTGAATTAGTTTGGAACATTTATGAACAATAAAGCAAACTACATACATAAAATGCATTTTTTATTATAACTGTTAAAGTAAAATGTTTTGCAGGTCAGTAGTGTGATGATAAAAGATTCATTGATTAATACCACAAGATCGCCTGTGTTGTGTGTGCATTTGTGATGTTCAGTTTGACTGGTCGGGGATCAGCAGCAGTGGTGGAGTCTGTTCAGAGACACAGTGACCGCGGATCTAATGATGAGCGTGGAGGAAGCACAGATTATTCACTGTGTGGCATCGACCAGAAACACGTCCGACATCTGCTCTCTGAAATCATCCAGAACAACAAGGAGCGCTGGAAAGAGCTGTCTGTTCAAGGTCTGACACACATCTCACTCTCTCTATATACAGCCAGTCAAAATACTGCACATACAAGCTAATTAAAATTAGGGAAAACATACAAATCGGAACAATGTAAAATAAATAAATAAAAATAAATTACTTATTACACTGAAAAGATGACGTTTGTTTAAATTACTTTCATATAATCAGCTAAAACTACACAACTCTTGTTTTTTAGTTTTTTTTTTTGGGGGGGGGGGGGGGGGGTGGTCAATTTAATTGTTTTACGTTCAATCCACTTAAATTTGTAAAAACTAATAAGGTAACTTAATTCCTTCTTCTCCCACAAATCGATTGTGGAACCCAGCATTTTTACAGTGTAGAAGCACATTTCTACAACTTCAAAAGTATCCATTATAGACAAATATCTGTATTTTTAAGATTAATAATGAAAGTCTTAGATAATGAACTATTTAAAACTATAAAATTCATTTCTTGCATGTTGAGAACCCCCCAAAAAAACAATTAAAATCCTAGCATTTATTGAAAACTTGTAATAGATTGAAGTTTATTTTATTTAGTTAGGATATCCATGTATGCATGACAGTTGTTGGATGCTTTTTACCCTTCAATATTCACTCCAAATCATTAAAAGAAACAAATACATTGATAAATAAATTCATTAATGAATAATTGATGAATTGATGAATGAATTAATTTTAACAGTAAAGAAATTATTACTTGGGTACAAGCATTTTAAAGATGAACTTTGAACTTTTTTTTAATATTAAGTAGAATTTGAGTGATATTGGACTCTTAAAAATATATTAATGAGACTTGTTAGTGTTGAATAATTTTATTACAAATTTACAAAAATACATTTTGTAGTTAAAATATACATTTTTTCATGATTCAAAAAGAAAGAATACTGATGCATAATTGTATTTGCCAAAACCAATTTCAAGCATGTTATGACCAAAGGTTACGAATTTTTTTATTTATTTTTTATAATAGTAGTAGTAATAATAAATAGAATCTTATTTTCTGGACACTTGTTGGATGCTTTTTATTCAAAATTCACTTAAAGTCAGTCATTTAAATAAAAATAAAAAAAAACACGCACGCACGCACACACACACACACACATGCACACACACACACACACACACACACTTATCTAAATTCATATATTTATATTTCATGATATCATATCTCATGAAAACATTTTTTTTAAACAAAAAACATTTGACCTCAATTTGTTTTTTTTCAAAAATTTGATTTTAAACCATTTGTTTAGCATCAGGTAAAAGGTATTAATATTACATGGCAATAAAAATACTTAATAATTAACATTATCTGACAAATAAGGCTTAGCTTCTAGTGAATTTCTTTAAATGATAAGCGAAACGCACATGACCTCCTACCATTACTGAATCAACCTCATCACCTGTGTTAAAGTAACCCTATATGATAAAAGTTACAGTTGAAGATACAGTTGAAGTCAAAATCATTAGCCCTCCTGAGTTTTTTTTTTTTAATCTATTTTTTTATATCCCAAATGATTTTTTAACAGAGCAAAGGATTTTTCACAGTATTTCCTATAATATTTTTACCTCTGGAGAAATTCTATTTGTTTTATTTCAGAAGCCATAAAAGCTGTTATTATTATTATTTTTTAAACCATTTACAGGGTCAAAATTATTAACCCACTTTAGCAATATTTGTTATTCGATTGTGTACAGAAGAAACCACCGTTATACAATGACTTGCCTAATTACCCTAACTTGCCTAAATAACCTAGTTAAGCCTTTAAATGTCACTTTAAGCTGAACACTAGTACTGTATCTTAGAAAACATCTAGTAAAATATTATTTACTATCATCATGGAAAAGATAAAATAAATCAGTTATTAGAAATGAGTTATTTAAACTATTATAAATAGAAATGTGTTGAAAAAAATCTTTCTGTTAAACAGAAATTGGAAAAAAAATATGAGGCGCTAATAATTCAGGAGGGCTAATAATTCTGACTTCAACTGTATATGATAAGATGTCTGATATCTAATGCCACATTCTGTCTCTTCCCAGAATTGGCCAACAAGCAGCATGAGAGGATGTCAGACCTTCAGGAGGAGCCCATGAGGAGCACGCAGCTCACCCTGTCCCAAGAGAATCACGACTCTGAGTCCAAATCCCTCAATGAACTCAACAATACAGACTCCACACACTCGTCCCAGGACTCTCTGGACCAGAGCTCTCAGTCCCCGACGGAGGGAGCCGGAGATGCTTCCCCAGAGGAGCACAGCTCAGAAACGCTGCCCTGGAACGGCAAGAGCGCCTGAATCTTTGCAGTCACAAATGGGACGATGTACATAGCATTGTCCTCATTGTATTGTACCGTTATTATACTCTCTGGCTGGAGGCGGATGTGAGGATTCCTACAGAGAGATGATGATGATGATGATGATGTGCAGTGTTGTAATGGCCGCTGTGTTATAGCTGGAGACTTTCAGGAGGATTCGAGCCTCTGAAAACGCAACGCTGCCTATAGTGCCCTCAGCTAATATCGACTCCCTTGGTGAATATAAGAGAAGGCTGTGGAAAAACACGTGAAATTTAAATGTTTTTTTTAGATGTAAGTATCAGTATCCTAAAGATATAAATAAGCTTGTGTGGTACAAAAAAAATTACATTTTAGAAGATATAAACATTTAAAGCCTGCACCCTGAAAATATGGTTACTGGATTTACTAAATGATTTTTCAGTTAAGTGGTTGCAAACAATTTATGTGGGCTGAATTTAAACAAACTAATTAAATTTAGCAATGTTTAACCTAATTAATTTGTTTAAATTCAGCCCATTTCAATTGTTTGCAACAACTTGCCTTGGAAACATTGGTAAATGTCATACGTCACCTCATACTTTAGTTTCTCGTCAAATCTTCTGACCAATCAAATGCATCTGCCATGCCCCGCCCCCTTCAAGACACTTCTCGTTTGCTTTTCATTTGATGTGCTTGAGCTTAACCACTCTCATTGGCAGAGCTGAGATAAAACAACAAGTTATTGGCTCATTTTTAAAAAGGGGTGGAGCTACTCTGTCCCACCCTCTTTTCGTGTTTCAGTTAGGATTACGTCAAACATCAAATAAAAAAATGCACGTTTTAACATTTCACATTGCTGTTGCTAAAATATACGTCTAAAAGCTGCACTCTTTTCTCAAAAGGGGAGGGAAGAAGTAGCTCATTTGCATTTAAAGAAACACACGCACAACAGCATATTTTTAAGCTAAAATAGGCATTTGTTGATGAGTTGTAAATATTACATCATAAGATGACTACTTTAAAGTAGGAAAATGCTCTACAATGAAAAAAGTCATCTAATATAAATTATGTTAAACAAATGTATTTGACCACTAAGTCAACCTAGGGACACATCTATTTATACAGGGTTCCCACTCTGAGCTAAATGTTAAATTTCCTGACTTTCTATTGAGTAAAAAGTGGAATTTCATGATCTATAATGAACAAAAAAAACAGGGAGCTGTTTTGTTGAGCAGTTCATCCATAATTTTTAAACGCTAAAATTTTTAAACGCTACATAAAGTTTAAACGCTAAATCAAGCAAATAGCGCAAATATTTAGTGAAGTTAACAGTTCTTTTAATTGCTGCAGATTTTCTGCAGTTTAGGGCCAGCCAATGCATATACAGCCATAGCAATATCACACAAGAAATGACACAAACATTGCTGCAAATTTTGTCATTTTAGGCAGTGACAATTAAAAAATGTAAAAAATATAAGATACAGAAAATAAACATTTTGATTAAATGGTAAGTCAAATTTAAAATGGCACACAGTTTGGCTAAAAATAGCTTGGAATAGACTTTTTAAATATTCCAGAAATGCCATGAAATTCCTGCTGGATCACTGTTTAAACAGAAAAAAGAAAACAACTGAAGACGCTTAAGTTTGTTTGTTGTTTCTAGAGTAACTGTGGTTCAAACTGTAAAGGCTTCGCCCTTTTCTCAAAAGGGAGTGGGAAGACGCGCCTCATTTGCATTTAAAGAAACATACACAACAGCATCTGTTTAACCTAAATGGGCATTAACAGCTGAGATGTATATATTACACCAAAGTATGACCCCTTTAAAATACGGAAATGCTCTACAATGAAAAAGTCATCTAATATAAATTAACTAATTATGTGAAAAAAAATTTATCTTCACTAAAAACATCTATTAATACAGGGGTCCCTGTCTGAGGCACATTTCATGACTTTTACCGGGTAAAAAGCAGATTTTTTCATTACCTACGTATAATGAACAAAAAAAATCAGGCAGCAGCAGTTTTCACCCGATTCGAATGCTATAACTTAATTGAATGGGCATTATCAGTGGTTATCAGCTGATAGAAATGGGTCAGTAGGGGCCTTCTGCAGCTACTGGCAGGCTCAGAAGGCTGTTATCATCCATCCACATGGTTAATCAGCTATAATAACAGAGAAGACTCCAGATCTGTTTTTACATTACTGTAAGGGTTGCGTTTAGGGTTGGGGTAGGGGTAGACGTTAATAAAATACAATTAATGGGAAATTTAATAAATAATATAAATAATTCTCATGGTTAATCAAGGCAAGGCATTATATACTAATAGAGAAGACTTCAGATCTGGATCTGTTTTACATTACTGTGATGGTTGGGTTTCGGGTTGGGTTGGGGTAGATGTTAATAAAATACAATTAATGGGAAATTAAATATAAATAATTCTCGTTAACTTCCAGCCATGTGATCTATAGCTGATTAACCATGTGGATGGATGATAAAAGCCTTCTGAGCCTACTAGTTGGCACAGTGGCCCTTAGTGGCCTATATCTATCAGCTGACAGCCACTGATAATGCCCATTCAATCGAATGATAACATTAGAATCGGCTGCAGTTTTTGTTGAGCATTCCTTCCAGACCTTTGTGCTTGCTAAGTTTAAAATTAAATAAAGCAACAATTGCAATGATTTAGAAGAGCTTGCAATTCTTTTAACTGGCACAGATTTCGTACAGTTTTGGGCCAGTCAATGCATATACAGCCAGAGCAAAACCACACATAAAAATGACACAATTGCTGCAAATTTTTGCCACAACCAATCAGAAATGTAAAATATATGTATGTAATGATACAGAGTAAAATACATTTTGATAAATGGGAAGGCAAATTTAAAATGGCAAACAAAAATCACATATATTCCATGACTTATTATGAAAAGTTCCTTGGAATTGACCCTTTAAATATTCCAGAAATTGCATGAAATTCTTATTGGAACCCTGTTTACATCAACAAAATTTACTTTTAAATCAGACAAAAAAAATTTGTTAACAATTTGTCCTAATTTATTTTTCTCATAATTTTATTTATTTTTGTCTTAATTTATATTTAAGAAAGAAAAAAGCAGGAGGAAAAAGGTATTTGCTAAAAATGAAACGGTCGTTTTTTTTTTTTTTTTCTCTCTTTTCTTTCTTTCCTAGTCACCCAGCTACACTAAATCCAATAACAATTATATAGGAATAAACAGTACTTAATAGGGGTGTAAATAATTCTGGAACACATGCAGTATATATTTTACAAAGAAAAGCTGTGTGTTTGCAAATGTTTGTTCTCAGTTAAAAGCGGTTTCTCTCTTTGTTAAAATTAAGAGCAAACAATCAAGACATTTTTTTTTTTTCAGACTTCTTGGCTCATATTTACCAAGGGAGCCAACATTTTAAGAAGAGAAGGGTGCTGTATTTGCTTCCCGGGCTTGTTAGGGTTTTTTGTATATTATTATTATTATTTTTGTTTGTAGACTGTGTCATTATTTATTAAAGAGCGCGCAGCTACACAGTTTGAGTATTTGATTCTGGATACGGTCATGCTTACCAGCTCACTGCGGCACATTCACTCAGAATGACTGGAGGATTTGACCATTCTGGTAGGATGTGTTTCTCTAGACTTATGAATGTTATTCCCTCCAATTTCCAGAACAATCCATAAAGAGCGTTTTTTAATCATAGCATGACATGTATAGTATGTGCAGCAGTAAAGTTTTAGTAGAACATGCCGCCTATAAAATCATGAGCCTTTTTTTAACCTAATGGTAGAGGTACTTGTCCTCAAGGGGGCGATATTTCAATTAAACAAACGATTGTCAAAATCCCTTTAAATCCATATGCTATAATAGTACGTAGAAGTTTCTAAATAAGTGTTGCGTACATTGGCTGTGTTTGGAGTGGAATACTAGCTTACTGTACACTAAATCCTGTGGAGTATGAAAAAAAAGTAGTGCAACAGAACTGCAAATGTTTAAAGGGGTCCTATTATGCTTTTTGTACTTTCAGTGTAATGTTCAGGCAATGTTTAAAGCTATTCTCACAGTACATCATCAGGCACTGTTTGTGAAACGACTCGATTGTAAACTTTTCCTCAGTTTAAATAATTCCCAAGGCCCGGCTGAGCTGTGTTTGCAGTGTGGTTCACAGATCTAATATTCTGATACACATGCAATTGGTTTCATTTACATTTACAGACATAACCAACATTATAATTTGTGGTACTTGTGTGCATTTGACTTGTGTGTACAGTATTTCAACACAGCTGCTGTGAAAGAAATTGGTTTAGTGCTCACATAGTGCACCATTTAACAGTCAAGCATTAGGAGTTTAAACTGACAAGGCTTTAAAACATGCAGCTGTTTCCTTTGTTCGTATGAGAGTATCTGAGGCGCAAGCTGTAAAGGCTCCGCCCTCCTCTGGAAAAGGGGGCGGGTAGCTGCAGCTCATTTGCATTTAAAGAAACACACACAGAAAAATAGCATGTTTTTGACCCTGAAAACTTTTAATTATAGACGTTTACATGATGGTAAAATGAATAAATGATCTGTAAGGTATTTTGAGATGAAACTTTGCACAATCTGGACACACGTGAGCCTTTTGTTTAGCAAAAAAAACAAACAAAAAAACATTATGACCACTTTAAAACAAGAAAGTACTAGAAAAAGGTATATAAAACACCTAAAATTAACCACAGAATCATCCTACAGCAATCATATCAATTTATTTAAAACAAAATTAAATAGTTTTGAATAGATCTCTAAGGTAATAAAAACTGCTCTTTTAGTGTACTGTGTGTGTGTGTGTGTGTATACTCACTCACCGGCTACTTTATTAGGTACACCTGTCCAACTGCTTATTAATGCAAATTTCTAATCAGCCAATCACATGGCAGCAATGCCTTTAGGCATGTAGACATGGTCAAGATGATCTGCTGCAGTTCAAACTGAGCATCAGAATGGGGATGAAAGGTGATTTAAGTGACTTTGAACGTGGCATGATTGTTGGTGCCAGTGAGACTGGTTTGAGTATTTCAGAAACTGCTGATCTTCTGGGATTTTCACACACAACCATCTCTAGGGTTTACAGAGAATTGTCTAAAAAAGAGAAAATATCCAGTGAGCGGCAGTTCTGTGGGCACAAATGCCTTGTTGATGCCAGAGGAGAATGGCCAGACTGGTTGGAGCTGATAGAAAGGCAACAGTAACTCAAATGACCACTCGTTACAACTGAGGTATGCAGAAGAGCATCTCCGGGTTCCACTCCTGTCAGCTAAGAACAGGAAAATGAGGCTACAATTCACACAAGCTCACCAAAATTGGATAACATAATATTAGAAAAAGGTTGCCTGGTCTGATGAGTCTCGATTTCTGCTGCGACATTTGGATGGTAGGGTCAGAATTTGGCATCAACAACATGAAAGCATGGATCCATCCTGTCTTGTATTAACGGTTCAGGCTGGTGGTGGTGTAATGGTGTGGGGGATGTTTTCTTGGCACACTTTGGGCCCATTAGTACCAACTGAGTTAACGCCACAGCCTACCTGAATATTGTTGCTGACCATGTCCATCCCTTTATGACCACAATGTACCCATCTTCTGATGGCTACTTCCAGCAGGATAGCACGCCATGTCATAAAGCGCGAATCATCTCAGACATCTCAGACTGACAATGAGTTCACTGTACTCAAAAGGCCTCCACAGTCAACGGATCTCAATCCAATAGAGCACCTTTGGGATGTGCCGGAACGGGAGATTCGCATCATGGATGTGCAGTCCATAAATCTTCAGCAACTGCTTGATGCTTTCATGTCAATATGGACCAAAATCTCTGAGGAATATTTCCAGTACCTTGTTGAATCTCTGCCACGAAGGATTAAGGCAATTCCCCTTTTAAGACAAAAGGGGGTTCGACCCGGTACTAGTAAGGTGTACCTAATAAAGTGTATATATACAGCAGTCAACATTTAAAGTGGATCAAAAATGTTTTTTTTTTTTTTTTCAAAATGGTCCTAAAACAAGAATTGGTGTTGTTCAATATTTCTAGGACAACTGTGATGAACTGCTTCAAATGTTGACTACTGTGTATATGGTCACACTTTACAATAAGATTTCATTAACAACTAAGTAGGAACAATTTACTAATGCATTATTAATGATTGTATTTTCATTAGCTAACAAGAACAAATACTGTAATAAATGTATTGTTCATTATTTGTTCATGTTAGTAAATGCATTAACTACAACCTTATTGTAAAGTGTTGCCGTGTGTGTGTGTGTATATATATATATATATATATATATATATATATATATATATATATATATATATATATATATATATATATACACACACACACACAGCTTAAGTCAGAATTATTAGCCCCCCTGTTTTATTTCTAGCCGAAATAAAACAATTGAGTTTCTCTAGAAGAAAAAATATTATCAGACATACTGTGAAAATTTCCTTACACTGTTAAACATCATTTGGGAAATATTTATTTAATATTTTTAAATATTTAAATAATTGCTAATAATTCTGACTTCTGAATATATATATATATATATATATATATATATATATATATATATATATATATATATATATATATATATATATATATATATATATATAATCTGTTTTATAACGGAGTCAAATCAAGCACAACGCATTGATGGACACATTATGAATACTGCATATCTGGGTAATTGGTTTTTTTTGTAAATTTTGTAAAACTATTAAAACAGTAATGATAGTATCCATTGCTGAACACAGCCATTGTGTATTACACTGATCATCAAAACATTCATAGGGTACTACCAAATCACTGTATCATGTTTTATAAAGTTTATGTAAAAATACTGTTCTTTTTTTTCATTATATGTATGACATAAACAGCCAAAAACAATCATTTTTGTCATTTGTATCTTTGTATCACTTGAGGTCTGATGTAATGTTTGCTGTTTTCACCTTCATACACATGGGCTGAAAGCACTTTTGAGCTCAGGGTCAGTTCAATTGTAGAAAGTAAGTTTATTAAACAGAAGAGCATTAATAAAAGAAGACCATCTCATTTATTAGTCAAGGGTGACAAACACTTGTAGAATATCAGATCAAATTTACATATATATATATATATATATATATATATATATATATATATATATATATATATATATATATATATATATATATATATATATATATATATATATATATATATATATATATATATATATATATATATATATATATATATATATAAATAAATGTTTTATGAATAAATATCTCAATTTAAAAAAATCAGGCACACAAATCTTTACTTTCTTTTTTTTTTTTTGCATTGACAATGTTCATTATTCTATTATTGTAATGTAACGAAATTCTCAGCCATTTAATATGAATGGGAAAAATACATTCTTGATATTTTATTTATTTTAAATTCTAATAAATTCAGTACAACAAATACTTCTTACATTTCTTACATTTATTATACCATTTTGTATGCTATCGTACTATTATTTTTGCACTAATGCGATTTGTAGAGGGTCATAAAAATGTCAAGCAAAAATTATCAGTGGCCTAATTATTACTCTATTAAATATTTAACTTTTTTGTGTGAAATGTGCCAACTTTTCTTGTGGTTTTTATGAGATTTGCAGATAATTATTTAAGCTTCATAAACTTAAGGAACGTGGTAAAGTTAAAAAAAAAAAAAAAAAAGAGAGACAAAATGAGTCATACAGTATATTTGTTGGAAATACTTGTTCAACACATTTACTACAGATCCAAATAAAATCATAGGGTCCTGTTAATCTTTTAAAGCTCATTTACAGTAAACAAACACACACACAAATCACTTAATATAAAAAAAAAACAACACCTGATGAATAAATCTGAGAAAATTAGATATCGTCATTATTAAATGAGATATTTTGGGGGGAAAATGTGTTACAAAACTTTAATGGCATGTCTGAAGCCTTAAGTCCATGTATGATGCCCACATATATGCAAGCAGGTGGGCTGCACAACAGCCGTGTGGGACTTCAGAGTCACGTCTGCATACAAAACAGCCACAAACCTACAAAAATATAGCTTCTGTCAGAGAGTGTCATGTGAACCTCAAGCTCTTTCAATACGAGGAAGTCACCGATGATAATAATAATGACGTGATTGGTTTCACAATCCTCCCAATATATCGATAAATCCTAATCAGTTTTTTTGTTTCAAATTACAACAAAATAAACTTAACATTAACAAACTTAACATTATGAAATAAAATAATACTAAATAATGCGCAGTGGGGTCTAAAATAACTAGCAAAAATGCCAAACGACTGGTAAAAATGTGCATTTTTTATTATTATTACTTTTTCAAGAGTTCACACTTAGCTGATGATTGATTATAAAGCTTGTTTGGCATGCTGTCCCGGGAGAAAGCCCTGAGCTCATAAGATCCTCGAGCTCGGGGCTCCCTCCTGTTTGCAAGGCGAGAGGGGAGTTTGAGCTCAGATAGATCTCGAGAACTCCCCTGCTGTAGTAGCTAATGAACAGATAGTGATGGCTCTTAAGAAATAAATACTTACTGGAGCATGTCTATGGTGACGATTTGGATTAGCCAATTAACATAAGTTGCATGTTTTTGGATGGTGGGAGGTAACCGGGGAAACCAGGGGAAACCCACGTGAGTACGGGCAGAACGTGTAAACTCCGCACAGAAACGTCGGCTGGCTTGGTAATGACCAGAACCAGTGATGTTCTTGCTGTGAGGCAACAGTGCTAACCACTAGGCCACTGTGCCACCTATCTAGGAAAGGAGGAGGAGTAGGGGTGGAAGGGGGGACTCATCAAAACGAAGATGGCTGTTATATGGAACTATTTATAGAGGCTTAGGAATCATCTGATTGGTGAATCATAAATTGAATAATGCGAGACCAGCTGTAAGCAATCATAAGCACATGATCCTCTCGAAATTAGTTTATAAATAAACTTCACTTAGTATGTAATATCTGTATTGTGTGTATATAAAGTTTGTTTTGGACCCCACAGTGGAATAAAAATGCACATTTGTATTTGTTGTGCACATTAGTACATATTTAATACTGAAAAACAAAGCTAAAAAAAGGAACAAAGTTAAACTACAAATCATGATTGAATTCTCTTGATGTCTGCCGTGTTACTCTGTCTGGCTGTTTTTCCGTTCACCGCTGCTCTCCTCTTCTTCCTGGAGAAGTGAAGAAGGGTCAGTCTGTTTTTTCAGCACCTTTACGCCTGTGGAAAGAAGACATTTAACTGGTTGGGACTTGTCCCAATAATGTGTCATGCCGATATTACAATGGGAGTTTGAGGTAAATATAGTTTAAGCGCCATGGGGCAGATTAACACACAGGCTCTTGCACAGGGACCCACAAGACCTCTGCATAATGCTTTTTACTAATATTGTCTCATTAATTAATATTTTATATAGTGCTGTAAAAATCCAATAGTCAGCTTTATCAAATGAAATGAGTGTAGTTAACTCAAAATTGACTGGAAGTTAATTCT
>NC_079443.1:45563360-45688360 GCF_903798145.1 Danio aesculapii | reverse complement strand
TTTGAAAAATGTGCCAAAGCAATTGAGAAAATCTGTATTTGTTGTAAAGCAGCATCTTTACAACAAACTGTCAAAAGAAAGATTTGGTTTAACCTGAAGAAATTGAAGTGACAGAAATATATTACCATTGTGAAGTAGAATGTAATAATAATAATAATAATAATAATAATAATAATAATAATAGTAATAATAATAATAATAATAATAATAACAATAAAAGGAAACAATATTTTTTCTTCTATAAGAAAATGTTATTGTTTTTTTACTAGGAATAAAGCACAATTCGAGAAAGAAAATACTACAAATAAATCCTAAAAATGCATTTTACAACTGGTAGTTTTAGATTACTAAAATTAAATGTACCTACTGAAGTGGAGCAATAATGACTGGAGTAATCATTTCATTTGAAACTACATACAATAAGAAAGCAGTTACTTAAAATTGTAATTAATATTTTACCATTTAATTAGTTTTTACGTTTAATAAACGCTGCCTTGATAAACAGAATAAATTTCTTTTAAAAAAACATGAAAAAAAAAACTGACCCCAAACTTTTGACCGGTAATACATCTACAGTTTATAAATACAAATATTTGCATGAATACAAATACTATATAAATACTATATAATTATCAGCCCCCTTTTGATTTTTTTTCCCTTTTTTAAATATTTCCCAAATGATGTTTAACAGAGCAAGGACATTTTCACCGTATGTCCAACACAATCTCACGGCAATTCGTAACTTTTTGATTTAGTGGCTAATTCGTACGAATTCGTACGATCTAATTCGTAGAATTTAGTACGATTTGCTTATCCGCCAATGACGGTTGGGTTTAGGGGTGGGGTTAGGTGCCACGCCTCCTTTTTAAAATCGTACTTGTACTTGTAAAATCTGAACTTGTACGAATTCGTACGAATTAGCCACTAAACTGTCAAAACGTAAAATACTTACGTTTTCTCGTGAGATCAGGCTGGTATGTCTGATAATATTTTTTCTTCTGGAGAAAGTATTATTTGTTTTATTTCAGGCTAGAATAAAAGCTGTTTTAAATTTTTTTAAACCATTTTAAAGTCAAAATATATAATTATTATTTTTTTTACTAGGAATAAAGCACAAGTCGAAAAAGAAAATACTACAAATAAATCCTAAAAATGCCTTTTACAACTGGTAGTTTTAGATTACTAAAATTAAATGTAACTACTGAAGTGGAGTCCAGAAAAAAACATTCATTTGAAAAAAAAAAAATGGAATCCAGAAAAACATCAAATTAAAAGAAAACAAACAAACAAACAAACACATAAAAAAAAAAATCATAATTCAAAAGAAAAAAATCATAGAATCCTATTAAAGAAGATTTAGGGGCGGGGTTTGGTGCCACGCCTCCATTTAAAAATCAAGATTATATAAGCTTGTTTCTAAAAGGTGAAATGTTGAGTTTCTGATAATACAAACAATAGGACAGGTATCATATATTTGAACAGCCCTGTTTCAGAATCGTAATATAGGTGACATTTTTAACAAAAAGATGAATTTAAAACTGAATAATGTGACATTACTCCATAATTTCCCCCTTTTGTCAACATTATTAAACTAATTAGCACATAAATAATGTGCTTCACCTTTGATTCTCATTATGTTACAATCAATCCTAATTTACACACCTGAAAGTACAGTAGGATTGGATAAAAGCACTGATTCAAAATTATGTTCATCATTACTTGTTTTTTTGTCTTTTTTTATTTCAAGCTCCAAAAATTGTTTATTTCATTGTCTCTATCAGAAAAGAACCAACATATTCATAAATAATCTAACATCACAACTGATCTGAAAGTGCCCCAAAAATACACCACCGCATTTCTGATCCCACGGATACCCATACTGTAAATATTTCAAATGCTGTTTTATCAAATAGAAAAACCAACTGGGAAGGTCAATTCAGTACAGATTTCAAAGTGAAGAACAGGCATTACATTTCACACAAATGAAACCCTCTAAAGGAAAGGTCATCATCACTGGAAATGAACTGAAAGAGGCGAGAAATGCAGAAGAATGCAGGAGTTTAAAGAAAGTGTGTCTTCATTATTCAGAGTCCAGAGAGTGAGGTACAGTAAATGTTTGGGAAGGTTTACGGTGTGCAGGATCGTTATTACGGCTATCGAGAGACAGATGAAGGACTGCTCAAGTTTTTCTGCTCGCTTCCTGAGCTTTCTGCTGTGTTTCCTGTATATGAATGGATAATAATAATAATAATAATAATAATAATATTGAAAATAAGAATGGAAATAAGAATGAGAATTTTAAAATAAAGTGGAGGAGAGACAGAGACAAAAAAAAGTCTTGTCAGTAAAATGTTCAGCAGATCTTCTGTCCAACAATCAACTTTTATACATTTCTTTATTGTACATGCTCATGGGCCACAGGAATGAATAATTACTATATATAAATTACTGTATATATATTTTGTATCAGGTCATCTAAGTACAGCTATTGTTAAATATGGTATTCACAAGATATCGACTTATGTAAAACTAATCATTTATTTTATTAATTTGAATGATATCTAATAATCAATATTCTAATCTAATATTTAATTTTGGGTGTTTTCACTTTTACAGTCTTGCAAAAAAAAAACAAAAAAAAATTATATATATATATATATATATATATATATATATATATATATATATATATATATATATATATATATATATATATATATATATATATATATATATATATATATATATATATATAATTTTAATAATAATAAATAATGTTAATTTTATTTTAATTATACACAACCAGTCAAAAGTTTGGGGTCAGTAGGATTTTTAAATGTTTTAAAATAAGCTTCTCCTGCTCACCAAGGCTGCATTTATTTAATCAAAAATACAGTTCAAATGGTAAAGTTGTTAGAATGTTATTGCACTATGAAATAACTGTTCATAAGTAGTTTATAATTTAATTTAATAATTTATTACAGTGATTTTAAAGATGAATTTTTCAGCTTCATTATTCCAGTCTTCAGAGTCACATGATCCTTCAGAAATCACTTTAATATTAATTATTATTATTTTATTTATTTATTTTTTTATTATTATTATTAATGTAATAGTAATAAAAGCAATAATGACTAATGTAATAATTTCATTTGAAACTACATACAATAAGAAAGCAGTTACTTAAAATTGTAATAAATATTTAACAATTTAATTAGTTTTTACGTTTAATAAACGCTGCCTTGATGAACAGAATACATTTCTTAAAAAAAAAACATAAAAAAAAA
Organism: Danio aesculapii; assembly: GCF_903798145.1. Classification (NCBI taxonomy): domain Eukaryota; kingdom Metazoa; phylum Chordata; class Actinopteri; order Cypriniformes; family Danionidae; genus Danio; species Danio aesculapii. The sequence continues at coordinate 45,685,073 of NC_079443.1, read as the reverse complement.
ACTGACCCTTAACTTTTGACCGGTAATATATCTAGTCATATATATCTACAATATATAAATACAGTTGAAGTCAGAATTATTAGCCCCCCTTTAATTTTTTTCTTGTTATTTTTAAATATTTCCCAAATGATGTTTAACAGAGCAAGGACATTTTCACAGTATGTCTGATAATATTTTTTCTTCTGGAGAAAGTCTAATTTGTTTTATTTCGGCTAGAATAAAAGCAGTTTTTAATTTTTTAAAAGCCATTTTAAGATCAAAATTATTAGCCTCTTTAAGCAGTATATATGTTTTTTTGATAGTCTACAGAACAAACCATCATTATACAATAACTTGCCTAATTACCCTAACCTGCCTAGTTAACCTAATTAACCTAGTTAAGCCTTTAAATGTCACTTTAAGCTGTATAAAGTGTCTTGAAAAATATATAGTTAAATATTATTTACAGTCATCATGGTAAAGATAAAATAAATCAGTTATTAGAAATGAGTTATTACAACCATTATGTTTAGAAATGTGTTGAAAAAAAATCTCTCTGTTAAACAGAAATGGGGTAAAAAATAAAGAGGGGGCTAATAATTCAGGAGGCTAATAATTTAGGGGTCTAATAATTCTGACTTCAACTGTACATGTGTGTATACAGCATATTTTTTTAAATTTACATATATATACAGTAACATTTTAAAAAACAGGACTTCGATATTTATCCATATTTAATGATGTTAGTTAATTTTCAAAAACAGTATCTAACACAGAAATGATGTACTATGTCCTTAACGTCACATTAAATATCTGAAAGTACACTCAATTATTATTAATTTTTTTTTTTGCTGCTTGTTCAAACTACTTATTTCAAATGAGCTGAAACAACACAAATCTTGAGATCTTTTGAGGGACAACTTAACTGTTTTTAACTTAATTAATTTATGTTAAAAGTTAACTTAATCAATTTAGGTTGAGCCAACATATATGAATTGTGTGGAACTCAGCATTTTTTTACAGTGTACAGTAATATGAAATAAAAAAAACACTTATTCAAAATTATTTTTATCAATTGTTTCGCTATCTATTACGAACTAAAATGTACAGTTAATTTCAATCAACACACACACACACACACACACGCACACGCACACGCACACGCACACACACACACACACACACACACACACACACACACACACACAAATGATTCATTGGATTTACTTAATCATTTTTTTTAAAGGTAACTCATTGTGAAACATTGATATGGGCTGAATTTAAACAAACAAATTCAATGTAATAATATTCAACTTAATCTTTTGTTTAAATTCAGCCTGAGTTACTTTTCAAAAATGTAGTAAATTCAATTAATCAATATTTTTCAGTGTATAGAATCCTTTGTTCGGCTTTCTCTCTGATTTCTTCATTTATCTGAAGCTGTTCGTCCGCAGTTTTAGTAATGGACTTACCCCCGGCCCCACTGCTGCCTGGCTGCCCCTCAGTACTGACATAAGACTGATTGCCATTGGGCTCTGAGCTGTTGTGATTGGCCCACTGAGCTTCGGTGGCAAAATGCTGTGTTGTGATTGGACTGGGCGTGTCAGGGCTGTCAGAAAGCCCCGCCTCCTGCTGCTCCTGCCTCTGAAAGTGCTGCTCCACCACCAGCTGCAGCTCTGCACTCAACACAGGAGAAACAGCACAGCGCCACACAGTGGACACAGGCCATCAGCACAGGCGCACAGTGGGACACCTCTGAACCCCATTCAAATACAGTGACAGTGCACTCAACGCTCGGGTGTGAGGTGGTAAATGAATGACTCATGGGATGCACATTACAGTATGCATGGTATGTGTATTCTAACGAACATATTTAAACAAAATGATCAGAGGTAATGCATTAAAAGTGTTTGTTTACATGTTTTGAAAGGTATTCAGCATGTTTTGTAAGAGCCGGGCTATGAAAGCTTGTGACAGCCATGGGAAAATAAATAAATAAATACAAAATAGCTTAAATAAGTAAATAAACAATAAAAAACAGCCATGAAGAAAAATAAACAATTAAATAAAATAAAAAATAAATATATAAAAATTAAGTAAAACTAAATAAGTAAGTAAACAATAAAATAAATAAATTAAAAAATATATAAAATAAATAAATAATAATAATAAATAAATAAATAAAAGTGTTCAGTATGTTTTGTCAGAGCTGGGCTATGAAAGCGTGTTACAGCCATGGGGAAATAAATAAATAAATAAATAAATAAATAAATAAATAAATAAATAAACTTAAATAGGTGAATAAAAAGTTAAATAATGAAATATATGAATAAAAAACAACCATGAAGAATTTTTTTTTAATTAAATAAGAAAACAAGCAATAAAATAGAGAAATAACAGCCATTAAAAATAAATTAAATAAGTAAATAAACAATTAAATAATAAATAATTATGTAAATAAATAAATTAACAGTAAAACAATTAAATAAATAAATTATAATTTAATTAAATAAACAATAAAAATAAATAAACAACTTAATAAATAAATAATAAAAATAACTTAAATAAGTTTAAAAAAACACATAAATAAATAACAGCCATGAAACATAAAAATTATTTTAAAAATTTTATAAAAAAATTAAATAAGGTAAATAAACAATGAAATAAATAAATAAATAAATAAATAAAAAATACTTTAAATAAGTAAATAAACAATCAAAAATTAAATAAAATAAAATAAAAATGTAATTAAATTAAAAAATATAATAAGTAAATAAACAATAAATAAATAAATAAGCAATCAAACAAATAATAAAAAATTATTTAAATAAGCAAACAAACAATTAAATAAATAAATAACAGCCATGAAAAATAAAAAATAAAATAAAATAATGAAATAAGTACATTAATTACAATAAATGCATAATTAAGTAAATAAACAATGACATAAAAAAATCTAAAAAATATATAAACAATGAAATAAATAAATAATCTGAAAAAATGCAACTTTACTTAAGATTATATTTTATATATATATATATATATATATTATATATATATATATATATATATATATATATATATATATATATATATATATATATATATATATATATATATATATATATATAAATATAACAATTAAATAAATAAATAAACAAATAAGCAAATAAACAATCAAATAAATAAATAAATTGAAGAAATGCAACTTTACTTAAAATTTTTTCAGGTTTTCTTTCTCAAAATTGCAATGTAGTATTTTGCCGCTCTGACATTTATTTTACAGAACTGTAAAAACTTGCTAAATTATTTATATTTTTATAATTCTCGGAAGTTTTATAAATGTATAGTACTGCAATTCTGAAAGATAAAAACAATTGCAAGCTGTAAACAAGAACTAGAGAAAAAAAACACAAAATTGCTGAATTGCATGAGACTCAAAAATTGCAAAAAATAAAAAAACTGAAATAAAAACTTCAAAGTTGTAAGATTTAAACTTGGAATTTGAAATAAATATGCCAGCATTGTAAGATAATTAGTAATAAACAAAAAGAAATTAGTAGAATAAATGCTGAATTCCAACAGAAACAGATATAAATTTGGAATAACAAGACAAGTTTAAACTGACAGATATCTGAATTCTGATAAAATGGTCAGCATTCAGAGATATAAACTCAGTATTGCAAGAGAAAGTTTAGAATTGACAAATGTGAGGGTGGAAAAGTCAAAACTGTGAAACTCAGAATTGTGAAGGAAAAATGTTATAATTTCAAGTTATATAAACTCAAAATTGCAAAGTAAAAAAGGCAGAATTAAGACAAACTTGGTATTGTGAGAAAATCATAGAATTGCGAGATATAAACTTGAAACTGAGAGATATAAACTTTGAATCATAAAATAGGAAGCTTAAAAGTAACATTTTTCATGACAGAAACCAGTCATTTCTGGGCAGCACCTACACATAACAATTACTTAGAATCACTGAAGTTTGCATAAATTAATTAACTGAACTAATTAAACTGAATTGTTTTGTGCATACCAATGAGCCACAAAATAAGAAAACGAAGCGAAATTAGTTTAATGAAAAGTGTCATGGTGTTAAATAAATAAATAAAGAAACAAAAAATAAAGAAAGATATAAAAAAGTAAGGAAATAAACAAACTAATAAACAATTAAATAAAGAAATAAGTAAACAAACAAACAAACAAACAAACAAACAAATAAATAAACAGGCATGAAGAAAAATAAATAAATAAACAAATAAAATAAAATAAAAAATAAAAAACTAAATAAGTAAATAAACAAATAAAAAAATAAATAACTAAATAAATAACAGCCATGAAAAATAAAAAATAAAAAATAAAATAAAACAAAAAGTAAATGAAATAATAAAACAATTAAATAAATAAATATCTAAATAAAAAACAGCCATGAAGAAAAAAATTAATTAAATTAAATTAAATTAAATTAAATTAAATTAAATTAAATTAAATTAAATTAAATTAAATTAACAGCCATGTAAAAAATTATAAATGCAATACATAAATAAACAGTTACATAAATAAATAAATAAATAAATAAATAAATAAATAAATAAATAAGAAAGAAAAGAAAGAAAGAAAGAAAGAAAGAAAGAAAGAAAGAAAGAAAGAAAGAAAGAAAGAAAGAAAGAAAGAAAGAAAAAATAAAAAGTTTAGTTTAAAAATGAAATAAATAATAAAATAAATGAATAAAAAAATTGTAAATAAATAAATAACAGGCATGAAAATAATAAAAAAAATAAAATAAAATAAGTAAATAAACAATCAAACTAATAAATAAATTGCAACTTTACCTAATTCAGATTTTCTTTCTCAAAATTGCAATGTAGCATGTTACAGTTCTTAATTTTTTTCACCGAATTGTAATAACTTAATTGCTAAAATATTTCTTCAAACACGAAAAGAAAAAAGTGCAGTATTGCAAGGGATTTATAAAATGTAACAAAAAATAAATGAAAACTTTACAATTTTGAGATATACAAGGAAATTATGCATAATAAATGCAGAATTTCAACAGAAACAGATAAACATTTGGAATAACAAGACATTGAAAGTTTAAACTGACAGATTCTGATGAAATGGTCAGCATTCAGAGAAATGAACTCAGTATTACAAGAGAAAACTTAGAATTGAGAATTGTGAGGGGAAAAAAAGTTAGAATAAAAGTTATATAAACTCAAAAATTGCAAGGAAAAAATGCAAAACTGAGACAAACTATTGTGAGAAATTGTTTTAGAACTGTTTTGTGCATACTAATGAGCCACAAAATTAAAAACATTGTGAAAGTAGTTGGTGTCATGGTGTTGCTTCAATTTGCCAGCAAAAAATGACGCAAATATAAAAAAAAAATCCTCAAATTTCAATGCATCACCCAGCCCTAGCTGTTTTTCATCTGCAGCACCATATTTCATCATGACGTATCAGAATATAGAGAGCTAATGTACTGTAAGCTGATATCTCTCTTATGAAGCAGGTCTGAGACCATCTTAAGAGCTTTCAAAAGGCTTCATCTGCAGACCTACAAAAGTCTGATGATGATGAAGATGATAATGATGATGGTGATGGTGATGGCTCACACTTACAGTACTCATTTACACAACATACTCATTTAGAAGGACACAATGGCTTAATCGCCAGTGTGTTAAAATGGGTTTAGTTTCTATATCAAAGAAACAATGTATCTTAATCAAAATGTGAAATAATAATACAAAAATAAATAAAATAAAATTATATTAAACAAAGCTACAAAACCTTCAAATTTATATTAAAACAGAACATTGGACATTAGAGGGCAGAAGTCAATTAAAACAATTAAAAATACACTGTATGTTGGCAAGAACCATTAGCTTTGTGGTTCATGAATTATTATAAAATCTGTGCGATTAAAAAAAATAAACAAACAATGTCTTCTGAATTCCAGCTGAAGAAAATATTTAATATTAATATTTTGTTTTATTTAATCTTTTTCCTTTATCAGGGGACTTTCTTTTCTTTTCTCTTTATTTTTATTTATTTATTTTATTTTGTTTATTTTTTATTATTTTATTTTATTTTTAGTTTTTAATTTTACCTTCTTTAAGCTTTATCCCTGACTTATCTTTTTTATTTATTTATTATTTTTGTTTTGATTTGTTTTGTTTTGTTTTGTTTTTTGTTTTGTTTTGTTTTGTTTCAGCTTTGTCAATGATTTATCAGGGGTCTTTTGTTTGATTTTATTTTATTTTAGCTTTGTCAATGATTTATCAGGGGTCTTTTATTTTATTTTATTTTATTTATTTTAATTCTTTTTTATTTTATTTAGGTGTGAGTGCTAATGCCCCGGTAAAGTGAAGGAAACACCATATTGTCAGTGAGCGCCGTCTTTCGAATGAGACGTTAAATTATCCCAATTATCCCCATCCAATTCAGTGGATTGGTCCCATTGACCCCATACATAATTGTGTTCCAGTTCTTCCAAAAAGAAATGGTTATTATTTTCATATGTTATAAATAACAAAAATATATACCAATAAAAAGTACAAAACTAATAAAACAACAAATATATATATATATATATATATATATATATATATATATATATATATATATATATATATATATATATATATATGTGTGTTGTAATTATGACACAAAGAAAAACAAACATGGTTTGCTGGGCATGTCTAAAGGGACAGCAGCCACAAAATGGAACCAGACATTAGCCGCGTTTCCACTATCGTGCCTAAAGCGAGCGAGCCAGGGCGAGCCAAGGCCAGTCGCGTTTCCACTATCACTTCCGGGGCGTAATCGGGCCAAAGCGGGGCTTCCTTGGGGCCAGCGTCCGGCCTTTTTCGGCCCGCCGAATACCTTGGGCCAAGGAGGGCCAACTGGGGCTTCGGGGCAGGGTTACGTACAAAGGCGGAGTTTTCCTGTCAGGTAAAGAGGAGACAAGATGCTTTCTTCCCTTACATTTGTTTTGCTCTCGCGCTTGATCAACTCACTAAGAAGAAGAAAAAATAAATGCCGCCGAACTCGAATGTCCTTATCCAGGGATCGCTGTCTGGCCTTACACCAACAGACCACAAACAGTAAAAAAGCAATCGCTTCGGTGTTCTCCATCTTCCAGCTCTCGTAGTGATGCCAGGTTGTGTTTGTGGTTATAATTTGAGTTTTTTGTTCCCGCTGAAGTGGGCGGGTTGTGTGACGGGTTGTGTGACGTTTGATTCGGGGGACGTTCTGGGGGCGGTGTTTGCGTGACGCACTGCGAGCAACTAGCCCGACAGTGGAAACGCGACATGATTTCGGCCTCATTTCTCAACCTCCCGGGCTATAGGCCCGGCCTGGCCCGATTAAAGCCCTGGCTCGCACTGGCCCGATAGTGGAAATGCGGCTATTCATCCACAGTGATGTGGGGCTTGGATTGTTAAGAAATGGCAATTGCTGGACACACTTGTCCCATACATCCCATATTGCTGCGAGTTTGTCACACTCTCATCTGCCCTGCCTTGTTTCCTTGACATCAAAGTGTATGGTATGGGAGAAAACATGGAATGTCTTCAGACACATGGTGGCTGAAAATATTGACCTTCCAGCGTTAGCATTCCAAAGGCTTGCTTTTGCTTCTCCCTAGGACTTGTACACTCCTGCCAAAATGAGCAACCCAATGTAGGCTTGTAAATCAGTCACATCAAAGTCAAAGAACACTGATGTGACAAAATGTGTACAGAGCATTGAACCAATAATATCATGGTTATTTTATGTTAACCCATTAAATTAGGAAAGGTCATTCAATCTGAAGCATAAAAAACAATGTTAATTATATTTGTACTTACGTTTAACATTGAATAGGGTCGAATCGACCCCAAGGATAATAATTAAACCAAAAATGATTTTCTGCTTGTTCAAAAGTTGTCCCCAAAAAACAAAAAAAAATTAGTTTAGAGTGAGCACAACTGCTTTAAAATAGCTAAAAATCCCTTTCTGAGGCAAATAAATGTGGAAAACTCTTCCACTGTGGAGTCTGCTAAAAAGTGGGCACTCACTGAAATGTAACACACACTCAGCAGTTTTCCCCTAAAAGGAGTTTAGCTCACCACTTTAATGAAGTTCACTGCTATTAGAAGCCGTCTTTTCAAAACATCCCACAACCCCTGGCTACAAGACAGGCAGAAGACCTCTACTTACACAAATGAGCTTCTGACACCACTGAACCTGGACTCCAGCCCGCACCAGCAGTTAGATTGGCATTCCTGCAAATCAGATTGCTTTGGCTGTTTCTGCCCTGCACTGAGCAAAAGGATGCTGAGTGTTCGTTCAAAACTGCTCTGCCAGGCTGTCCATTTGAGGCCATCTCTCTAGAATGATGCATCTTTCTCTCTCTCCTCCCCCACTTCAATCAATAGCTCAAGCTAATGTGAATTTAGCACGTCTATGCCAGGAAATGGCCTGGTCCATGAGTCAGCGAGGCAAACTCATCCACTCTCCATCCCATCTCATTGTTTTAAAACCTCCATGGTGTGGCAGACGTGACCTGAGGGCAGCGCACATGCTTTGTGTTGGACGGTGACACTTGTGTGAGTTTGTTTGAATCTAGCTTGGATAATTTCCAGCTCTTTATTGTCCTATTGGGCCTGTTTATAGCTAGTCAATTTATAGGTTTTTTATTACACATACACCACACACAGTTGAAGTCAAAATAATTAGCCCTCCTGTTATTTTTTTTCTAATATTTCCTAAATGATGTTTAACAGAGCAAGGAAATTTTCACAGTATTTCCTATAATATTTTTTCTTGTGGAGAGAGTCTTGCTTTATTTCAGATTCAATTTTTTTAAAACCCTTTAAAGGTCAATATTATTCGCCCCCTTAGGCAATCTTTTTATCCGACTGTCTACAGAACAAACCATCATGTACAATGACTTGCCAAATTACCCTGACTTGCATAATTAACCCAGCTAAGCCTTTAAATTGCACTTCAAGCTGAATACTATAGTATCTTGAAAAATATCTAGTAAAATATGATATACTGTCATCATGGCAAAGATAAAATTAATTAATTATTAGAACTTAGATACTAAAACTATCATGTTTATAAATGTGTTGAAATAATCTTCTTTCCGTTGAAAAGAAATTGAGGAAAAATATACAGGGGGGCTAATAATTCTGACTTCAACTGTATCTGTATTTGGCGCATATTGATTGTGGTTCAGTCTGACATTATGACAGCTGAGATCTTGCAGTGTGACATGGGGATCATATTCGTGAAGTCTGAAAAGCTACAACTGTTTAGGATTATAAACAGCGTTGGGTCTAGCGTGTTATTGTAATCAAATTAAATTTTTGAGGAATGCAGTAGTGTAATGAATTACTTTTTAAATTTGTGTCATTTGATTACAGTTACTAAAGTCAATGTACAGTAATTGCGTTACTTACATTACAAATATAGTTTTAAAAGAAAAAAATGCTTCATTAAATCACATTTTCTGCTGCAACCTCATTGTTAATAAGTTAATAAGCATGCGCTTTTAAATTGCTGGAGAATGCCAGCTGCAATGGTTGCTGTCGTGATTGCTTCTTCAAGTAGAAATACAGACATTACTTTCATTTTAATGAGCGTAAAAACAAAAATATTACTGTGAAAGTCAGTCTATGTCCAGTCTCTAAAAATCTTTCGCCTGCTTTTAACTCGACCTGCAACTTGTTCAAGCACTTCTACGTCAATACTTGTCACCAAGAAGGACACCGGCGCCCAAAAACACAGCGGCCCAACTCAGCCGAAACAGGTTAAATTGAATTTTTGTGCAGTATCGAGAGTGAAGGTATCTTCTGAATGGGAAAAGAAGTGTAGCCGCTCATGGGGCCATTCACATACTGTGTCTTTTGTGCGCACGCATATTGGGAGTGTATATTGCGTGCGCTTGCATTTCCCAGGCGCAAGTCATGTGACAAGAACTGACCGATCAGCTTCATACTTTGAAATATATACATTTAGTTAATTACCTAATTGTACCTTTAACAAACACAGAACACCCAAACACTGCAGTGCTTTTTCATACTAAGGATAACAATGGTTACAGGTGTCCACTTTTCTTCTAAATGTCGTCTGGAACAAGTGAATGATGAGAGAATGATGAGAGAAGTTTTGGGCGAACTCTTAAAATATGTCAAGTACCTGTGTTAAAAGTTGTAATGTTTTTCAGTGATTATTAAATTACTGAAAGAGCTTAAGTTTCTTTTTTTATTTTTATTGGCTTGTTTTATATGTTTTAAAAGTAACTTCAAAGTAAATTAATTAGCAATCTGATTACTCTTTACATGAAGTAATTAGTAATGTAATCAGATTACAATTTTCCCGTAGTAATCAGTAGCTTGAAATCTATTACTTTTTAAAAGTAACTTAGCCAACACTGATTATTAAAAAGCTAACGGATCAGAAAAAGTGCATGAAGTGACCAGGTGTAATGTAAACAGCCACAATACTGTGTGTACTACATAATTATAACTTTGACACTTCAGATAGCATCGGTTATTAATTAAAACCAAAATAATTGTCAAAGTAAAAAAACAAATAAATCTTGTGAAATGTTTTAAAGGATGGATTTTCTCTTTCAAAAGATGTAAAAAGAGCTTGTGAACATTTAGAGATAAGAAAACAAAAAGCCAAATAATAGCACAATCATAAGAGTTTGTTCAATAAGGGGTTGTATATGAGAAGAAATATTGTTCAACATCAAATGTTGCTATTTTTTAAGACTTTAATGCTAAAAAAAACACAATAGAAAATTAAGCTCTTGAAAAAATGATGAAAAACTGAAATTACAAGATAAGACAAATCTAAAAAACTGTTTACTAGGATGCACTGATCTGTGAAAATTACTATTGTCTTATTACTGCTTACAATGGACAGATATTTGCAACACAAAGAATAATTAAGTAGTGTGTACCTTAAGCCTGGTTTATACTTCTGCGTCAAGTGATCGGCGTTACCCACGGCGCATGCAACGCTCGTAGCTGTGCATTCATACTTCTGCACGCTGTTTCTGTTGCTCTGCAATAACACTTCTGAAACGCTAAATGGCAGTGAGGTGTTTATGTTCCTCTGTGTCAAGTTTTTTCGCTGGTGTTCTGTTTTTTCTGAACGCTTCCTTAATGTATAAGTGATTCAAACTCGCTCATTTTAGGGCACGAACCGGCGGACATGCAACAACTTTAACCATGAGGTAAACACAGACAAAACTTTCCATCCGGCTTCACTGGATTCCAAACTTGTAAACACTCGCTCCATCGGGCCCGCGCAGCTCTCGGTCCTGATCACACTCGTCAGCGTTATCAAGCCGACCAATCACAGAGCTTGCGCTACGAGTCGTTGCGATGTTTAGTTACATTTTTTGAGAGGTGCGAGTCAGCGACGCCTACGGCCACGGCGAGGGCTATGCGTCCACACGTAGGCTGCGCCGTAGCATACACATGCACTTGACGCAGAAGTAAAAATCAGCCTAAAGATTCCCTATAGAGCCTATAGAGTTCCTATTAGTTGTCCCAACTAGGCTACGTTTTAACTAACGCACTGCTGGTGCAACCGGTCCCAGGTGTAATGTAAATAGCCACAATACTGTATGTGCTATATAATTATGACTTTAACAATTATTTTGGTTTTAATTATTAATCAATGCAAAGTGTCAAATAAAAAAAACAAATAAATCTTGTGAAATGTTTTAAAGGATTGATTTTCTCTGAATATGTAAAAAGAGCTTGTGAACATTTAGAGATTTAGAACAAAAAGCCGAATAACAGCATAATCATAATCACAAGAAGAGATATTGTTCAACATCGAACGTTGTTATTTTTAAGACTTTAATGCTAAAAAACACAATAGAAAATTAAGCTCTTGAAAAAAACTGAAATAAAAAATAAGTAATTCTAAAAAAGCTGTTTACTAAGATGCACTGATCTGTGAAAATGACTATAGCCTTATTACTATGGCCAGACAGATTCTGCTGACATTTTTTGCTATTTCTGCTGAGAATTTTGTGAAAAAAAATCTGCAGATTTATGCGAAAGTATTTTAGGAGTATCATTACTAAAAGTTAATTTATAAAATAAAAAATAATAGCTTTTTAACTTTTATTTAATGTTGCAAATCCATCTAGATCCACTTATTTGGTAAACAAAGCTAATCTATCATATAATATATCTACTAAAAGACATTTACTTTACAAATATTACTTTACAAACTGTATTGTAAATACATCAAATGAACATTTTCATATTGGTCAATATTATTACTGAAATTAATTTCATAAAAGGATTAAATACAAATTTACACACATTTACACATGTAAATAATCAGACTCAATGATGGGCAAAAAATCTGCTGATTTCAGCACGCGCAGATTTCATGTGGGCCTACTTATTACTGCTTACATTGGACAGATTTTAAAAATCTTTAATACGAAGAACATGAAACTATATGGACAGACACAGTGAATTATATAATGTATGGATCAAAGTCTGAGACCACTTAGTGTTAATATTTTAAACCTGCACTGTAAAAAACATCCATAAATTAGCAGTTTTTATTTTTTCCTGTTTATTTAAGCTTTTGAATTGCATTATGGGACCTTGATCTTTCCATTAACAACTTTTAACCTTGAAAAGCTTGAAAAAGTGACTTTTATTAACATTTTTAATTGTTTAAAGTGATTTATTGTTTGAGTTGGTGTTGTATATTACATTACAAAAGCCCTGTAATAAACTGCCAGTACATTTTCTGTTATTTTACAGACTTATTTGCCTATATTTATTCTTTATACATTATTTCAAACCACTAGAATAACAATAAAAGTCACTATGTTAAACTGTAGAGTTGAATTTTCAACATCAAAATTCGACAGATCAACATCCCATAATGCAATTCACACTTAAAAATAAATGGAAAACACTTGTGAATCATAAAATACAGCACATATTACATTTACAGTGTGAATATAAACAAATGTTTTGTCATTCTTAACATTTAAAACAAAGATTTTTCAAAAGTCTGCACTATTTTGGCCTATTTCTTAGATCTTCCACTGAAGCTCAAAATGCCATTTGCATCATTCTCAAATCACACTAAGAATAAAATAGAGCTGAAAACAGACACATACAGTATTCACTAGTGGCCTGAGACTTTGGACCTCACTGTATATGGATATGAGTGGAGGAGTGTGTTAATATTAGCAGCTGATCCATAAGCACACACACACACACACACACACACACACACACTGTGAGTAGTCTGTTGAGTGGGCTGCATGTGTGGGTCACTGTGTGCAAATCACCGCCTCCATCACTCAGTATGTGTAGTGTGAATGGTAATGCAATAATGCAAGTGCACTGTGGATCAGATGGCATAAATACATCATTCCTACTATGCAGTACATTTCCATTGCCTTAATATATAATTTTTTTTTACAAGACTGGAATCATTATGCTAATAAAAACTATGTGAGAAAAGGACTGAAGCTTCATTAATTTCCCTACAAATGTGTTTCTTTGTCCTTTAAAAATAACTAAACTGAAATAGTAAACCTATACACAAATATAAATACAGTACAAAATAAAAAGACAAAACTGACACAACATTAAATTACTAAAATTAAAATAAAAGGAATATAGAAAATACAATATAACAAAATACAAAATAACACACACAAAAAAATCTAACATTCTGTAAAACCATTTAAACATTCTAAAAAAATCTGTTTTTGTTAAGGTAAATCATAAAATTATAATATAATATAGAAAAACTGCTAAACAAAAACACTGTTATTAATAAAAAATATATAGAAAATTAAAAGTGATATCTAAAACCTTATGTAGAGATGTGCATAAAAAGTATGCATATTATTAATGTAATAATATTTTCTAAATATATCAATATATTTATGCATTATATAAATTCATATAGTAATATATTTTATAAACATCAATTTAATTATTTATATTCTACAGAGTTTAATACAAAATCATGATATATACTGTAATACATCAAAAATGTTACAATAAAAACACTGTTATATACACTCACCGGCCACTTTATAGGTTCACCTGTCCAACTGCTTGTTAACTTAAATTTCTAATGAGCCAATCACATGACAGCGACTAGACATGGTCAAGATGATCTGCTGCAGTTCAAACCGAGCATCAGAATGGTTGTTGGTGCCAGACCGGCTGCTCTGAGTATATCAGAAACTGCTGATCTACTGAGATCTCTAGGGTTTAGAGAGAATGGTCTGAAAAAGGAAAATATCCAGCGAGCGGCACTTCTGTGGGCGCAAATTGATGTCTGAGGTCAGAGGAGAATGGCCAGACTGGTTCCAGCTGATAGAAGGGCAACAGTAACTCAAATAATCACTTGTTACAACTGAGGTATGCAGAAGAGCATCTCTAAACACACAACACATCCAACCTTAAGGCGGATGGGCTACAGCAGCAAAAGACCACACCGAGTGCCACTCCTGTCAGCTAAGAACAGGAAACTGAGGCTACAACTTGCACAGGCTCACCAAAATTAGACAATAGAAGATTGGAAAAATGTTGGCTGCTCTGATGAGTCTCAATTTCTGCTGGGACATTCAGGTGGTAGGGTCAGAATTTGGCGCCACCACCATGAAAGCATGGATCCATCCTGCCTTGTATCAACAGTTCAGGCTGTTGGTGGTGGTGTAATGATGTGGGGGATATTTTCTTGTCACACTGTGGGCTCATTAGTACTAATTGAGCATCGTGTCAACACCACAGCCTACCAGTATTGTTGCTGACCATATCCATCCCTTTATGACCACAGTGTACCCATCTTCTGATGGCTACTTACAGCAGGATAACGTGCTATGTCATAAAGCCTGAATCATCTCAGATTGGTTTATTGAACATGACAATGAGTTTACTGTACTCAAATGGCCTCCAGAGTCACCAGATCTCAATCCAATAGAGCACATTTGGGATGCGGCAGAACGGGAGATTCGCATCATGGATGAGCAGTCCACAAATCTGCAGCAACTGTGTGATGCTATCATGTCAATATGGACCAAAGTCTCTGAGGAATATTTCCAGTACCTTGTTGAATCTACACCATGAAGGATTAAGGCAGTTCTGAAGGCAAAAGTGGGTCCAACCCGGTACTAGTAAGGTGTACCTTATAAAGTGGTCGGTGAGACGTACATTATATGCAGTTTAAGTAAAAATTATTAGCCTCCTTGTGAAATATAATAGTATTATTTAAAAATGATTTCTAAAGTGATGTTTAATGGAGTACACATTTTAAACATAACAGTTTTAACAAATTTCTAATAAGTATTTTTTTTGTCTTTGCCATGATGACAGTAAATAATATTTTATTATTATTATTAATTTATTTATTTTGCTAGATACTAGTATTCAGCTGAAAGTGCGATTTAAAGGCTTAACATAGTAATATATATATATATATGAAGATACTGTGTGTTAACTCCAAAGCCTTTTCTCTTGATACATCCATTTATAGAAATACTACTGTAAATGACGACACGAGCACATTCATTTTTAATGGCAGCCAGCTCATAAAGTACTGCATAAGAGGAGTGAGTCACATGCTCTGGTTACGCAAGAGTCAGAAACGTCACATCAGTGCAGATGCTGGATCTCTACCTCTCATGGTGGGCGGTGTGTAGACGCTCTGTTTCCTCTGGGCTGGAGAAAGCTGCGCGTTCTGGGCCTGGAGAGTGGACAGTGGAAAAGCACAGCGTGAGAGACGGGATCTGATTTCACTAAGACTATTTCAGGAGCTTGGAAATCAATGACAACTGCATCAGAGCTCCATCCATCTTCAGCAACGTCTCAACAGAGAGACGAGCAGGAGACAGCAGTCAAACACTCATGTAAAGTGCTGGGGTTAAACTTCTGCATTTATACAGGACTCACCTCTGTTTGATGGCCTGTAGACTGCTTGTCATCTCCTGAAGTGGGAAAAACAATGGAGGGATTTAGTTTCAATGCATGTTTGTACATGGAAAAGGTACAACGTGTTAAAAAAACACTACATTGTAACAAATGATATGACAAAAAAATCAAGACAACAAATGAATTTATGTTAGTTAATCAGGTTTTAACAATTTTAAAAAAGCTTTTAACCTCATATTTTGTCAGTTTGATTGGTGACAATCATTTTAAGGCAGGAATATTCTTTCACAGTGTACAAAATGAAAAGAGCTTTTTCCAAGCATAGATCCATTCATTCATTGGTTTTCTTTTCGGCATAGTTCCTTTAATAATCAGGGGTCGCCACAACGGAATGAAACAGGAACTTATCCAGCATATGTTTTACTGTATGCAGAGAATGTCCTTGCAGCTGCAACCCATTACTAGGAAATACCCAGTATTCACACACATACACTACGGACAATAGTGTATGTGTGCATGTACGGACATGTCTTTGGACTTGTGGGGGAAATCGGAGCACCAGGAGGAAACCCACTGAAACACAGTGAGAACATGCAAACTCCACACAGAAATGCTAACTGACCCAGCTGAGCCTTGAACCAGCGACCTTCTTGCTGTGAGGCGACAGCGCTACCCACTGCATAGATTTAATATATTTAAAAAATCAAATGTGACAGTAAAGATATTTCAATATTTACATTGTTTCAAATAATTTTGTCCTAAATGTTGTTCTTTTGAATTTTCTAATTACCAATATTTTTTAAAATGAATAAATGAATGAATGAATGAATGAATAAATGAATAATTGCATAAATAAATAAATAAATGCATAAATAAATAAATAAATGCATAAATAAATAAATAAAATGATTAAGATTGTCATTAATAATTACAACTAAATTTAAGATGAAAACAGAAAATGTAAAATATTAATTTCAAACTATGAATTACTAATCAAAACTATTAATTACTAATACTACTACAATATACTGGTATAATAAAACAACACTGCAAACCACTGTATTCAATATTGTTCAGAAGACATTTTTCTTGTGTGCTAAATCAGCATTTTACAATGGCATTCAAGTTGAAATGAAAAAATGTTCTTCCAGTAACTTTTATAAAATGTTATCGGTGTTCAAAATGATCTGCTCTCCAAATGTTCCCTAAACATAAACACAAAAACATTTACACATCCTGCATTGAATCTTATACGGACTTGATTTACAGTTTAAAATGTTGCTAACGTGTTTCAGAATGTTCAGAGAACATTAAATAGTAAAATTTATGTAATATTATCAAAATTTTAAATAGAACTAACTAAAACTGGATGCTTTGAACATTTAGAGAGCATATTAGTTTTATAACGCAATTAGATTTAAAGCATTTATTGTTACTGTAAAAAAACTAATTAAATTATCTATAATTTATTAATTAAAATTATATATATATATATATATATATATATATATATATATATATATATATATATATATATATATATATATAATTATGATAATAATAATAATAATAATAATAATTATTATTATTATTAGCCTTCCTGTGAAATTTTAATTCTTTTAAAAATACATTTAAAAACTTAAATATAAGACTTATAGGAAATTATTGGAAATATTATAGGAAATACTGTCAAAATTTCCTTGGACTGTTGAACATCACTTTGGAAATATTTGGAAAATAATACGATTAAGAATAAAAAGAAAAAGAAAAGAAAATTAATATCTAAAAACCGAAGACTTATATTTATAACATCTGTACACTGTTAAAAATTATACGATAATTTAGTCCTGGCAGCATATGTTTTTAGGTCATTGTAACTTATTAAACTAAGTTAATTGTGTTCTAAGTTAATTTGATAAGTTAAGCAATCAGTTTTAAGTCAGTTTAACGTGATATAAGTTCAATGAACTCATAAGGTTAATTTGATTCAGCTTAAAAATTTAAGGCAACCAGGATTTTTTTACAGTGTACATATTTATTAGAGTATATATTTATTTATACATAGCTTTTTTACTCAATTTTGATTGATAATACAAAAAGTATAGAAAATGTTATTTTAACAAAATGTTCTTAAATCATTTTTTGTTACTGTTAAAAAAATTCATTAAATTAAAAAATATGACAACACATCTTTTATGCTACTAAAACTTTTTTAATTATTACTAATCAGGTTTTAACTTTATTTTGAGGTTATTTCATTTCAACTGGATATTTTAAGAGTGTTTAGCTGTAAGTTAACTTTGATGCTGCCTTTTTTTTTCTCAAAGCAACAACAAATGTTTCCAGTGCTTTTGAGTTCTCCTTAACTAATCTATAGGATTGGATCATGTGATCTCTGCAAATTATGTTAAAGGACGCTAAGAGCAAAGCTAATTTTAGACCGTTTGATACAGGAATGGAATGTGTGTGATGAGCAAAATTTGATTTGAGGCCCCGCTCCAAGAGCTTTCATAATGCAAAACTGCTTTTAGGAGAGCGACCCATTTCTTTCCCCAACTGCATTAAGAGGGGCTTATACATTATTTCAGACGTTATAAAATCAAGGTCTAATTGTTCATCTGACAACCCCAAAGACCAGTTTCATCTTCCAGGGTTATGATGATTCTTTCAGGCCAGCTTATAGTTTCATCATGCTGGCTCTCAATGCTTATGGAGAGCCTTGAAGAATCAGACTATGCAAATGCTTCGGAAAATCTTCAGTATGTTACCCCCCAGTACTACTGGACCCAACCCGGTCTAAGCTGGGATCGAACTGGCGATTCTTGGCATGGGACTCTTTTGCTCTAACAAGGAGGCTAAAGGCCATGACCCTAGGGTCTGTCGCTAGAGCACCCTTTTAGGTCAGAAGAGTGAGGTTTACCTGCATAGCACTTCACTAGCTGGCTTCCGTTACACTCACCCCCATCCCGGACGAGCCCCCACCGGTCCTACTAAACCCAACCCGGTCTGAGCTGGGATCGAACTGCCGATTTTTTGCATGGGGGTTGGTTGCTTTAACAAGGAGGCCAAAGACCTCTAGCGTCTGTCGCTAAAGCACTCATAGAGGTCAGAGGAGTGAGGTTTACCTGCATAGCACTTCGCTAGCTGGCCTCCGTTACACTCACCCCCCTAAACCTAACTCCCATTCCAGACAAGCACCCACTGATCCTACAGCACCCAAACAGGTCTGAGCTAAGATTAAACCACCGATTTTTTGCATAGGAGTCGGTTGCTCTAACAAGGAGGCCAAAGACCATGGCGTCTAGCGTCCATTACAAGTATATATATTTTCATGTTTGTTATGTTTCATTTTTCAGTAACAATATATTTCAGTCTTTCTTCTATTGTTCAGAATATTAAAGAGAATGTTTCATATTAAAATTAAAGTTGCTTAGTAAAAAACAACAAAAATATTTTTCTTCATAAATGTATTTTGGTTTGAAATCTAAAATGAACGACCTTCCTCTATTTTGGAAGCCAAAGCATTTATTTAAAGGGTTAGTTCACCCAAAAATGAAAATTTACCCACAATTTACTCACCCTCATGTTGTTCCAAACCTTTTTGAATATCTCTTTTCTGTTGAACACTAAAGAAGATACTTCAAAAAATGTAAAACATGACTTCCATAGTAGGGAAAACATATATTAAATAACAAATATCCAGAAATATAAATATCCAAAATAACATGTTTTGTGTTCAACAGAAGAAAGAAACTCAAACGGGTTTGTGACAAGTGAAGGGTTAGTAAATGATCACAGTATATTCGTATTTATTTTATTCATTAATTTTCCTTCAGCTTAGTCTCTATTTTAGAGATCGCCACAGCGGAATGAACCACCAACTATTACGGCATATGTTTTAATGCAGCGGATGCCCTTCCAGCAGCAACACAATATTGGGAAACACCCACACACACACACACACACCCACACCCACATACCCACACACAGACACACGCACGCACGCACGCACGCACGCACGCACGCACGCACGCACGCACGCACGCACGCACGCACGCACGCACGCACGCACGCACGCACACACACACACACACACACCTATTTATAGCCAATTTAGTTAATTCAATTAACTTTCATGTCTTTGGAGTGTGCTGGAAACAGGCGAACACAGAAAGAATATACAAACTCCACACAGAAATGCCAACTGCTCCAGCCGGGACTCGAACCAGTGACCTTCTTGCTGTGAGCCGACAGTGCTAGCCACTGCGCCACATCTCCTTTAACATGTACTGCATAATTTTAAATGTCATCCATTTTGTATTGTGAGAAGCCTTTGTGCCACTAACTTGACGGACGCTACAGTTGTTTAAAGGAGAAAGACCACTTTAAAAGCCCCCGATTTCTCTTAAAGCCTCTGAGCATCTTTATTCCCTCATCTAATAGCCACTTAAGTCTTTAAATGAAATCTGAGGAAATGCTGGATTACCACTTCAGACCTGATGCTCCAAGTAAAACCAGAGGAACTCAGAGAACCACAGTAGCCACAAGAGCCTTCTCTTTTATAAGCCCACTAGCTCCATACAAGAGGATGGTATTATAAAGATGTAGCGCACAAAATGTCCCTGCCAAAGCCACAGGTTTTGCTCCATGAACACTGCACCAAATTACCACTCTAACCACAAAGAAACACTCCACTTTTTTTTTAAAATCAATCATTGGGAAACGTCCATACACACTCATTCACACACATACACTACAGACAATTTAGCTTACCTTATTGACTTACACCGCATGTCTTTGGACTTGTGGGGGAAACTGGAGTACCCGGAGGAAACGCACGCAAACATGGGGAGAACATGCAAACTCCACACAGAAATGCCAACTGACCCAGCCGAGGCTCAAACCAGCGACCTTCTTGCTGTGAAGTGATCGTGCTAGCCACTGTGCCACCGTGACACCCAGAATTAAACAGTTTTCACCAATTTTTAGTACATTCAGCTGATCTCGGGGTCTGACAGGAGCACTTGTAGCTTAGCATAAATCATTGAATTGAATTAGACCATCAGTGTCTTGCTAAAAATGGCTAAAGAGTTTAGATCATTTTCCTATTTAACACTAGAACTACAAGGTGGTCACTTTAAACATTTAGAATTTTTGCTATTTAATAACTTTGTTGGGTGAAACGGTGGTGCAGGTCGCTGGTTTGAGCCTCGGCCGGGTCAGTTGGCGTTTCTGTGTGGAGTTTGCATGTTCTCCCCGTGTTCGCGTGGGTTTCCTCCGGGTGCTCCAGTTTCCCCCCCAGTCCAAAGACATGCACTGTAGGTGAATTGGGTAAGCTAAAATGTCCTTAGTGTATGTGTTTATGTCCAGGTCCTCCAGGTTGGGGGTTGAGCGCTGGGCTAACAACCCCTCATAAAAGCTAGATGTTACGAAATACCAATTTGGTGCGGCTAAATATCAACTTCGATATAAACGGCACTGGGAATAAGTAATAACTGTGTTGAAATAAAACACACATATCTATAATTCCCTGACTTTTATTATATATATATATATATATATATATATATATATATATATATATATATATATATATATATATATATATATATATATATATATATATATATATATATATATACACATTTATTATTATATATACATTGTTATTTTATTAAAATTACAAAACACAAAAGAGTTCTGATTATTTCTATCTAGAACCATGGCGATCAAAATTACAGCATGGTTTTTAGTGTTTGCTACTTTTATGCATGCCTCTGATGCCCTTCTTTCTTTCTCGCCTCTCCACTTCCTGTTCTCAAAAATAACTTTCTGTTTGCAAAAACATAACTTTTCTTCCTGTAAATAATCCCAAGAACCAAGCCCTACATTTGCACCATCAGTTCGAATCTGTGTAAAATCATTGCACCTGCTGCAGCCATGGTACAGCAGCCAAATTCCTTGGTTATTACACCAGAATGAGAGTATAGTTCCTTACTATATGCACCTGCTACAAATGTTATCACTTGACTCAATAGATGTTATCAGCTGATAAATATGAGCCAGTAGGGGCCTTTTGCGCCTTCTGGTAGGCTTAAGAAGACTTTAATCATCCATCCAGATCCAGACTGTGACGGTTGAGTTTAGGGTTGGGGTAGACATTAATAAAATATAATTAATGGGACATTTAATATAAATAATTCTCGTTAACTTCCAGGCCACAGCCGTATGTGATCTATAGCGGTTTAACCATGTGGATGGATGATAACAGCCTTCTAAGCCTACCAGTAGCCGCAGAAGGCCCCTACTGGCCCATATCTATCAGCTGATAACCACTGATAATGCCTATTCAATCGAGTGATTTTTTCGAATCGGGTGCCATATCGACCCAAATAGTAGTCAGCTTTCTTTTTACTATTGTTCTTAGTCATTCATTCAATCATTTTCTTTTCGGCTTAGTTCCTTTATTAATCTGGGGTCGCCACAGCGGAATGAACCACCAACTTATCCAGCATATGTTTTACGCAGCGGATGCCCTTCCAGCCGCAACCCATTACTGGGAAACCCATACACACTTATTCGAACACATACATACACTATGCACAATTTAGCCTACCCAATTCACCTGTACCACATGTCTTTGGACTGTGGGGGAAACCGGAGCACCCAGAGGAAACCCACGCAAATGCAGGGAGAACATGCAAACTCCACACAGAAACGCCAACTGACCCAGCCAAGGCTCGAACCAGCGACCTTCTTGCTGTGAGGCGACAGCACTACCTACTGCACCACTGCGTTGCCCTATTGTTCTTAGTACACAATGTAATTACAGAACTGTCAAGCTCTAAATAGGTTAAGAATTAAATTAATAAACAGTTATTACTATTCTTTTTTTGTGTGATATGCTAAGGGTCTAATCTGATTCAATGATTTATGTTAAGCTAAACTAAAAGTACTCCTGGAGATCGACTGAATGGATTCAAAAATGGTGAAAACTTAATTGTTTAACTTTAGGGGAGTTATAAAATGAGCCTATTTACCAAAAATTGTTCCTTTAACAAGCCAAACCGCTCTTCAGCTTCATTTGCAGCGAACAGTTAAACCATGCCCAGTTTATGACAAGTGACGCAAGTTCATAAAGCTTCACAAACTTTCTTTATAAGGGACCGATTCCAAGTGTTTTGGATCAGAGGAAGAAATGCCAGCCAAACAAAGAGGTGCCTGTTTTGTGAATGCAGCTCTGTGTGTCCCACCTCCTCAACACGCCCCTGCCATCAACATCCAAAATCAGCAGGGAGAAATAATCAGCCGGGTACAACCACAACTCCACAACAACCACACAGCAAACGCTCGGCCTCAATCAAGAAAAACAAACAGCATTTGCCAGTCATTTGTCAGGTTTGAATGGCTTTGCTGGAGAGTGTGTCATCTGTGTTGAGTAAGACCTGGCAGGAGTAAACGCTCTTAGTGGAGGGAAGCTCGTGAGCTCATAACAAGGCCCTCTTCTCAAGCAGAACTGGCAGATGGCGATGCTGGCTTCTGAGAGAGGCTTTGGTTAAGCTTTATCATTAAAATAAAATGGTAATCTTTGCCAAGTTAAACGCAAGAGTGTGAGCACATATGATCTCGCCGAGTTTCCAGCCAAGACTAGACCTGAACATTCAGATGAAGAGGATCCTCGCTATGTTTATTCACTGATATTCAAAACATTCTGATACTGAATGTTTGAGATATATAGTTGAAGTCAAAATTACTGAATTATTAGCCTCCCTGTATATTTTTCCCCAATGTCTGTTCAATGAATAGAAGCATTTTTCAACACATTTCTAAACATAATAGTTTTATTAACTCGTTTCTAATAACTGATTTATTTTCTCTTTGCCATGATGACAGTAAATAATATTTTACTAGATACTTTTCAAGATACTAGTATTTAGCTTAACCTTCAGGGGTCTGAGGTGATTTTGGGGCCCCTAAAAAGTTTTGACATGCCCTGACATTTGTGCTTATTTCAGCTACTGTACTTATTACATAGTATTGGCCAACCTGTTTTTTGTATTCAGCACAAACTTTGCTACAATAATATGTGAGAAATATTGATGTACATGCCTGCGTTTTTTAGAAAAAAAAATATTATGCATGGTTAGTAGATTTTGGAAAAAAAAATTAGCTGAAATGAGGTCCAAAAACATGCCTAAATTTAAAGGCATAACTAGTTTAATTAGGCAGGTTAGGGTAATTAGGCAACTCATTGTAACAGTGGTTTGTTCTGTAGACAATTGGGAGAAAAAATTGCTTAAGGGGGCTAATAATATTGACCTTAAAATGTTTTTAAAAAAATTAAAAACTGCTTTTATTCTAGCCAAAATAAAACAAACAAGACTTTCTCCAGAAGAAAACATATTATAGGAAATACTGTGAAAATTTCCTCGCTCTGTTAAACATCATATAAGAAATATTGGAAGAAGAAGAAGAAACAAAAAAAAAAAATCACAGGAGGGTAAATGAATTTACTTCACCTGTATATGACTCAATCCAGAATTGCCAGCCAAATCTAATGGATTTTCAGAAATGTGGTTAATTCGTATGATTTAATTTGTATAAAAAGTATGATTTTTATAAGAAGCCATGCCCCAAACCCCTCCCCTAAAATGTATGAATACAATAATATAAATTAATAAGAATTAGCCAATACATTACAAATTTAAATTTGCTGTGAGATTTTAAAAAATGATATGTCATGAAAACTAATGTTTTTATGTTCCTTTAACTAATATTACTCAGTTAATCAGGTTTCAGCAAAAAACGGTTTAGTTATACAAAGTTTAACTTGATACTTTTAGTCAGTCTGACTAATGTAAGTTGAGATTACTAGAAAAGTTCTTTTGATTCAACTAAAAAAATATTTAGGCAGCAAGGATGTTTTACAATGTGGACCTGCAGGCACATTCCAATCCCATTAATTTTCCTTAAAATAGAATGATCTACACCGGGGTGTCCAAACTCGATCCTATAGGGCCGGTGTCCGGGAGGGTTTACTTCCAACCCTAATCAAACACACCTGAACAAGCTAATCAAGCTCTTACTAGATATGCTAGAAACCTGGCAGGTGTGTTGAAGCAAGTTGGAGCAAAACTCAGCAGGACACAGGCCATCCAGGACCATGTTTGGACACCTCTGATCTACACCAAATGTATAATTTATCCATTATGAATAAATTATTCGTGTAAAATAATGCACAATGCTATGGAACATTTGATTACAGGACTAATTGTTAACTTATTGTTAAACTTTTGACAGGAACAGCCTTAGCTCAGGATGCTAACCGCTAACCAAATAGCACACGGCATGTCTAAAACTGAATTGGATGTATTTTCATTGTATTATTGTATCTAAAAAGTGAACAAGAAATATCATAATAACAGAGTTGACAAATAATTGATTTACTTTTCGTGTATCCTAAAGATTTTGCTACAAACTAATGAGACTGCCAGAGCAGTTAGAGTTCAATTATTTCATAACAGCAGAGTGTATGATTCAAGAGACAGAGTTATATTTTATGTTAAGACAAAATATACACATGCAAACATTATTTTTTAGAGATAACTTGATTTAATATGCATTATTATTTAAAACTGTTTCATTCATAGTTTTTTCAGGTTTTTTAGATAATAGAAGGCTTATCAATTCTAGAATTAACCATATATATAACTAATAATAACCTAAACAAATTTTTAATGCATGAAATAGTAAAAAACATGTAATGTTTTCAGACATATTTGAAGGTTTTCAATTACAACAAATGAAAATCTGTATTATTATTATTATAATTATTAGTATATACTTCATTATAGTATTATTATTAATCATTCATTCATTCATTAATTCATTCATTCTCGGCTTAGTCCCTTTATTAATCAAGGGTCATCACAGCGGAATGAACCGCCAACTTATCCAGCATATGTTTTATGCAGTGGATGCCCTTCCAGCTGCAACCCAACACTGAGAAACACCCATAAACTCTCACATTCACACACATATAGTACACTATGGCTAATTTAGCTTATTCAATTCACCTGTACCGCATGTCTTTGGACTGTGGGGGAAACCGGAGCACCCGGAGGAAACCCACGCCAACACGGGGAGAACATGCAAACTCCACACAGAAATACCTGTGAGGCAATCGTGCTACCCACTGCGTCACCATGACGCCTATTACTATTATTATTATTATTATTATTATTATTATTATTATTATTATGACCAGTGCTCATAAGCACAATATTTTCATCTTAATGTTATCAGACCTTTATAGAAAAAACATATAACCATATAGGCTAAGAAGTTGGTTAATGTTATAGATGTGCTTTTTTTGTTTGTACGTTTTAAACACAGAACACAGGCAAATATTTAATTATTAAAATGGCCAAAATCAATTATTTCAAATCAATGCTTTTTAAATGCAAAAAACAAACTGTAATGCGTTTTTTTTTCCTCTGAGGCGGTAGCATAATAGATTAATTTGAAACCAATTTAACCAATCCTACAACCTGAGTTTATTCCTTCGGACTGTAAATCTTCCAAATAATCAACAAAACTTTAAGTTTTAGAAGCAGAAACTAAACAAAGATACACATTTGAACATGCAGAACAGATTTATATTGACTTATTAAATAGGGAATATTTAAATTTACATGTTTTGTCCCATTTTTAAAGAATCACATGAAGTATTCAGCACATTCAGACCGTCACAACATGAAAACATCACATCATAAAGTTGTTCTGCCAAGTGCTTCGTGGAAAATTCAGTTTACAAGCCTGGAAGTCATAATTACGGCGTGATGGTTATAGATTTTTTTGGTCTGAATAAACTAGAAGCATTGAGCAATTTATCTGTTTTCACTTTACACAGGAAGCTTTTTTTTAACACTACTGCAAAATCGACGATCAAAGGATGCTCTATCAATCAGCCACAGTGAATGATGGTAAGCTTTGTCCTACAATACTGGCGCCTCATAAATGTGGATTAATGATTAGTGTTTCTGGCAAACTTTACTGTTATTCTTCATCAAAATCTGAACTAACAAACTAATTTATGAAGTCTGCGTTAACAAGTAAACAATAAGCTTCCACCGTCGATTGGTTGTTTTCTAAGGGAAACATTGTGGCTGCATTCATGTGTGCTCACGAACAGGATTATTCTGACATGACTTGAAGGCAGCATTTGTTTAGACTCTGGAAGGATTTCTCTACATTTTCAGTGCCAGAAAGCAGCTTCGAGTGTGGGCTGTTGAGTGGGATTAGGGTTGAGGTTACCGTGTTTACTGATGACGCTAATGTGTTGGCATGTAGCTCAAGTGGAAAACTTTATTGATACTGCTAGCATGTGGGAAAATATAAGAACTTGCTCAGCATAATGGAGGTTTGATGGAGAAGTCTTTAGCTAAATACAACTGCAGCACATAGCATACAATGCCAGGTTACAATGATGACAAAGTTGTAATTGTGGTTTTTAAACTTAAATTGGGACATCAAAGATCCCAAAAAATATATGATATTGTGGATTAATACACAGGTCTCAGAAATATTTGATTCTTATTGGACATACGCATTCAAAGGCATGTTATTCCTAGATAACAACAGCTGAAACGAATAACACCGTGTCCCAATTACATGTAACGTGGCATGTAAAAAAAGGTATATTTTTATTTTAAAATTAGTATTTTTTTAACCGTCTGTCACAACCCAACAAACACACAACCATGCCTCAATGTAGCGACCTTCCTACAACGTTGTACCAACCTTGTAAAAAGGTTGAGGATCTACATTGTTGCTGAAGGTTGTCACAACGGTGTCATAATATTGCCATTTAAATGGCCGTTGCTTTAGGTTGTGCTTAGGCTGCATGGACAACCACCGTACAACATTTACTCATCATCAAAGAATCAGTTTAAATTTAAAGCTTGCTTCTGTTACACTTCATATTGTGAGATGTACAGTAATATTGTCAGATATAGCGTTAGGCTGCAAAATATAAAGTCACATCATGAGACATATAGCTATATTTACTCAGCTTGCGCCAGTGTTTTTGATGAGCATCCTGGAATTTATTAAATGTATTGAATTTATGTAAATGTGTCCTTATCAGATAAAAAAAAAAGTTTATTCTACTTGTGTACATTTGCTTATATTTGCACATTTTCAAAATGTATGCGGTGTGGTGTTTCTGTTAAGCATTTTTAAGAAATCTTCCAAAATGCGCATAAAAACAGGTAAATTGAAACAAAGCTACTGTTTGTGACTTAATATTCTGATATATTCTGGTAATTGTTGATATCAAGAATACATATTCTGAGAATGAATAAAAGTCAAAACGGCTTGCTATAGTACAACATTGTATTTGGAGATATAAAATAATATAAAGTCTCAATTGTAAAGATGTAGAGTCACACTGAGACATATAATCATATTTGGTGATCTAAAACCATACTGTGAGACAAAGTCATGTTGCCATATAGTTAGATATGAAGTCACACAGAGCTATAAGTCCCACTTTGAGATGTAAAGTCACAATTTCCTTTTTATCGACTCATGGGGTGAGAAGGGCCTTCTATAAAAGGTTATTTGCCGAAGCACATATACAAGTGTAGGTATAATTGAATCTCAGCTAAATGCATTCCATCCATTTCCTAAATAGCCCTGGATTTCATCATAAATATAAGCCCTATCCGCCTACACTGAGGTTAAACTGATAGACCACTCTAGAAAATAGGGCTGCGCAATATATCGAAAAAGTATTGTTATTGCGATAATAGTATGTGCAATATCCATACCACAGAGAAGTGCAATTAAATTGATATTTATGAATTAAAAATGTATAAATTAAATTAATTTTATGTGCCAATATGCATAGGTACGCAAACATGCATAGGTTGTTTATCCAAATCTGACCAATCAGATGAAGCCTGTATTATCTTCATCCCCACCTCTCCAGTAGGTGCGGTCCGGTGAACCTAGAGCTAAAACTAAATGCTAATGCCTGGCGACAGGAAAGGAAAATGACAACAGCCAATTAGAATCAGAATTTCTGCTAAGGTTTTCAGTCACTTGTGGTGCATTAAGTCATAATGTTTGCACCTTGACATTGTTTTTTTTTTATTTAATTAGCTCAGAAAAGTATCTATTACTTGCTTATTTTAGTTTCTTAGCTTATTTTTTGTTTTTTCTTTTTCAAATATTTCCCTAATTATGTGTAATAGAGCAAGGAAATTTTCACAGTATGTCTGATAATATTTTTTTCTTCTGAAGGAAGTCTTTTTAGTTTTATTTCAGCTAGAATGAAAGCAGTTTTAATTTTTTTAAATCCATTTTAAGGTCAAAATTATTAGCACCTTTTAAGCTATATTTTTTTCGATAGTCTACTGAACAAACCATCATTATACAATACTTGCCTAATTACCCTAACCTGCCTAGTTAACCTAATTAACCTAGTTAAGCCTATAAATGTCACTTTAAGCTGTATAGAAGTGTCTTGAAAAATATCTTGTAAAATATTATTAATTGTCATCATGGCAAAGATCAAATAAATCAGTTATTAGAAATGAGTTATTAAAACTATTATGTTTAGAAATGTGTTGTAAAAATCTTCTCTGAGTTTAACAGAAATTGGGGAAAAAAATAAACAGCGGGGCTAATAATTCAGGGGGGCTAATAATTCTGACTTCAACTGTATATATTTTTTAAAAAGGCTGATAAAATAGCATTTTGCAGTACTTAGATCCAGTGGTGTAAAAAGTACTGAAAAGTCATATTCACGTAAAAGTACCATTAATTGCCCAAAAATGTGGTGCAAGTAGAGTAAAAGTATCAGTTGTAAATAATAGTCAAAGTATGAGTAAAATATAGCCTTTTTAAAAGTGCTCAAGAGTAGTGAGTATTACACTGTTAAAGGCTGATGTGCTCACATGCAATTTGAGCATGTGTGTGTGTGTGTGTGTGTGTGTGTGTGTGTGTGTAAAAAAAAAAAACATTCTGTAGTGCATTTAGTTATTTTTAAGGCTATTTGGTAATTTCAGTCATCATACAATAAACATCTGTTATCTTCTCATCAGTAGCTATGTTTCCATCCACCGCGCATAAAAAACTGTTGATAGAAACGCCAATATACGCATACATTTTGAAAATATGTGCATAACTGAGTAGGATAAACGTTTTATTCAGTGAGAAAAAATGTGCATAAACTATGATGGAAACACTTTTACTGAACAAATTCCAGTATGTGCATTAAACAAGTCATGTGATTTTGCTATAAGAGATCATGTGATGATAAAAATGTGTGTGAATGGACAAACCAGCAGGCTGAGCACATTGGAAAACATCGGAAATGTTGTTTTGGTCATTCTAAAACGCCCATTTCAGTATTAGTGTTATTATATTATTAATTACCTCCAGAAATGTCAAGAGCGTCTGAGCTCTGCGTCTCATGCCTTCAAACACCACCACGCATTCATTGCATGTCAACATTGTCTTCCGAGGTGCAAGTCATTTATTACATGAAGAAAAGATTCACGCAGCTTCTCCTACTGCAGCAAATTCTGCTTTTTAAATTTCCGCGATTAAACTTTCTATGTGTTATTTGATTGGACAGGAATCACAGCACTGATTTTTCTACTAAGCCAATCCCCAAAGACAAGAAAAAATTAAGTAGTGACTGCAGGCTGAAAGAAAGAGTGAAGTAAAAGTACAGATATAGCACTAAAAATGTACTCAAGAGAAAGTAAAAGCACACATTTTTTTAAACTACTTAGTAAATTACAAATACTGAGAAAAACTACTCCATTACAGGAATTTAAGTACTTGTAATTTGTTAATTTATTGTAAGAAATATTGTTATTGCAACACCCAATACACTACCTGACAAAAGTCTAGTTGATCATTTGGTATCAGAAGTGCCTTATATGAAAGGCAAAGGTCTTTAGATTAGCTTATTTTCCCATAAAAAACTATTATCATGTCTTGATTTGTAATTATTTAATTATGACAGTAAGGTCTGACTTTGCTTAGACATGGGTATTAGGCTTGGATGACTGCATCCATACATCTCTGCAATGACTCAAATAACTTATTAATAAAGTCATCTGGACTTTAAAAAAAGCGTTCTTGCAGGACTCCCAGAGTTTATCAAGATTCTTTGGATTCATTTCAAAGCCTCCTCCTTCATCTTACCCCAGAAATGCTCAATATCATTCATATCTGGTGACTAGGCTGGCCAATTCTGGAGCACCTTGACCTTCTCTGCTTTCAGGAACTTTTCTGTGGAAGTATGAGAAGGAGCGCAGCACAAATGTCTTGATACCTTAGGCTGTTGATGTTGCCATCCACTCTGCAGATCTCTCACACGACCCCATACTGAATGCAACTCCAAACCATTATTTTTCATTCACCAAACTTGACTGACTTCTGAGAGAATCTTGGGTCCATGCAGGTTCAAATAGGTCTTCTGCAGTATTTGTGATGATTGGGATGCAGTTCAACAGATTATTAATCTGAAAAATCTACCTTCTGCCACATCTTCCAAATGATCAACTATAGAAGTCAAGTTATTATTTGTTGTTCTTACAACTGGGATTGATGGCAAGACTTTTTTCAGGTGATGTACAACAATATCGCATATTTTCCCAGTATTGTGCAGGCCTACTTAAAAAGATGACATGAGCTACGGTGGCCGATCACATATGTTGACGCCATAGGTGGGTTGTTTGTGCTGATAGCAGCCTGTTGACCGTTGCCACATTCACAGCATGTTGTACTGTTCTGAAACCAAGGCTAGATTACAGGCGCTTCAACGCGAAATGACCTCATCAGACCTATCAAGTTGTCCTCTAAACCAGAAGAGCACATTTCCTCCCGCAATATCATATAATGATTGTACATGAGAATTGGAGAGGGCCTATTTCCATAACAATACAGAAACCCACGGCATTATGTAAACAATAGCAGAAATTCAAAATGATGAACACTTACAGCTGAACACTTACAGCTGCTAAACCTTGAAAAATAAAGCTCAAATAGACCAACTCGGGCTTTTAAAAAGAGCAGCTAGTGTACAGTAATGAACTACAATGAGGTTATTAGTTAATGTATTTACCACAACCTCAAATCAGAAAACGTTGGGACAGTAGGGAAAATGCAAATAAAAAAGAGAAGTGACTTCTAAATTTAAGATTTGTATTTCTTCAAATACAATAAAACAGAACATTATTTAATGGGTCTTGATTTGTTTTTGTTTCTTCTCAAAATAAACATGTATTACAATTTCGGTTCTTGTAAATAATACTTGTAAACAGTAAATAATTTACCACTTTGTAATGCTGCTATTGCTTTTCACAACACTTAAAAGACGTTTAGGGATAGAAGCCAACAAGTGATGAAATGTTTAAGGTGTAATTTTGTCCCATTCATCCTAAAAACAAGTCTTAAGGTGAGCAACAGTACAGGGTTAATGCATTAACGGTGCAATTACAGAAGTGCCGGTAACCTTTGCCAAGGGCACTCTCACAACCCATACCATGACAGATCCTGGCTTTTGAACTTGTCGCTGGTAAAAGTCTGGATGATCATTTCTTTTTTGGTCTGGTGCACACAGTGTCCATTTCTCCCAAAAAATATCTGAAATACTGATTCATCAGTACACATTTACACTGTGAGATGGTCCATCTTACATGCCTCCTAGCCCAGAGAAGTCGATGGCGCTTCTGGACACTGTTAAGGTAGGGCTTCCATTTGGTACAGTACAGTTTTAACTGGCGTTTGTGGATGTAGCTATGTAATGTGGTACTTGACAAAGGTTTGCCTGCATTCCTGAGCCCATGTGGTGATTTTGCTTATAGATGAATGACGATTCTTGATGCAGTGCCGTCTGAGGGGTCGAAGATCACTGTAGCTCTGCTTAGGTTTGTGCCCTTGTCCTTTACGCACTGAAATTCCTCCAGATTCTATGAATCCTTTAATGATGTTATGCACTGTCCAAGGTGAAATATCCAAATGTCCTCCTATCTTTCTTTGAGGAACATTGTTTTGAAACATTTCAATAATTTCCTCATGAATTTGTTAGCAAACTCGGCCATCTTTGCACCTAAAGGACTAGACATTTCTTGGATGCTGCTTTTGTGCCAAATCATAATTAGCATCACCTGTTGACATCACCTGTTTCAAATCACATCATTATTGACCTGATTACTAGCCCTATCTAGTGCCAACTTTTTTTGCTATTTGCTGCAGGTCTGAATGACAGAAAAGGATACATATTTACAAATGAAATGACAATACATTAAATCTTTTGTGTTCATATGGTCTGTAAAGAAATACACGTCAAAGTAAATTTGGAAATTCCTGCTTTCTTATATAATTGCACTTTCTATACTGACCCAACTTTTTCTGAATAGGGGTTGTATCATGAACAAACAATGAACAAGGTTTTTCATTGTTAGATCGTATTACCTGTTGAACTATGATTAATATAAGCTGTACAAGTATTGTTCATTATTAGTTCATGTTAGTACATACATTAACTAATTAATCCTTAATGTAAAGTGTGACCAAGTATACTAATGCAATAAAGATTGTTGATGCCATTTAAGTGAAGCAAACATATAGAAAAACACAATAAAATGCTTATGCTTATTACTAACATGAACAAACAATGAACAATACACACATTACAGTATTCATTCATTTTTATTAATGTTAGTTAATGAAAACAAAGTTAGATCATATTAACTAACTGTTGGACTATGATTAATAAAGGCTGTACAAGTATTGTTCATCATTAGTTCATGTTTGTAAGTACATTAGCCAACATTAACTAATGAAACCTAATTGTAAAGTATGACCACGCATACTAATAATGCATTAAAGATTGTTGATGCCAGTTAAGTGAAGCAAATTTAAAGAGTCAGATATACTGGAAACTTTCCCCTAAGGGTGCTGTTTAATGAGAGACGGGTCATTCACTGTTGATTCTGATCTTAATTTAGATGCATTTATGTTGCACAGAAAGAGCCACAGTTCAATAGAGCCTTGTTTGCTAATACCCAACAGTCCATATATGTTGAACAAACCCTTTCAGGTTCTACAAACAAGCACACAACTTGTTAAATAGTTTAAGGCTCTTACCTGAAGCACTGGGCTCATTGTAAATGACCAGAGTGGCTGGAGTCGGTCTGCGCTTGCGAATCTAAAGGGAAAAACAAAGACATTTTGTAATAATTCTGCCATTCAGTAGAACACTGGGAAGGTGCTATGAATGAGGGTTTTCTTAAGCTGGAAGTGGAACAGAAGATCTAAAACACACTTAATTGTGCACAAATCCCTAAATGACATATTGGCTTGTTTTGCAAAACATATCTGTTAGTATTTTGTGATTGAGATTTCAGTTTATTTACAGTTATGAATTGCCTTATAGGACCTTGATCTCTGCTTTGTCAAATTTTGATGTGGAAAATTCAACTCTGCAGTTTAAAAAGGTGACTTTTACTGACATTTCAGTAGTTGAAACAACATAATATATATATATATATATATATATATATATATATATATATATATATATATATATATATATATATATATATATATATATAATATTATCAATATATTGTATTAATATATATAACACATTATATTATATTATATTATATTATATTATATTATATTATATTATATTATATTATATTATATTATATTATATTATATTATATTATATTAGTCATTCATTTTCTTTTCAGCTTAGTCCCTTTATTAATCAGAGGTCGCCAGAGTGGAATGAACTGCCAATTTATCCAGTATATTTTTTACAGCGGACGGCGGATGCCCTTCCAGCTGCAACCCAGTACTGGGAAACACCCATACACATTCAGGGCCCTATCATACACCCGGAGCAATAAGGCACAAGACGTGTTTCTATGATGTGTTGCTATTTCCAGACCATAATTTTCCCGTTTTCCACCCAGTTGTTTAAATAGCAAATCCATTTGCACCACTTTGTGGACTCATGGGTGTTTCGGTCTAGATAAGAGGTGTGTTAAGGTGCATTGTTGGCACGTTGCTATTTTGAGGAACTAAAATAGACTGTGCAATAGACCAGCTGAGAGCAGGTCTAAAGTCCAGCGCAGATCGCTTTAGTTGTGTGCCTCACTTACACATTGCTTATACACAGGATGTACAGCAATACACAAATATCTTTACATATGAAAAAGAATTAAAGGATTAAAATATTACAAAAAATATAATTTTCTACATAAATATAAAACCACTGCCTCCATGACTTCTTCATCTCAGGGGACTTTTTCAGTTTATTCATGACAATTTGCTTTTGTATAATGTTATTATTATTAGCAGTATTATTTATTATATGTATATTTATATTTGTTTTATTGAAAACAAGCTTAGATTTGCCCACCTGTCAGGTTTTGGACCATATAGGCATAGCATGTGTATTTGGATATAACTCCAAATATATGGTTTTTTGACCACACTTCGTTATTATTGTTTATTTATTCATTTGCTGGAAATTAGAACTGAATTTTGAAAGAGTTTTGAAACAAATGAATTTAATTATGTAGGCTAATGGTTGCGTACAAGACGTTTCCTTATCCAGTGAAAGTGAAAGTAAAGAATGAGGAGGCTCATTCTCTCATTCTCACGCTGCAGATGGTCTGTTTCTTGCCAGACGCGTTCAGTTTTTCCACTTACAAAGTCTGCCATGTAAATAGCAAATGCAAAATAAAAATTTATGGTTTTCTCTTACAGTGTACAGCTGGGTAAACCATAAGCTGATTTACAGCTGCAAACAGGTTTAAGCTCGTCCTCATGTCTGACCAGCTGAAAAAGCACCAAACCAGTTTAAAAGACCAGCAAACAAACTCAAGTTGGTAGGGCAGCAATAGTAATAATTTGATAATTATGACTATTGTTAGTATAGAAATAATAGTAGTCAACAAAAATACATTTAATGATATTTGTATTAGTCTGAAACGATATGGTGCATAAAAATAATATATAAAAATAAGTATCAACTCCTCACCTAACTTTAATTCACATTACCAACCTCAAGCAGTAACTAACATGATTTAGTTTTTTTTAGATATTTCCCAAATGACGTTTAACAGAGCAAGGAATTTTTCACAGTATTCCCACAGTATAATATTTTTTCTTCTGGAGAAAGTCTTGTTTGTTTTATTTCAGCTAGAAATAAAAAAATATATCAGTTTTTAATTTGACCATTTTAGGTCAATATTATTAGTCACTTTATCCAATATTTGTTTTTGATTGTCCACAGAACCAACCACTGTTATACAATGATTTGTCTAATTACCCTAACCTGCCTAATTAACCTAGTTAAGGCTTTAAATTGCATTTTAAGCTGAAAACTAGTATCTTGGAAAATATATAGTCAAATATTATTTACTGTCATCATGGCAAATATAAAAGAAATCAGTTATTAGAAATGAGTTATTAAAACTATTATGTTTAGAAATGTGTTAAGAAAATCTTCTTTCCATTAACCCTTTAACAGGCATCATAATCACCTGGTCGACCTTTCATCCATAGGCTATTATAATTATTTTAATTGCTTATTACTCTTTATCAGCGTTGTGTGAGTATATTATCCAAAATTATTTTCAAGGAGTGCACCTTAAAGGGTTAAACAGAAAATATAGAGGATGTCTAATAATTCTCACTTCAACTGGTTACTTATATTCAAACTACTACTATTTTCAATGTCACATTTTTTCAACCAAAACTTCTATTGACAAATGATTAAAGCATGTTAGATTCAAATCGAATGATTGCTCTGAAGCTGTCACGCCACCCTCTCAAAATGTCGCTGATCAGAATCGAACAACATTATTAGTAGCACCGTGGTACTTTTTGGTACTTCTGTAAGCATTAACTGACAGTAACAGATGGAACATGGGCGTAAAATGTTCGTGCTGACTGATTTACCCCACGTGTCTGGACACCAGCATTTGTTGGGTGATTCACTGGGATCAATACAATCAATTCCCTGAAGACGGCTCCTGGGTGTACATCACTTTTAGCCTCACAACATGCAGTCTCCACACATGAGCTCACATTCAACAACATCATTCAAATACATCAATGAGTATAGTTAATGCGAGATTAGAGATCCTGAAATACATATAAGAATGAGTTGCAGAGAGACTACTACTTGCTACTTGACCTATCAGGCAAGTACTTTGCTTTCACAACATCTGTTGATCATCTACATCTGTTATCAAGGCCCAGCCAACTGTAGCACAAACAGAAGTTTCTCATGGAGCTGCTGGATGTTACAGAAGTCTTTCTTCTTATTATATAGTACTTTACAAAGAAAGCAGGCAATCATTGAAAATCCAATACACTAATAATAATAATAATAATAATAATAATAATAATAATAATAATAATAATAATAATAATAATAATAATAATAATAATATTAATACTGTTTTTTTTTACTTAGAGCTTTTGTCTTGTTTCTGTTCCAAATATCTAAAATCTCTTAAAAGCAAGAAGCATTTTCTAGTGATGCAAATATAACTTTTTTTCCTTAAAACAAGCTAAAATAAGAGTGTTTCCTTAATACAAACTAAATAATCTGCCAATGGGCTAAGCAAAATATTTTTGTTTTTGCCTTAAAATATTATATTTAAGATATTTGGACTAGAAACAAGACAAAAACTCTCTAAGTATGAAAAGCTTTTTTTGCAGTATATGAAATTTCATCAGTGTCAAATAAGTTTAGTTAATTAGCACACTCATTTCCACAGAATACTGGTCTTGTACTAAATTTGATGACTTATCTATTTAATGTGAATGCTGATGCTTTTAACAAAGAAATGTTATCTATATGGCAACAAGCATTTGTTAAAATGCAAATGTTTGCTAGAACAAGTCTAAGATTAAGTTGGCTTGTTAGTTGATTATGTATTGTTGGTTGATTATTAATTATTTTTATAAGCTGATTATTTTTGCTGACATTCACTGCTTCCCCACCCAGGTCAACCACTTGAAAATGCCCAAACCCTCTCTAAAATCAGTTAATCAGTAACACTGGCACCATCAAATCAGCTGGTAGATTTAGCTAGATAACATCTAACCATTTGCTAAAATAGCACAAATTGGAACTTTCCATTTGGCTACAAACACTATGCCGCCTTTACAAAGGGAAAAGTGCAGAAACTACACATTTGGTCAAAATTGAGTTAAAGCCCAAAATAGCATTTGTGGCATCTGTTTTGTCTTGTGACAAAGTCTCCTGCTTCAATTTCATCCAACACAGGCTCACTGGAAATGCGCGTTTCAGCCTGCCTCGTTGTGAAACTGCATATATTTCAACTTATGTTTGAATTTTTTTGCGGTAACTTACTGGCAGCACTAATGCCAACAAGTTACTGCAACTGCCCCATTACAGTAACAACTGTAAATGTGTTTTATAGTAGCAGGGCCTTACCGCAATTTAATTTTACAGTAAAATAGCCTAAATGCCCTTTAGTACATTTTTATATTACAGTATCACAATTTTACAGTACTTTAATTTGTTTACATTTTACACTAGCAGAACAAAAACTTTATTTTTAGTGTTTACTATTGAATTTAATAAATTCCAACTTCAACTACAGTACCAGTACTTGATTTCTTTGATTACAGTTAAAGTTTTAAAAGGACCCACAATGCGGTGCATATTACGGTTCTGAACTGTAGAGAATGTATGTGGTATTTTACTGGGTGTTTTTGCAGTAAATTACTGTAAAATTGTGGCAAAGTCTAACAGTGATAAACACTACAGGGCAGTGTGATACCAACAACCTTTGTTCCTTTTCACACTAATGATATTTACAGAGACTTATCGTTGACAAATAAAGGAAAATTAACATAAATAAATACAACAAAACAGTGTCCTAACATTTGTTATGATTAATACTTTTGCCTTAGCTCTCTATCTTCATACGGACAAATTTTCTGTCAGTTTGCTCAGCGGCTTTGGTACTGACTAATCAAATGTATGTGCACAAATACATTATTGTAAAGCATCCTATAGAAAATATGAATTTAAAAGAGAGATTTGTTAGGGTTGGACTCATTTATGCTGAGCACTGTATATTAAATTGACAAAAAAAATAGTAAAAGTTAAAGTTAAAATTCTGATCCTGCTCCTGCCAGAAGATACAATCACACAGCCTTGAACCTGTACTGCTTTAGGATCCTTTTGACACAAAAATAAAGGGGAAAAAAAGCAAAAGCCAACACTACCTTTACTGATGGAAAACTTACTCAGCACAAGGGAGCCTGAAACTGATTGGACAAGCCGGCATCATCATAAAATCAAGCCAGCACTTTCCTGTTATGACACTGTCAGCAATAGCACCAACATCAAACACTTTTACTGCTGGGCATGCAGCCTCAACGCTTTATCCCGCTCATCAATGAACAGCTCTACTATAGCTGGAACACAGTAAAAATCCATTCTGCAGCTCGCAATGCAGGATAATAGCTTTCTTATGATGCGCGTTTATCCTTTGCCATCAATTTGGCACTCATTACTTTGCAGTTCTGTGCAATACAAACATTATTTTGGTTAATAATCCTGTATCTTTAAAGCAAACAACTAATGTTAAGTATCCCAGAACTCGTGCATGCAAAACACTATCTGCTCAACCCATCATTATGAAGAGAATAAAAATAATGTCTTGCTCTAAGCATCTGTGAGTGGTATATGGATTTTTTTTTAATTATTTTTAAAGATTGCACTCACAAAGAGCAATTTCTACCTGATATTGTTTTATATTTTGATGAAGCAAGCATATTTATATAGGATTAGGTACACTGTAAAAAAAATGCTGGGTTCCACATAATCGATTTGTGTTGGGACAACATGAAGAAATTAAGTTAACTTATTAGTTTTTACAAATTTAAGTGCACTGAACATAAAACAATTAAGTTGTCCCAAAAAAAACCTCAAGAATTGTATCGTTTAAGCTTATTTTAAATAAGCAGTTAGACAAGCAGTAAACGTCATTTCTTTGAGTGTATATGAACAACCCCCTAACTACACTACACATTAAACTTGAGCTAAACTCGCGCTATACCATCTTGCTGCCTGCATGCATGACAAGTTTACAAAGTTTGCAAGAACATTTTGCTTGTGACGCAGTTTTACATTAGTATTTTTGTTTTATGAGCTGAAATCCAATGATTGAGAAAACCACCACCACTTAAGCAGTGGTACAGGCATCTTTTCTACATATATGAATAAACCACTAATACATACACTTGCATGCACAACATGTTCCACTGCATGCATGGCAATTTTACAAAGAACAATAGTTTTGTTGTGATGCTTTTTGCATGCTCACCCTATCATAAATTGAATCTCATTGCATTACCATAGTCATTTGTTAATGAGCAATAATACTGTAAATAACACAATAGAGTATATTTTAAAAGAAAAGCAGCAAGTGCTCAATATCCTCTTTGCACTGAAGTGCATACAAAACACTTATTTCAACCAATTATTAGTTATTATTAGGTGTGCATTAAAACAATCCATATTTACTAAGCGCTAAATTCTCCATCATGACTTTTCAACACTTAAATGAGTGGTACAGAGATTTTCTAAATATTTATTAAACACCAAAACTCCATTCATCTATTAAATTATAAATCTATTAAATAAGTTTTGAAACACAAAAGAATATATTTTGAAGAAAGCTGAAAACTGAATCACTGACTTCTATATAAGGAAAACAAAAACTATGGAAGTCAATTATTGCAGGTTTCCAGTATTATTCAAAATACTCTTATTTTGTGTTTACAGAGCAAAGAACCTTATAATGGTTAGAAACACGTAAAGGGTGAGTAAATGATGACACAATTTCATATATTTTGGTCTATAACTTCAAATACTAAGGTGGAGTATGTAGGCTTTTTTTCAAAATAAATCTTAACGCAGTTTATTGTCCATTGATTGCTATATGTATGCCATGTATGTGGGTTTATCTCACCTGAACGTGTAAACACTAAACCTTCTAAGCACCATCAAAACTCTGTTGAAAAGTTGCTAAATGTCACTTGATGATGTCATGTTCTAATTAACATATTATTAATGTAATCTATATACACACTCAAAAAGCAATGTGTGTATCTGTGTGTGTACCTGTACTTTTTAACTAGGCTACATGAACATTTCCAAACTAATTATCTTAAACTTAAAGGGATAGTTCACGCAAAAATACATATTCTGTCATCATTTAATCATCCTTCACTTGTTCCAAACCTGTCTGACTTTCTTTCTTCAGTTGAACACAAAAGAAGATATTTTGAAAAATGTTGGAAACAGCTAACCATTCACCCCTTTCTTCAGTTGAACACAAAAGAAGATATTTATAAAAATGCTGGAAAAAGGTAACCATTCACCCCTTTCTTCAGTTGAACAAAAAAGAAGATATTTTTAAAAATGTTGGAAACAGGTAACCATTCACCCCCTCTCTTCAGTTGAACACAAAGAAGATATTTTTAAAAATGTTGGAAACAGGTAACCATTCACCCCTTTCTTCAGTTGAACACAAAGAAGATATTTAGAAAAATGTTGGAAACAGTTTTCAACAGATAAAAGAAACTCATAAAGATCTGTAACAAATTAAGGGTTGCATTTTTATTTTGGTTGAGCTATCCCTGTAAATGCACAACTTGTTTTACAGCATGCATAGTTTTACAAAACCCAATAACACAATATACACAATTTTGTGATCCACTCACACCCTTTACCACAAAAACGTCCCATTCATTGCATGACAGTTGTTTTTAGTCACGATATGAAGAGTTCAGATGATAAAAACTTAAAGTGTCGTCTGAATTTTTCTTCTAAAATGAGCATTTTTCTTAGGATGCTATGCTTATATTCAGCTATTTCACTTTAAAGTCAAAGCAAAGAACATTTTATTTGCCATAAAAGTGGATTTACTCAACATACACACAGGAGCTATTAAAAAAATGTCACTTTAGGAGAAAATATCAGACGGCATTTAGAGGTTTTTGCATCTGAACTCTTCATATATTGACATTTTAAAAGCAAACCTCAAATGTCTAGTATCCCTGTCTTTCTAAACTGCATGCAAAAGCCTTTTTCTTCACCCCCATTACAGTGGTGTGCATTAAAAAATTACATGTTTACCAAGCACAGCCATCCTACTGTGCATGACATCATATCATAAAACTGATTTTGGCATCAGATCTGATGCTTCAAGACAATCTCAAGAGACCCAAAGAGCAATGCAGGCCAGTCTCCATTAGGCACAATGCAATAAAAGATCCTCTATCTACTTACGTGCTCGGCCGCCTGGGGATCCAACTGGCTCTGGAAAAGTGGAACGGAAAACTGAATCTTCTTGGGGCTGTTGGGCTCCATGCTGAACGAGAGAACTGTCGGAGAGAGATGGAGACTAACTGGACCCTACTTATCAGCCACGGTGATTTCCTCTCCCTCCTGTATATCCCGCCTTCCTTTACTCCACACAGAG
The DNA here is from genome assembly GCF_903798145.1 of Danio aesculapii. Classification (NCBI taxonomy): domain Eukaryota; kingdom Metazoa; phylum Chordata; class Actinopteri; order Cypriniformes; family Danionidae; genus Danio; species Danio aesculapii. The sequence continues at coordinate 45,642,571 of NC_079443.1, read as the reverse complement.
AGAGAGAGAGAAAAAGAGAGAGAGAGATGGAAAAAAAATCAGCCACAGAGACAAACAGCAGAACAAATAGCCAGTCTGTCCTTCCCACATCCATCCATGCTGTTCCACTCACTTCGCAGTGTCCCATAAACGTCCCAGCAGCAGAGATGACTGCAGGTTTTTCTCAGTGTGAGTTCTCTGACTGCTCCGGGACCTGCTCAGATCCCTCCCTCTCTCTTTTTCTCTCTCACTATCATTAGTGAGACTCAGAGCAATGCAATATAAGCCCCCACCGGGACCTGCTGATGCTCCTCCATTATTTATGATCCTGATTCAGGATGCTGTCGGCAGTTTTCTGCATCACATGGCCGGATTTTTCTGTCCGCGGACACGGGTAAACTGCGAGACAAGAGAATGTCCTTTATAATGTATAACACGCTCGATCACGCTGGCACTTCATTTATGGATTTTTAATTATTCAGGGATTTTAGAGAGGCGGGAATGAATCACTGTCCTGCTAAAACAGTCGTTTTATTTTTAGACTGAGTGGACTGTGAAGCGACGGAATAGTGAAGGATGCTTTTGTGTAACAGTCTTATTTAAAAGTGTGAAAAATAAAATGAAGAGTCCTATATGTCTTCTATGTCTTTCCTTTTAGGAGTGTAGAGGTTTTGAACATTCATCTAATAGGAAACTGCAATCGTGAGTAGAGTTTCTAGTTATGGTGGCTTGAGAAAGCCAACATACTGTTAAACTGCAGTACATAAGCTTATTCTTTTTCCATCTTCTTCTTCTTAGATTATTTTATGAACATAGATCTCCTCCTAGACCGTTCATGCTACAACCACCAAACTAACTCCAACCCTCCAAACTATGCTGAATTAAGTTGCTATACTGTATCTTTTTCAACTGATCTGACTTATGGTTTTCCGAAACTGTCCTGGAAAAATTGAAAAAAGTCTCATTGACTTAGCATTGGACCAAACTTTGTGACCTCATAACTTTAAGCCAGACTGTCAAACTGAATTAAAGGGCACCTATGGTGAAAAATCTACTTTCAAAGCTGTTTGGACAGACTTGTGTGTAAGTATAGTGTATAAACTGTCATATTGGGGTGAAATAAACACATCCAGTCCTTATTTTTCAAATTTAAGAACATAAAAACGGTGGACCAATTGGAGCGGTTTTCAGATTGACCGTAGCATGATGTAGGAGTGCGGTCCCCCCGCCCACCAATATTGATTGGCAGCTGCGCGTATTAACATGTCTCCGTAGTAACGCATATAATCATATCAACAACCCTACTGAAAAAAAACAGCTTAAACCAGCCTAAGCTGGTTGGCTGGTTTTAACTGGTCGACCAGCCTGTTTTTAGAGGGGTTTTGGCCATTTCCAGGTGGGTTTCTAGCCATTTCCAGCCTGGTCCTAGGTGGTCAAGCTGGATTTAACTGGTCATCTCCCAGCCTGACCACCTAGGAGCCCAGCCAAAACCAGCTATGTCCAGCTTAAACCAGGCTGGTCAAACTGGTTTTAGCTGGTCATTTTCCAGCCTGACCAGCTAAGACCAGGCTGGAAATGGCCCAAACCCCTCTAAAACCAGTATGGTCAACCAGCTAAAACCAGCTAACCATCTTAGGCTGGTTTAGGCTGGATTTTTCAGCAGGCAAGACAGGACGAGCGCAAAGCAACCGGAAATAAAAGGTCTGTTCAGTTTGCTAGGATCATCACTCATCATCAAACGTGATCAAGAGTGAGTTTTACAAGTTAAAAATGTTTTAAAACAGAGCATGTGTGTAATGAATTATAGCGATTCACTTCAACAGCACAGCCGCGTGTCAGAACAATTATAAAAGAAGACGCTTCAATCCCGGTTTATGGACGTTAAATCAGGTTTATTTAGTACATTAGGATAACAGATATCCATTCAGCAGTGGATATTACCAGTATCATGTCACATAATTATGCGTGCAAAACGAGTGCAAAGCTTAACACGCTGTCTCTTTCTCTCTCTCTGTGTGTCTGCGTTATGTGTGTGTGTCTGCGTTATGTGTGTGTGTGTGTCTACGCTATGTGTGTATGTGTGTGTGTGAGCTTTGTAATGACATTGTGTGTGACTCATTGTTGCAACTCCACTAAAAATGCATCGAATACTGATTGTAAAGTTCTTACTGTAGTATTTCTCACAAACGCAACGTGAGATATGCTTACTGAGGAAGCCGAGGGTGGCGATTGAGGCATGTTGCTGACAGGCACGTGGGAACGGTGGGCGGGGAGGACCAGCCTTAAAGGCCCAGTGCAAAAAAAACAGCAACAACCTTTTCCCAGCTATAATATAGACACTTCAAACAGCTATATTAAATAGTCTGATGGGTGTTTTGAGCTGAAACTTTACAGACACATTCTGGGGACACAAAAGACTTATATTAAATAAGAAAAAAAGGTTAACCTATGTGCCCTTTAAGGTTGAGTTCATTTAACTATATATATATATATATATATATATATATATATATATATATATATATATATATAAAATCAATATATGTATCAATGATATTGGTGCTGGATCGAATGACATCGGGCGTTGTTTCTGCAAAGAGTTAAAAAATGGTGCCTCTCATTGCAAAGAAAACTTGTGTGGTATGATCAGAGCCTAAGTTCTGATATTAAAGTCATTTAATATGTGAGAAATCGCCATTTGCAGTGGGTTTTGGGTTGCCAGGTATGCTCTCCGGGATCAATGTCAGTTAAGAAATGATTTTGTTTTCATGAGAAGTAAACAATTTGACAGCTGCAGCTCATTCTAAAAAAAAAATAATGTATTTCATGAACGTCATGCCCATTAGCAGGTTCAACGGCTCTGCTTGTGCTGTGATAGAAATTAAATTGTATTTGATTTTTTTCTAAAAGGGGAGGAGCTGCTTGATATGCCCTGCCCTTCCTGTTTTAGCTTACAAATATTTGAATTGGATTCCGTCCTATTTAGTTTATTGGATAAAGAAAATAAACACTGGCGGAATATTAGGTGTAATGGTTCAAAGTGTGATCATGTATTGATCACAGGCCTGACCCGGGACAGACGCCACTGATGCCGTTTGCTCGGGCCACTGGACATCTGCCAGTGAGATAAATGCTATTGATCTACCTGCCTGCTCTCAAATAGGTCATTAGTCTGCGGCCAGTCTAAAACACAACCTGAAGGGGGAAATGAAAGGAAAAATATAACTAGTACACTAAATAAATGAAACAAACAGCTAATTTTATGCAATTTAACGCTGCATTTAAAAATAGCTACTAAATAAAATGCTAAATAAAACAAAGTTTACATCAAAATAGGTCTAATCATTTGATAAAAATAGCTACCAAATCAAGCTAAATAAATTCATTCATTCATTCATTTTCTTTTCTGCTTCTTTATTAATCAGGGGTCGCCACAGTGGAATGAACCACCAACTTATCCAGCATAGGTTTTATGCAGCGGATGCCCTTACAGCTGCAACCCATCATTGGGAAACACCCATACACCCTCTCATTCACACACATACACTATGGACAATTTAGCTTACCCAATTCACCTATAGTGCATGTCTTTGGACGGCGGGGGAAACCAGAGTGCTAAATAAAATGATAATTAAAAATAAGTTTACATTACAATAGGTCTAATCATTTAATTGTTTATTTCAATTAACAAACAGGGTTTAGTTTTAGTTAATTATAAGTTTAAGTCTTATGATTGTACATACTAAAAAAAAAATCAGCTACACAATCACAGAAACAGATTACATTTTAAACTACAAAACAAGCATAAAAATATTAGACTAAACTATTCAACATTAAGTAAAACTACTTAATAATATTATTTTGAAAATGTAAAATATTTTTTATTTGATAAAATTATTTATAATTTATATTATTATAATTGATATATTTAAAATTTATGATGTTATTAATAATATTTATTTATTATATAATAGTCAAATAGTAATTTTAAAATAAAAAAATATTACATTTGATTTGCTTTAAAGGGGTGGTCTACAGTGTATTTTTATGGCTTGGTTGTGTTTATAAGATCCAAAGCAATGTGTGCTCATGTTTCACTTGTAGAAAATCACGTTATTTTTTCATATATCTTACTTTGATTATATACAGCTACTCAGCTAACATGAAAATAACTGTCATATTTAGTTCCTCTGAAAGGTCTGCCCTCAAGAGGCTCTGATTGGTCAGCTAACATAATGTGCTGTGATTCGCGGATCGGCTCCACATCACGCCCCTACAAGCAGGCGCTTTTGTGCTGTGTAAACAGTCCTGTCAGAGCAGCTATTAGTAGCATTAGCTGCCTGAATTAGACAGAAAAATGAAGAGCACACAGATCTGACAAGTGTCTTTTATATATATTCAGGTTATAAGCATGTGTAAGTAACGTTCACATCTTTTGCGAGTTGGATATTTGAGATGTAGAACACAGGGAAAGCGGCCACATAGAGAGACACTGCAGCGCTGCTGAAGATTGTGGGTGTTTACAGCTGTTTGACGGATAAATATGAATTTGTAGCTAAATTGTTAACGGTGCCAAACAGCATTTCCCATTGTTTACATCCTCGCTACAACATACTGTTAACACTTGAAAGTGTGCATAAAATAGATCAATTTTATCAAACAAAAACACTTACAGGTTGTGGCTCACAATTCACATCTTCGTCGGTTAGAGGAGTTTTTAGCCGAATCCTGCACTGAACTGGGAGAGATTCTGTAAGTTCTCCTTTGTCAAATGCTAGCTATATGTTTTTTTAATAATTCTCTGGAACATAATTAAAATTAAACTGTAAGCACTTCTGTCTTTGTGTCGTGTCCTTTGGAATCCCAAATACAGAAACAGAAGAAGCTCTGTGGAACGAAGCTCTGCTTTAACTTTACATTGCCTCTAACCACGCCCCTTCGCTGTGCAGGGTGTGTGCACGTGGTGAATGTGCTAAAGCGTTTGTGATCTCACTACCACGGATGTATTTTTTGTAACCTCCAAATTCATTCGCTGTAGGCTTTGTTAAGCTAACTCTGTAAAACCCAATGTCTCCCTTCACATTGATCTTTGAGCATCTTACATTCAGAGATGTTGTTTATGTCCACACAGCAGCATTACACATCAACTAAAGTTTAAAATATGATATTGTAGTGGACCATCCCCTTTAAAGTTAACGTTTACTTTTAACCAGCACACTACCTTAAAGACCAAATAAACTGAAACAAGCTGTTTTCTATTTCTCACAAGTTGCTAAACACAAACAGTACATTATTTTCAGGAGTCAGCCAGTGTTACCTGAGGTCAGTCTGGAAAAACAAGAGGGTGTGTAGGAATCCTGTAGAAGTGCTCACATCAGGTCACCCTGTTCACCTCTGGAGCAAACAGTACCAGCCTCATATTTACACCATCATCACTGCCAAACATTTATAGATGGAGACCTGACCTTATGACCCTCAACGCAGGTAACATCAGGGAGGAAATTAATTGAAATTATTCAACATAACTAGTAGGGAAGGCACAAAACAGCCAGTGTTATTTACCATGTTTGGCAGAGCGTTGCATAAGGTTCAACAGATATGCTTTTATTTCTCGCCGAGTGCAATAAATCACACAAGCTGTCAAACACATTGATGCATTGAGTTTTGATGAAAAAGCAAGAAGCATGATGTCATCAGAAAGGCCAGACTGTCCTGTCCAAAAGTTCATTTATGCATTCAAGAACACTCAAGGACAGCAAGTACAACCGTGTCCTTGTATTTAGATGTGTTTTTCTTATAAGGCCAGGAGAGAAAGAAAAGTGGGACTGAGTGTTTAGGAAACATACTCTGTGCTGTCAATTAGATGTGACGGTGAGGGAAATCCAATAGCATCTGTAATGAAGTTAATTTTCCCTGACTATTCATTCTGTTATGTGTAGGTGAACACAGACACCTTTATGCTGCTCAGTGGACTCAGCTGAGATGCTCAAACACTTCAAAATGAATTCTCACTCAATCCTGAAGTTATTAAAGCCTTTACTGTTATATAATGACAGACAGACCTATAGATGGATGCTTGACACAACAGTTAGAGAAACAGATAGACAGAACAACAGACAATGACAAACAGAACATATGTTTGATTGGAATGACAAACAGAAGGATCAACAGACAGAAAGATGGAACGATAGACAGAACAAAAGAAATAAAACCATGGATAGATAAAACGATAAAAAGACAACAACAGACAGACTGACAGACAGAGTGCATCCAGATAGTATTGATAGTGCTTCACTTTTTCCACATATTTTTGTTACAGCCTTATTCCAAAATGAATTAAATTAATTTATTTCCTCAAAATCCTACACACAGTACCCCATAATGACAATGTAAAAAACGATTTTTTGAAATTGTTGCTAATTTATTAAAAATAAAAAACCTGAAAAATCACATGTACAGAAGTATTCAGAGTCTTTGCTGTGAAGCGCTAAATTAAGCTCAGGTACATTCTGTTTCCACTGTTCATTCTTGAGATGTTTTAGCAGCTTATTTAGAGTTCACCTGTGGAACATTCAGTTTATTGGACATGATTTGAAAACATATACCTGTCTATATAAGGTCCCAGGGTTGACAGTGCATGTCAAAGCACAAACCAAGCATGAAGACAAAATAATTGTCTGTAGACCTTCGAGATCGGCTCGAGGCACAAGGCTGGGGAAGGTTACAGAAACATTTCTGCTGATCTAGAAGTTACAATGAGTACAGTGGCCTCCATCATCATTAAGTGGAAGATGTTTTGAACCACTAGGACTCCTCTTAAAGCTGGCCGGCCATCTAAGCTGAGTGATCAGGGGGAAAAGGGCGTCAGGGAGGTGATGAATAACCTGATGGTCACTCTGTCTGAGCTTCAGCGTTCTTCTGTGGAGAGAGGAGAATCTTACAAAAGGACAACCATCTGTGCAGCAATCCACCAATCAGGCCTGTATGGTAGAGTAGTCAGACGGAAGCCACTCCTCACCTGGAATTTGCCAAAAAGCATCTGAAGGACTCTCAGACCATAAGAAACTAAATTCTCTGGTCTGATGAGACTAAAATTGAACTCTTTGAAGTGCATGTCAGGAGTTACATTTGGAGAATACCAGACACTGCTCATCACCAGGTTAATACCATCCCTTCAGTGAAGCATGGTGGTGGCAGCATCATGCTGTGGGGATGTTTTTCAGCAGCAGGAAGACGAGTCAGGATAGAGGGAAAGATGAATGCAGCAATGTACAGCAACATCCTGAATGAAAACCTGCTTCGGAGTATTCTTGACCTCAGACGGGGGCAACGGTTCATCTTCCAGCAGGAAAATGACCCAAAGCATACCACCAAAATATCAATGGAGTGGCTTCACAACAACTCGGTGAATGTCCTTGAGTGGCCCAGCCAGAGCCCAGATCTAAATCCTATTAAATATCTCTGGATAGATCTGAAAATGGCTGTACACCGTCGCTTCCCATCCAACCTGATAGAGCTTGAGAGATACTGCAAAGAGGAATGGGCAAAAATTCCCAAAGACAGGTGTGCTAAGCTTGTGGCATCATATTCAAAAAGACTTGAGGCTGTAATTGCTGCATGTGATTTTTCAGTTTTTTTTTATTTTTTATAAATTTGCTATAGATAGATAGATAGATAGATAGATAGATAGATAGATAGATAGATAAGATAGATAAGATAGATAATTTAGATAAGATAGATAGATAGATAGATAGATAGATAGATAGATAGATAGATAGATAGATAGATAGATAGATAGATAGATAGATAGATACCTCTGACTATTCAGGCTTTGTGTAGACCAACACACACCTTTTTGCTGCTTTACTGGAACAACACAAACACTTCAAAATGACAATCCCACTCAATTGTTGAGTTATTCAACTCCTTTCTGTTACATATCAGTATCCCTCAGGTCTAATGTAGCCTTTTCATGTTAATGGCCGCCCTCTGAATCCATTCAAGCGAGCCCACAGTATCAGATTCACTCTCCCGCCAACCTTCTATCTCCGAGATATGTTTCCATGGTAACAGTGGGCCGAATTGAGTTATGTTTCAAAATAATTTTTATGACCCACAGGTATTTTTCATCATCATACTTGGCTAAACACTGCAGTAGGAGTCTGCCATTAACATCGCTGCCCGCGTCAAAATGTTAAGCGCAGAAGCGCAAGCAGTACTGAAAACGGAGTTACTGAGAAAATGGAGTTCAGCTGAAATAACATGCACCTGTAATAAATGGATAGACCGACAGACAGACAGACACACAGACAGACACACAGACAGACTATCTATCTATCTATCTATCTATCTATCTATCTATCTATCTATCTATCTATCTATCTATCTATCTATCTATCTATCTATCCTGACGATTGAAAGCAAAACCGAATCCCTGTCATTTTAGGATATTTAGAAATCCCGACCAGATGCTTTATTTTAGTCCCAAAAAGAGGACATGTCTGGGGAAAAAAGATTTAACATTAACAGTTGTAAATGAGATAATTAACTTGCCTTAGTTCATCTCAAATCCATGACAGGTCTATGCTTTAGGCCAATAAATCCGATTCCTCCTCGATTAAACACGGCAACGATTTCCTGGCCTGAGGAAAATTTTCAGTCATCTCGCAAATGGCAGCACACAAACACTCATTGTGAAAACAACTAAAAGATCAAAAAAACAATATTTCCTTTCTAGCTAATAAATGATGCAGCCCATAAGATAAAACATCTGGTACTCGGGTACTACACAATGCTAATCTTTTTACTAAAGCACTAGTCCGCACATCTCTATACAGTAAATAGACCTACTATAATAATATTAACCACTTTTAGATCAGAATAAATCACTTTTCTTGATGGATGAAGTTTGGCTGTTTACTTCATGCTAAACTTTTGTTATACTTGACCGTTGTGCTAAATATTAAAGGGGTGTAACAGTTGAGAATCAATGCAATTTTACTAACACAAGCTTAGTAAGCACTTAAATGTGCAAAATTGAAGCATTGAGTATATTTGTGTTGTATCTATTTGTGACGATAACAAAAGTATACGTATCCGTCATATTTGTAACATTCAGGGATGGGTAGTATTTATGATACATGTATTCCAAATACATATTTTAAATACAAAATAGTATTTTGTAATTTGAACTTGATAGGGTTGATGAAAATGTCTTATCAAAATACTCTAGTGTCTTGTATTTTTGTAGTTTCAAAATACTGTAAAATACTTTGCAGGAAGACTACACACTGAAAAAAATGATGTTTGCAAAATTGTTGCAAACAATTTATGTTGAATTTAAACAAACAAATTAAATTTAGTAATGTTCAACTTCATTTGTTTGTTTAAATTCAGCCCAAATAAAATGTTTACAACAATTTTGCATACATCATTTTTGACACCATCAGTTTCAGTCTCAGTGCTACAGGAGGAAATGTAGTGGAACTTAAGGGGGAGCGGGGCACAAAGTAACACTTTGATTTTGGTCAAATAATGAACAATTTAATAGGGTTAGACAAACCATATTTTTTTAATCAACAGCACACATGCCTCTCCTACAAATGAGCACTGGTTGTATGATCGCCGGACCTATGTTTTCTGTGCAGTATTGCCAAAAGTGCACGGAGTAAAAATGTTACTATTTACCCCACCTGCAAATATATCAATAATTGGCAGGAAGACGTCTGCTGACACTGTGGTGAAAACCTCGGAAGCATGCCATGGTTAACCCTCAGCAAATACCTTAAAACTCCGTGTTACATTTAACCCTGCGTTACTTTGTGCCCCCCGCTGCCCTACAGTAATATAAAACGCATAAAGAGGGTGTACTGGTGTTTTTTTAAGAGGATAAACTGAGACTCTTCCAGTTAAAGTCCACAAATAATGGATAGATTGCTGATGTGGATGTAACATATATATGTGTGTGATTTCATTTGCAAAAACATATATTTTTGTAATTTTTAGACAATGTTGTGGAGTTTTCAGAAATCACATTTTTTTAACACTGGGAAGAGTTGAATTGCTAATTAAAATGAACATATTCAGTAGGCCTGTCACCCTTTTAAATCTAAAATGGTTAATATATTGAATAATCACGCAATGGGTGGAAACATTGTCAACATAGTATATGTTTTGACTCATTATCTGCAATAAATGATCTGCTCTGAAAGTAATGCAATAAATAACTATAGGACATCATCTTCAGTAAAGTACTTTCTATTTAAAATTTGTGCAAAATGTATACTAAACTCAAAAAGAAGCAAGTTACCTTTGGGTTAGTTCAACTCACTAACCATTGGGGCCCTATAGGTGAACGAAGTGGCAGAGAAAATTTGTTGTTATGAAACATTGTTTATTTTACTAAGTCAGTTTAATGTGAAGTGTGATCAAATAGGTCTATTGATGGAAGGTTTGTGAAAAAAAATTTCATGCTCCTTTTAAAAAGTATTTTATAGTATTTTTTAAAATACCAAAACACAGTGTTTTATTTTGATACATTTGTGACTGCTGTATTTTGTAGTTTATTTTGATACATTTAGAATTGATGTAATTGGTATTATATTTTAAAATACATTTCAATGTATTTTTGCCCATCCCTGGTAATAGTTAATGAATCCAAAGAAAATAGCTTTAAAAAAATCTTTTAAACATATTTCCCAAGTGCTTTTTAACAAAATGTTTCTTTCAAAAATAGTTTTAAATGTAATAGTTAATAACTTATTTATAATAACTAGTTTATTACTAAACATTTTTTAACAGGGCTAATAATTTTGACCTTATTTTTATTATTTTTCTATTACAGAAAAAACGAAAAGAAATGACTTTTCCAAGAAGAAAAATCTAATTAAAAGGACTGTGAAAATCTATAACAACAATTGCACTATTCACAATACAGTTCGAATTTGGAAACAGATTAGATCAAAATTTGAAGTTAAATCCTTATCTTTCCGTTTACCTGGAAACCCATCATTTATTCCCTCAAATATGGACTGGTTTTACACATTGGAAAGAATTAGGTATTCAGAAAATAGGAAATCTGTTCATAAATGGTACATTCGCATCCTTTGGGCAGCTTTGGGCAGCTCAATTTGGTCTGCGTGCAAACAATTTCTTCAGATATTTGCAGGTTAGGGATTATGTAAAAAAATATGTACCCTGTTAAAACGGACTCAATCCAGCTGGTCTGGATGACCTATTAGAGCTTGGAGGCGAGGTCTGCCATGCGATTTCAGTCATTTATAACTCACTGTTATCAAAGAAACTGCCTCTTATGGAGAGCCTAATATCACAATGTGAGCAGAAACTGGGAGATGAGATAAGTCTGGAGTTGTGAACTGATGATTCAGTTTAAAATTATACACCAGCTATATTATACCAAGACAACAGTACATCAACTTTTTCCTAAAACCTCTCCCATCTGTGATAAATGCAAGACAGACTTAGCCACTTCCTTACATAGTTATGCTCTGTGTTCTAAATTGATCCCATTCTGGGCTGAAATATTTATAACTCTATCTAAAATTTTACACTGGGAATTAGTTTTCGACCCACTTTTGGTCAAATTCGGAATTTCAAACAAAACTAGGTCACTTCAGGACTCCCAAAAACAACTATTGTCTTTTTGTGGCAAAGAAGCTGGTGCTAAGGTTTTGGAAATCACCAGAATCCCCATCATTTAGATCTTGGCAGGAAGAATTAACAAAATTCGCACTTTTGGAAAGTATCAGATTTCTTATGGCAAAGAAATTGAAAAAAAATTGACAAGATTTGGTCTCCTCTATTTTGAAAGCGTAGGTTGAATACCCAAATAGTGAATGTCACACCAACAGTACTGCATAAGCTTTAGTCCCAGGGGTGGGGTGGGTTTTAGGGCTTAGACGTTTTATGTTTTTTGAAAAGTGTATTCTGGGTCTTTTCTAATTACTTATCCACCTTATTTTTTTTTTGGTGTATTATTTAATTTGTCAAATTCCAACACAGGCTCATTGTGAAAACGTAGCCGAGGGCTTTTATTTTTTTGGATTGCTTTTGAAACGTGTTGGTTGGGTTTAGGGAAGCGGGTGGGCGAATCAATCGATAAAATTGGTTGGGTTTAGGGAAGGGGGAGGGTGAGTCAGCCGATCGTTCGCTCAGTCAGTCAGAAAGTCTGTCCAAAAGTGAGTCGACAGTGGCCTCTGGTGGGTTTACGCAAGAACAGCAGGCGCGAATGGCACTCGCGAGGGAAATTTGAGATCTCGAAAAGCGTACACGACGACCTCTGGCGGATTCGCTAAAACAAAAACTGTAGAAAAACGTGCTGCCGGGACGTATTTCGCAGTCTCCGGGAACGTCCATGGAAGTATGTTTTCAGAATGAGCCTGGGTTGCCAAATTCTTTTTTGTAAAAAGAAAAAAAAAAAAAACTAAGATGTTATATTTTCTGTAATGCTGCAAAGAATATCTCAATAAAAAACTTTAAAGACCAAAAAAAAACTTGCTGTTAAAAACAAAGAACATTTTTAACCATTTTGTCTTCAACTGTACGTGGCAACGAATCAAAGACTCGACAAGTGATGAACAAAATAAATAAATCTTTATTAATGATTTGCATTAAAGATCATCCCTCATGCATCCCAGGCGAAAAAGGAACACATCCCCTTAGTCGCATAAATCAATTAGTATTACAATTCATTACAGCTCAGACATAAAAAAATCATTCACACTGAGGAAAATCAAGTCAAACGCTTTAAATCCTCATCAGAAGACAGTAGCTCTGACAGACCATCCACTGCTGTTTATAAGAATAACAATATCTATTAAAGGCGTGCTAGCTAGTGTGTGTGTGTAAATATGTTTATATATACAGAGAAATTAGTGCTTTTTCTTCTCACAGGACAAATGTTTATGAATGTGCTTTTAAGTGTCTCATCTACACATACAGTATGTGAAAGACCATCAACAGGAAATGAAGACAGCTGTGTGCATTTTGGGTAGAACAGTAGTTGTGATTGGTAAGTTCAAGTTTGATAGAGAGAGAGAGAAAGAGAGAAAAAGTTAAATGTATTGCACAGTTAGTTCCTCACAGAGGCTGAATTAGAAAACAAATCTGATTACAGTAGACATTTTGTCCTAGACAGACAAAGACGGACTCACACAGAAAACTTTTAATCACCAAACAAGTCTGCAAACATTCGACAAGACCTGCATCACATACTTAAATACATCCCAAAAGATTCATTACATTTCCATAATATGTACCAGACAGATACCACAGTAAGCCGTGTGCCCTTTTAGTGGAATTGGACGATCTCAACCGTCAATCGATCTGGATTGGTTTTACGCAGATTCCCTGAAGCGGTGGAGTCTGGAAGGGCTTCACAGGCAGAACCAGAAAGAGGTGCTGGGCCGTTCTCAGTGCAAAGCTTTAACCAGTGTTCGTTGTGACTATTTCACAGGATTTTCTTCGTCTTCACCTGCTGGAGGAAGCAAAGTGATATCGATTAAACAAAACTGATTAGTTTGTGCGAGAAACAAACATGCACTCAGGACCATTTGGAGAGGCTGGCTAATGCAACGTAATGTGTATTAATATAGCACATTTATCATGTGTGGGCATCACAATTATGAGGGGGGGTCTCTCCACACCACCACCAGTTTGCAGCATACACTTGCATGATGTGACGGCAGCCACAGTAGTGCGGTCATCACACATCAGCTATTGCTGAAGTGGAGAGACAGTGATAGAGCCAATTCGGTGGATCGGGATGATTGAGAGGCCATGATCTGGCTGATGGAGAGAATTTTGGCCAGGACACCATGGTTATTGAATTTAACGACTCATCCAAAAGAAGGCGCTCACTGACAGTATGGTGTCCCCTTCACTATACTAGTTTTACCATGTGGTCTCCCATCCAGGTACTGACCTGGCTCGGTACTGGTAACAATTTCATCCAAAAACGAAAGCGAAAAGGCATTACATGCAACTAATAAATAGACCCTATGGAGAATAATACTGAATTAGTGAGAATTTGTCCCCAAACATTACCATAATAGAAGCACATTGTAAAACTTTTGGTAACACTTTAAGGTAATAAAAACATTAACTAACACCACTAGCTTTACAAACTACTAATGAGCTGTTTATTAATATTTAGTAAGGTAGAAGTTGGCTTTAGGTTTTGGGTAGGATTAGGGATGCAGAATAAGACTATACTTTATAATTACAAATAAACAAGCTAATATCCAGGGACGTCCAGATCTGATCACGAGATCGGAAATTGGGCCAAATCATGCGGTTTCAGACTATTGGAATCGGACATTACCTCCCGATCAGGAATACACACACACACACACACACGCATACATATATATGTATATGTATATGTGTATATATGTATATGTATGTATATGTATGTATTTATGTATATATATATATATGTATGTATTTATGTATATATATATATATATATATATATATATATATATATATATATATATATATATATATATATATATATATATATATATATATATATATATATATATGTATATATATATGTATGTATATATATATATATGTATGTATATATATATGTATATATATATATATATATATATATGTATATATATATATATATATATATATATATATATATATATATATATATATATATATATATATATATATATAAAGACAGCTTTGTTTTTGTCACTTTAAACAATAAAATAAAGCCAAATGTAGTTCAGATCTTATGAAAACAATGTTAAGATTTAAAACCTAGGAAACCAAAAGATTAGAAATACAATCCATTATAATGTAAATGGATACAATTATCTTCAGTATTGTTACGATTATAGTAACAGGATGATACAGTACATTATCCTTATACTGCATTTTAAATACAGGCTTTACAGGAAGTAATCTTTCTGCAGTGTTTTCCCCCCTTTAATATTCAGTGCAGTTTCTGAATTGATATGTAGACATAAAACAGCATAAGATATTACGTTATATGAAACATTTACACACTGCAGTCGCTGCTTTATATTTCATGCGGGCTACTTACTGCAAAACCGATATACAAACCAAACAAATCATGCCTAAGAGAGGGAAGTATATCTCTTCCCGTTACCTGTTAGACAAACGGTTTTCAAGCACTTAACAGATTTGTACCCAGCCTAATGTGATCCATCAAAACCAACCTCCATCCTCTGTTATAAGCTGCTCACACAGGGGGCTGCCTTGCTGGAAGAGGAGATCTGTGTGGCGACACGGCAGCCAGAAGCTCATTCACGATCTCCTGCCGGATTTCATGTGCGATGCTTTCTTTAATCTGCAGGAGGATACATACAATAGTAAAGTTATGTTAGATTGCATTAAAGGCAAGAGAATAACACTAAATATGCAGGAAGAAGATGTAAAATGCTGTGCAGGGACTCAAATCATTGAATAATTGATTTGAATCTGTTTATTTTGATAAACGTGGTGAGATTTTTTTTAATGTGCTAAAACTTGCATCATTTGAAAGTTACTTGTTATTTAATATGACTTATTTAATCTGGAGGAGGATACATACAATGTAAAGTTATGTTAGACCACATTAAAGAGGGCAGGAGACTAACACTAACACTAAAGGTGCAGTAAGAAGACTCAAAATGCGCCGCAGGGACTCAAATCTTTGAATAATTTATCTAAATCTGTTTTTTTCAATGAAAGGTTTTTTTTTTTTTTTTTAATTGTGCAGCAACATGCATTCTAAAGTAATTTATTATATTATATAATGTCTTTATTCTGTAGGAGGATGGATATAATGTAAAGTTATGTTAGACTACATTAAAGGCAGGAGAATAACACTAAATATGCAGTAAGAAGACTCAAAATGCTCCACAGGGACTCAAATCTCAATGAAAGTGTTGAGAATTTTAGTTTTTTAATTGTGTTGCAACTTGCATTCCAAAGCAACTTATTATAGAGTAGAAGTTCTTTAATCTACAATAGGATACGCATATAAAGTTACATTAGATTGCATTAAAGGCAGGAAAATAACACTAAATATGCAGGAACCATACGTATTATTACATATTATTATAAAATAATATATATTTTTTAATCTGGAGGAGAATACATACAATATAAAGTTATGTTAGATTGCATTAAAGGCAGGAAAATAACACTAAATATGCAGGAACAATCCGTATTATTACATATTATTATAATATAATATATATATATATATATATATATATATATATATATATATATATATATATATTTTTTTTTTTAATCTGGAGGAGAATGCATACAATATAAAGTTATGTTAGATTGCATTAAAGGCAGGAAAATAACAATAAATTTGAGTTTTTTTTAATTGTGTTGCAACTTGCATTCAAAAGCAACTTATTATATAATATAATTTCTTTAATCTATAGGATATGCATATAAAGATATGTTAGACTGCATTAAATAACACTAAATATGCAGTAAGAAAACATAAATGGTGTGCAGGGACTCAAATCTTTGAATAATTTATCTAAATCTGTTTTTTTCAATGAAAGTTTTTTTTTTTTTTTTTTTTTAATTGTGCAGCAACATGCATTCCAAAGTAATTTATCATATTATATAATGTCTTTATTCTGTAGGAGGATGGATATAATGTAAAGTTATGTTAGACTACATTAAAGGCAGGAGAATAACACTAAATATGCAGTAAGAATACGTAAAATGCTCCACAGAGACTCAAATGTCAATGAAAGTGTTGAGAATTTTAGTTTTTTAATTGTGTTGCAACTTGCATTCCAAAGCAACTTATTATATAGTAGAATTTCTTTAATCTACAATAGGATACGCATATAAAGTTACATTAGATTGCATTAAAGGCAGGAAAATAACACTAAATATGCAGGAACCATACGTATTATTACATATTATTATAAAATAATATATATTTTTTAATCTGGAGGAGAATACATACAATATAAAGCTATGTTAGATTGCATTAAAGGCAGGAAAATAACACTAAATTTGAGTTTTTTTAATTGTGTTGCAACTTGCATTCAAAAGCAACTTATTATATAATATAATTTCTTTAATCTATAGGATATGCATATAAAGATATGTTAGACTGCATTAAATAACACTAAATATGCAGTAAGAAAACATAAATGGTGTGCAGGGACTCAAATCTTTGAATAATTTATCTAAATCTGTTTTTTTCAATGATAGGTTTTTTTTTTTTTTTAAATTGTGCAGCAACATGCATTCCAAAGTAATTTATCATATTATATAATGTCTTTATTCTGTAGGAGGATGGATATAATGTAAAGTTATGTTAGACTACATTAAAGGCAGGAGAATAACACTAAATATGCAGTAAGAATACGTAAAATGCTCCACAGGGACTCAAATCTCAATGAAAGTGTTGAGAATTTTAGTTTTTTAATTGCGTTGCAACTTGCATTCCAAAGCAACTTATTATATAGTAGAATTTCTTTAATCTACAATAGGATAACCATATTAACTTACATTAGGTTGCATTAAAGGCAGGAAAATAACACTAAATATGCAGGTACCATATAAATTATTATTATAAAATATATATTTTTAATCTGGAGGAGGATACATACAATATAAAGTTATGTTAGATTGCATTAAAGGCAGGAGAATAACACTAAATATGCAGGAACCATACGTATTATTACATATTATTATAAAATAATATATATATTTTTAATCTGGAGGAGAATACATACAATATAAAGTTATGTTAGATTGCATTAAAGGCAGGAGAATAACACTAAATTTGAGTTTTTTTAATTGTGTTGCAACTTGCATTCAAAATCAACTTATTATATAATATAATGTCTTTAATCTATAGGATATGCATATAAAGATATGTTAGACTGCATTAAATAACACTAAACATGCAGTAAGAAAACATAAATGGTGTGCAGGGACTCAAATCTTTAAATAATTTACATGAATCTGTTTATTTCGATGAAAGTATTGGAATTTTTGTTTTTAAATGTGCTGAAACTTGCATTCCAAAGCAACTTATTATATAATATAATTTCTTTAATGTGGAGGAATAAATCAAACAGTAAATCATACAATTCTTGTTTTTTAGAAAGTAAAAATGTACACAGTTTCCTCTAAGGATTGGCTTAAAAGATAGGGTTGGAGTAGGGTGCTAGAAATATAGTATGAAAATATATATTATTAAATCAATGTAAACCTTTATGGAATGTACCCAAAATCCACAAAAACAAATTTGTGTGTGTGTGTGTGTGTGTGTGTGTGTGTGTGTGTGTGTGTGTGTGTGTGTGTGTGTTCCTTTCCCTAATGCAGTTTTGACCTAGTGTGACTCAAATGTGACAATCTTTCTGGATAATTTCACTTCAACTTATTTTAATCTGAGAACACTAAACTATTATCCTACTACAGTGAAGCATAGTTAGGTTACAATTTTTTGTTACCCGGCAGCACTGTTTTTGTGAACAGATATGTATAAACTTGTCATACAGCATCAAGGACAAAGATGTCAAAGTTAAACAAGTTTTTTTTTTTTTTGCAGTTTCTCCATACATGAAACCCCAAGAACTGGCAGTACTGTGAAGTGTCAAATACATATTGAGACGCAGATGAGGAACATCAGGGTTTGCCAGGCTGTTGCGTCACTCCCTGAATTTACCGCATTTACAGACGACTAAGCAATGAACATAGTCCAAGTTTCCCTTCAGATGCATCAGAATTGCTGGTCCATCATGACAGAATAAAATGATGTGTGATACTTCATGAGCAAATCCATCAATCAATACTCACACACACACACACCACAAAATAACAAAACATTATGGCTACAGAGAACTTGCTCAAATGGTGCCAAAAACATCAAACGTGTTTTTTCCACTTTCTCTCAAAAATGGGCTCAAAACAGATGTTGCTTTTGTTTCCTGGAGGTTAGTGCAGCATAATTTCTAGACTAGGGTTGGGCGATATAAAAAATAAAAATCATCACGTTATCATGTTTCATATCATTCAATATCGATAATTATTGAATATTTTTTTTAACAATCCATTTAGGAATATTAGGTTTTTTAAATTTATTTAACTACTTTATTTTAATTTACCAACATTACTAAGGCTAATTTTTTTTTTTTTTATAATTATTTTTTAGGGGGGGTTTACCTTTAATTTGAATAGGACAGTTAAGGTTACAGACAGGAAAGTATTGGATGCAGAGAGAGGGGAAGGGTCGGCAAAGGACCTCGAGCCGGGAATTGAACTCAGGTCGCCTTGAGCACCATGGTGCTTTATGTCGGCGCACCTAACCACTAGGCTATTGGCGCGGACAGGCAAATAGTTTTAATAGTCAAAAACAAAAATATTTAAACAAAATATCTGATCTCTTAATAATTAAATAAACGTAAGCGTTAAGGAGACTCTTAAACTTGATAAATAAAATGTTACAAAGTGTGTGCAGTGGTAAAGTCCCTGTCTTTGACCATTGCCTGTCTGACTATGATTGTTAATCAAACCTGTATGTGTATCCGCACTCCGTTGTCACCTGACCCCCATGTGGTTACAAATATAAGCATGCATGTGTGTATTTATACATTCATAATTGTGAATTTATATATTCACTGTACACACAAAACAAACTTTTATTTTTGATGTGATTAATCGCTATTAATGTTTGTCCAGCACAGTTTATCATCTAATAAATATTCTTGATTTTCTGTTGTCTTTGTCAAGCATCAACTCTCCCAGACATTTTTATTATACATGCATATATACAGGACCTGGCAATAAACATATTTCTGATCTAGATTTTTCTAATCGCAGAAATCATAGGGTCCTTCAATAGAAGTTTACCCAAAATTTGATGACTTCCATGTTAGTGGAAGGACCTCTCACCTCCTGTATGAGATGCTGCAGGTCTCCATTCCCTCTACTTCTACTCCTCCACTCTGTAGAACTGCAATCCTCAGCCGTCCCGCTCCCGTGACCATCCAGTGACACCTCGTCCTCATCTCTGCTGATTTCCAGAGAAGTGGGTGTCAGGTTTGACTCCATCCTCTCAGAAGAAACATCCCGAGGAGCCTCCATCCCCGGCCGTGGAGGAAGGGTGGGCATAAGGTTGAGGGTGGCCCGGTAAACGCTGGCTCTCTGTGGGGAAGGAGAGCTAGACTCGAGTGTTCGGTTGAATCTGGCAGGACTGGATGCCCTCGATGAACGGCCTGAACTGGGAGTTGCAGCCTCATATGCCAGCTCAGACTGAAGGTACAATTGCTCCTTCAGAAGATCCGTCACCTGTAGATTGGGATTTAAAGTGAGAGTGTAAATTGAGAGTAGGTGATGCTGATGATATGTGATATAAGAGCATGAAACATGAGAATAATCCACTCACCGGCTCCATGGCCCGCAGTGCTGAAGAATTAGACAGGCTTTCCATGCTGTGACCTCTATAAATGCCCTACAATATATACAGTATACAGTCAGAATTATGTATATTTATCTGTATATATTTTCCCCCAGTTTCTGTTTCATGGAAAGAAGTATTTTTTAACACATTTCTAAACATAATAATTTTAATAACTGATTTCTTTTATCTTTGTCATGATGGCAGTAAATAATATTTGACTAAATATTTTTCAAGATGCTACTATTCAGGTTACAGTGACATTTAAAGGCTTAATTAGGTTAGTTAAGGAAGTTAAGGTAATTAGGCAACAATATTATATATATATATATGCAACGCCAGTAAAATGACGCCTCTCAAATCGTTCAGTCATTAAGTTAAATTTAAAAAGGTCTAAAAATAATTACTTCATATTATTAAACAAAATAATTAATAATTTTTGCTCTTAGTTGTAGGTTAAGTGCATCTAGAATTTTGGTTTGGGTCCAGAATTTTCATTTTAGTGCATCCCAAAACAAAATCAAACTACTGTTCAAAAGTTTAGAGTCGGTAAGATTTTAAATACATTTTTATGCTTAGATTTGTATGCTTAGAAGACAAACATACTACTTAATATTTTGTTTAAACTGATACATTTTACTTCATATAAAATGTAAAAAAATTAATAAATAAATAAAAAAAATAATAATAAATAATAATATCAATAATTATATATATAATTATACACACACACACACACACACATACATACATACATACATACATATATACATATATATATATATACACACACACACACACACACACACACACACACACACACACACACACACACACACACACACACACACACACACACACACACACACACACACACACACACACACACACACACACACTTGAAGTCAGAATTATTAGCCCCCCTGAATTATTAGCCTCCCTATTTATTTTTGTCCCCAATTTCTGTTTAACGGAGAAGATTTTTTTTCAACAAATTTCTAAATATAATAGTTTTAATAACTCATTTCTAATAACTGATTTATTTTATCTTTGCCATGATGACAGTAAATAATATTTGACTATATATTTTTCAAGATACTTCTATACAGCTTAAAGTGACATTTAAAGGCTTAACTAGGTTAATTAGGCTAACTAGGCAGGTTAGGGTAATTAGGCAAGTGATTATATAACTACGGTTTGTCCTGTAGACTATCAAAAAAATATATAGCTTAAAGGGGCTAATAATTTTGACCTTAAAATGTTTCATAAAAATTGAAAACTACTTTTATTTTTGCTGAAATAAAACAAATAAGATTTTCTCCAGGAGAAAGAATGTTATCAGACATACTGTGAAAACTTCCTTGCTCTGTTAAACATCATTTGGGAAATATTAAAAAAAGAAAAGAAAAAATTAAAAGGGGGGCTAATAATTCTGATTTCCACTGTGTGTGCGTGTGCGTGTGTGTATGTATGTATGTATATATATATAAACACACAATACAAAGTTATTTTGTTGAATATTTAGCAAAAATTTATATCCGCTTGTGGTTTTAAAAACATCATGCTCACTGGAATTCACATTTATATTTCTAGTCCTCAGACATTATAATAAGAAATAAGAAATATGCTTTGCAGTACCTGCTAACAGATGCATATAGCTGATTTTGTTGAATATATAGCTAACATTTTAACACATTAATATCTGCTTATGGTTTTAAAAACATCATGCTGACTGGAATTTACATTTATATGTCTAGTCCTCAGACATTGTAATAATAAATGGCATCTTTTTGTCGCACCTGCTAATCGACACACACTAAGTATTTTAAGTAGCATAAGTCTATAATAACACAGCATCATTGATAATAAGGCAACTGCAGTAGCATCCACTGACCATGTGGTGTCGGTAGAGGCCAATGTGCTGCGAGCTGCTGCGCATCTGTTCATTGATAGACAGCAGCCGATCCTCCAACTGCAGCTCCAGCTCCTGCAGCTCCTGCCTGACTGCAGTCCGCAGCGTCTGAAGCTGCTCTGCCTCCCGCCTGTAGCATCACAAACAACAATACAACATCACTTAAAGTGCAAGTCACTCACAGTTTGGATTTGATGCCGAAAACCAGTAACTGAACAAAATTAGCAGCCAATAACAATGTGGTGGTCATTATATTTAGTATATTTGTTATGTTTCTCTTTTATATTTTGTATACTTTGTACATTTTTTCTACAGCCATGACACTTTAAATATTTTAGATTTGCTTTTATTTTCTATTGAATAACTTCTAATTCTCCGTAATTTAGATTCTTATTGTTATTAATATATATTACTTTATTGTTATTATGTTAAGGTCACGAGTGGTTGTGTAAGCACTTCACTGCATATACTGTGTATGACTTTTTGAATTTACATTTAAAAAGCAATAAGTAATTGGTATGCTTATTGACATATTTTAGTTGTTTAACGTTTCTTTTTTGCTTCTTGGATATTTAAGTACTCTTACGATGTACAAACATGCAGTGGTTCAGAAAATTAATTTTGAAAATGTTGAAATATTATAAAAATTAAATGTAAATATACATTATAAAACATTATTACAACTTAAAATATTAAAGAATTTATTTTTATTTATTATTTATTAATATTATTATAATGTATTATTTATTTGAATTTTATTCATGGTATTTTCATTTATTATAAATTACGAAATATTATTATAAATTAAATATTAATTGATTTGTTTAATTTTTTTTATTATTATCGTTTTATTTTATGGCATTATTTTTATTATAAATTATGAAATATTATTACAACTTCAAACATTATTTAATTAATTTATTTATTTTTATTTATTTCATTATTTGTCATTTATTTAAATAAAATTTTATTATTTTTAATATTTCTATTTTATTATAAATTATGAAACGTCATTAAAACTTGAAATATTAATTATTTTATTTTTATTTATTATTTAATTTTATTAATGGTATTTTTTATAATGAATTATGAACTATTGTTACAAATAAAAATTTGAATTGATTTATTTAGATTTATTATTGTTT
Source organism: Danio aesculapii (assembly GCF_903798145.1). Classification (NCBI taxonomy): domain Eukaryota; kingdom Metazoa; phylum Chordata; class Actinopteri; order Cypriniformes; family Danionidae; genus Danio; species Danio aesculapii. The sequence continues at coordinate 45,619,101 of NC_079443.1, read as the reverse complement.
TATTTATTATTACTTATTTCATTTTTAATTATTTATATTTTATTACTTATTGTTTCATTTCATAAATGGTATTTTTATTTTATTATGAATTGTGAAATATCATTACAACTTAAAATATGAATTGATTTATTTTATTACTGTTTTACTTATTTTATAGTAATGTATTATTTTTATTATAAATTATGAAATATGATTACAACTTAAAATATTATTTGATTTATTTTTATTTATGATTTAAATTTATTATTGTTTCATTTATTTATTTTTTTGTATTAATTTTTTCAAAAAATGTATGTAATATTATTACAACTTAAAATATTGATTAATTTGTTTTTATTTATCATTTGACTTTATTTGATTTTGTTTTATTATTTTAATTTGATCATAAATTATTAAATATTACAACTTAAAAAACTGATTGATTTATTTTTATTTATTATTTAAATTTATTATTGTTTTATTCATATAAAATTTTTTGAATTATTTTTTCTTGTAAATTATAAAATATTATTACAACTTAAGATATTGATTGATTTATTCTTATTTATTATTTTATTTTATTTTGTTTTATTATTTTAATTTTATTATTTTAATTTTATCATAAATTATGAAATTTTATTACAACTTAAAATATTAATTGATTTATTTTTATTTATTGTTTTAGTTTAGTTTAAATGTATTCATGTTGTGGCAGAGCTTAATTTCCTGCATTTTATTCCACTCTTCAGTGTCACATGTTTCGTCAGAAATCACTCTAATGTGTTTACAAATCATTAGCCTCTATGATTTGTTTGCACATTTTAGGGCTCTTTGTTAGGTGATTCATTTATTGCAACATCCGGCATCTTTCTGCAGATTTTGTACAGGCATTCAGTGTAAAAAGAAATTAAAGTAAAACAGTATTATTATGAAACAAAAAGTAAATAAAATAAACTGTGATGGATAGTAAAGCCATTCATACATTTTAATACATTTTTGCCAAAACTCACTGTGGCCCCCTGCTGGTCCTCAGACCGCATTTTTAAAAATCCCCAATGCATGCTACAAGCAGTAGTTTTTGTCTTTTCAGACCAGAATATCTCAATAGTTATGTTTACCTCCAAAGATGCAAATTAGACCTATATGAAAAACTGGAATTTAGCATGAAACATTTGCAAATAAAGTACCGTTTCCATCCAATGTGACAAAAATAACAAAATCTTCACTTCCCACTAAACTAGCGCCAAAAACCAAAAAGGAGAAGCCACTGTGGGCCTTTTTCTTACATAATAAATTACTTTCACCTCAGAAGATGAAATGCAATGAACATGCGGTGGCTTTTGGAGGTGTGAGATGCTTCTGTGGGAGTTGCGGTTCTGCAGGTAATAACACTGAACCACTTTGATGACAGACTTTGGCTAATGGACTTTAGAATGAACCAAAACAACATGTAAAATATATTACAATGTGGTCGGTCTGCTGATTTGTCCTTTAATGCTTTCCCATATTTGTTATCATATGTTAAAACTAAATCAGATGACTTTTTTGATGTGCATACTGGAATATATTTGTTAATCTGTTTCCATTATAGTTTATGCAGTTTTATTTCTCAAACTTGGGGAAATATATTTTTTATGTCATTTTCAAAATGCCTTTTTCCATTAATAACTCTTTCATGCAATAATTCAAAATGTGCATAAAACAGTTGAATGAAAACAGCTAATAGAGGTGTGACTAGGGCTGCTCAATTATTGAAAAAAATCATAATCACGATTATTTTGGTCTGATAGTAAGCATGATTATTCAAAACGATTAAAGTTGAAGTCAAAATCATTAGCCCTCCAGTGAATTATTATTTATTTATTATTATAATTTTTTTATATATATTTCCCAAATGATGTTTAACAGATTCAGGAATTTTTCACAGTATTTCCTATAATATTTTTTCTTCTGGAGAAAATCGTATTTGTTTTATTTCGCCTAGAATAAAAGCATGTTGAAATATTTTGAAACCTATTTTAAGGTCAATATTATTAGCCCCCTTTTAGCACAAGTTTTAGCTACTTGTACATTAAGGTAGCTCTCAGAAAAAACAAAACACCCGCGAAGACACTCGACACAGATAAACATAAAAAGCCTACTGCCAGCTAACGTTTCGGAAGTGTTGCAGACCAATACAAACAGCGCTCAAGTATAAATGCACGACTACGTGCAAGGCAGGCACTATGGATCAAGGCGATCCCTCTATGCAGAAGTATAAATCAGCCTTACGAGAAAGTGCTGCAGCCGGCAGATATCCATATTGTAGGATCACATAATCCAGATACCAAAACACTCCAAACACTCACTTTCCAGTCAAATGTTTTTAAAAAAAAAGTGTTCGGTACACACACATACCGAACAGTGACTAGATAATGACTAGTTACTTTATGTGAGATTTGGGCAAATGAGCTGGAGGCTGAATCCTTAACCCGGTTGTTCCTAGTGATTGTGAAAACTATGAGCTTCTGACCTCTCTTCTGGGCTGAGATGCTGATAGACCAAAGACTGCTGTCTCATGAGGGCCAGTTCAAGATCCATCATCTGAGTCCGGAAGACATTCAGACTCCTGCGCCGCATCTGGAGCTCCTGCAGTCGGCAGGGACATAAATACCAGATTACCAATCATCCATAAAAACTCTTGCACAACCTACATGCTCATCTGTGTTTTGTAAGAGTCTCTTACTGATGCAACTCAGAGTTATGAAAATCAAGCTAGCATGTGACTGCTTCCTCTTTGGGAAATGATGTACCTCGTAAAGCGGTTGGACGGAGCGCGGTGTGCTGATCCTGTCCATGGGTGTGTCTCCTCCATGCACGGATGAGCTCTGCCAACAAAAACCACAGATCAGTTATGACTTATGAGTCACACAGGAAAAGCATGTCTAAACCGAGCACAGGATAATGCTGCATGCTGACTCGGCTGATTATTTGCATTGAGGGAGGAATTCACAAGAAACCGGATCACGCTTCCTTGTTCTGTTTTATGCACTGACAAAACAGTTATTACAATTTAAGGGCTATAGATAGTTGAAGTTAATATTATTAGGCCTCCTGTGAAATTTCCAAATATTTTTCCAGTTTTGATCAATCACTTTTTAAAAACATACTAGTTTTAATAGCTAATTTGCAATAACTGATTCATTTAGTCTTTGCCATGATGAGAGTACATAATAGTTTTCTTGTTATTTTGCGAGGTACTAGTTTTCACCTCAAAGTGGGTAGGTTAACTAGGTTAATTAGGTTAACTAGACATGTTAAGAAAGTCATTGGACAACAGTGGTTTGTTCTGTAGTTAAATCAACCAAAAAAAAATTAAGAGGGCGAATAATATTGACCTTAAAAGGTTTTAAAAAAAAATTTAAATTGATTTTATTCCAGCCAAACTGAAAATAAATAAGAAATATTTTTTTTCTCCAAAACAAAAAAACATATCTAATAGGAAATACTGTGAAAGTTTCATTGTGGTGTTAAACATCACTTGAGAAATATTTGAAAAGACAAAAAAATTCCCAGGAGGTCTAATCATTTTGCATTTAACTGTGTAAAATCATTCATTTTCTTTTCAGCTTAGACAAAGTCCCTTATTAGTCCCTTTATTAATCAGGGGTCGCCACCGCGGAATGAACTGCCAACTTATCCAGCATATACCAGGTGGACCATGCAACATTTTTTGATGTTTGAGCTTTCAAACCCTTATTGGTGTCTTTTTGTATTGTTCAGATGTCTTATATTTCAGCAACAATTAACAAATTTAACACTGGAAAGCTGTAAAACACAAGATACAAAAACGCACTGAAAATTGGTATTATTTATTTATTTTTAATGATGTACTGTTATCATTTGAATTTATGTAATTTATTTACATATTTATTTTCATATTTTTAACTATTTGTCTTTTCACTTTTTATTTTTATTTATTTATTTATTTTTATTTATTTATTAAGTATTTTGTTCTATAGTTCAAACACAACCCAATAAATATATTTTGGGAAAAAAACAACAACAAAAAAAAGTTATCCAGCAAATGTTTTACAGCAGATGCCCTTCCAGCCGCAACACAACCCTGGGAAACACCTATACACTTTTGCATTCACACACATACACTACGGACAATTTAGCTTAACCTATAGTGCATGTCTTTGGACTGTGAGGGAAACCGGAGCACCTGAAGGAAACTCACGCCAACACGGGGAGAACATGTAAACTCCACACAGAAATGCCAACTGATCCAGTCGGGGCTTGAACCAGCGACCTTCTTGCTGTGAGGCGATCGTGCTACCCAATGCGCCACCGTGACATCCCAACTGAATACTTCTATAGTCCCTTTTAACTATTCTATTGTAAGAAGTATACAATCGTTACTAGTAACAAATTACAAATAGACTTTTAATCTATTTTATACAACAGTTCTGTCTGGTTCTCAAATCTGATTGGCTGATAGCCATGCGATATTCCCGTAATAACAGCGCTCTACAGCCTCTTCACCCTTCTGTATTACTCCGCCCATGAGTGGCAGCAAATCAATAGACACACTACAGTTTGACAAATATTGCTGCTGTTTGACAACAATGTACTTTTGAAGATTTTCAGGAAAGAATGTAATTGTTTAGATTGCAACTATGTCGTTTATTTATTAGGATAGTGCCTATTTTAAATATTTATAATTTCAGAGATTCAGCACGTTGACATCCATCAGCCTGCCATATTGAACAGAGCAAAAATGGTTGACGTTCTGCCACAAGATGGCGCCAGAGACCACAAGTTCTTAGAGGTGAAAACTCAGCCTAATTTCAAACTACAGCTGATCAAATTATTACAAAAATAGTGACTTTCTAAGTCAATCTCTCTCTTTTGTATGTTGTAGTGCCGTATTTATACCATAGTAATCTGGTAGTGTTTGCTTTGCTTTGGCTTCTTCGGGCGTTTATTATTGTGATCTCCTGAATGCAAAAGAGAAATACTAGGAAATCTCTGTAGACTGATGGCATTTCATGCTGTTCAGCCTGATAATCTTAAAATGTCAGCCAAATCTCCTGTTTTGTCATCACTTTAGAGATTATTCAAACACTAGCTCTAAAGTGAAGTTGGTGAAGTAGCAATGGTTCCTGCTGTTCTGACGTGAATTGCAGATGTGAATGAATGGCGGAAGTAGTTCCTCAAAACAAAAAAAAATGATTTTTAGACTCTCCATGTTTGATTTTCTTTTTTTATAAACACGATTATGCCGTCGAACTGTTGTATAAACGCGATATCACACTCGTAGCAGTGCGATATGGCTGTATATTGTCACTGGTGGGACACTAAGGCACGAGGCTGTGCACGCCTCCCACCAGTGCCGATATATAGCCATATCGCACTGGTACTTGTGTGATATTGCTCATATATTCTATTCTATTCAGTTTGACTAGTGTAAATCCCAAACTAAGCATCATATTTTTATATAACAGTAGTTAACTGCTATTATTGTATATACAATTTACTAGTAGTTCTTGCAAAATAGTTATCAACGAAGATATTGTTACATACCGGTTTTTATCATTAAATACTAGCACTTAATCACTAGTACACACTATGGTCCACCATTTTTGAATAATGGAATGCAATACATGTGCTAAATTTATGATTGTATATTTTATTTTAAAGATATATGCATAACTTAAAGTATTGGAATTTTCTTATGAACAAAACAAATATTATAAAAATATCTTTACAATGTATAATTATTGAAATAAAAACAAAACACTGCACACTGATTATTGTAAAAATAAACAACATTTTTTTTCAATAGCAATATTAATTTTCATGATTAAATGATCATGTTTACTAAGCAGTGTTTGCAATTTGTGCCTAACAACATTCCTTCTCACCTTCTTGTCTCGACTTGTTTGAGACGCTATCGTTTGTAAACAACATGAAACAGCCCAGCCCACACAAATATGTCAACTCAACTCAACAACAGTAAGTCAAACAGTGCAAACAACAATGCCTTAGTAACAGTTACTAATAAGGGCATGCCAGAAATAGCCTCATTAATAACCACGATTATTATAGCCTGAGGTAATTTGGAGAGTCATAAAAATATCAACAGATCACATATATAGTATATTATTTCTGACAGCTCTCACCTGACCAAGGTTCTGCATTGTCCCACGAATGTCATGTAGAACCCTCCTGAGCTGCATCTCTGTGCTGCCCATAGCAGGGGTAGGGGCAGGAGGCGTCCCTAAAGAGAAAGGGTAGGGGGGTGATGGATAATACGGATGGCTGTAAACGGCGCCAGGGTGATGAGGTGAACCATTGTATCCCAGACTGTAGGGGGCACTGTGGGATTGCGCAAGAGGGACATGCGTTGGGTATGGGTTTCCTTGCATATTCAATGATGGGTCATAGGGAGTTTCTTGAGGAACGTTATTAGGTGGATAGAATGGGTTGTAGGAAGCACTGTGTGGGTGAGCATAATGCATATTGTTCTGAGGTGTAAAGTGTGCCCCCTGTGGTGGAACAAACATGTTGCTGTGAAGCGGTGGAGGACAAGGTGAGTTCTGGTACTGTGGGAAGGGAGGCCTAGCTGGACATGAGGAGTTGTAGGACCCTCCGTGTTGCGGAGAGTAGAAAGACCCATGATGATGAGGAAAGTGGGATGGTGCTGGAAAATGAGAAAGGTTTGGGACACTAGCGCTCCAGTTTGTACCTTCGCCTAAAGGCCTGTGCGGCCAGTCACCAGGAACGCTATAAAGCGAGGTGGAGGAACGAGCCAGATGTTGAGGTATGTTGAGAGGGCGTGGTGGAGGTGGTGGTGAAGTTCCTCTGTTCATCCTTGATCCAGAGTTCGAGAGTGCAGATTGCACACCAGCACAATCCACTTCATCCTCCTCCAAGATGGAGTCTACTTCTTCTCGGTCACTGCAATTGTCTTCCTCGTAGCGGTATGTGTATGATGGCGGGGTACAGTGCTTCACTGAACCTTTTCCAAGCTGAATGCGCATGGAGGTGACCACACGAGCTGGGCTGAGAGAAGATAAGGGGAGGGAGCTGGATCTCCTTAAAGGATTCCTCTCCAAGCTTTCCCTCAGCAGGCCCCGATCCCTCACCCACACTCGGCCAGGACGTTCTTCCTCCATTGAGGATGATCTTTGATGGCCTGTGTGGAGTGCCATGGACCTCCTTTGAGTCGTATGATGGCACTGCTTAAGATCTGAAGACTCTGGAAGCTCTGAGGAGGAGTCTTGCGAAAGTAGATCTCCAAGAGACTTCTCATTTATGTCCAAACTAGGTTGGTTGCCCTCATGAGCTACTTTCAGTATGGAGTTCGCTGTATGATCTACCATCATGTTTGTATTTCTTTCTTGAGAGTCTATGGTGGAAACGGACTCAATGACAGATGCCCTATCAGAGTCAGGAGAAAGGAGCAGTCCATTGGTGCTAATTTCATCCAAATTTGGATTGGGAATTTGGAGGTTGGGGATGTCATGGACTTCTCGATTGGTTGCAGATTGGGTAGTTGTGCTTCTGTAGGGTTGAGGATGAACTTCCTCACTTGGGAACCTGTCAAACTTGGGGTGTTCCAATGCTATGGGTGTGCTGACTTCAGCATGCGATGTTACTGTGGTTTCACTGTCACAGCTGTCAGAGCTCTCTTGTACCTAATAAAAAACAAAAATAAAAAAATCAAGAGAGAAGTTTCACTTCTATTATCCAATAAAGACTGGCTCTTAAAGAGATAGTTCAACCAAAAATGATATCTAGCATTATTTACTTTCCCTTAACTTGTTCTTTCTACAATTGAACACTTAAACAATCGAAATATGTTGGTAGCTGACACTCATTGACTTTCATGTTATTTTTTTTCCTACTATGGAGGTCGATAAATGCCAGCAACCAACATTCTTCAAAATATCTTCTTTTGTGTTCAACAGAAGAAAGAACATCATAAAGGTGTAAAATAAATATGAGGGGGGAGTAAATGAGGTCATTTTATTTTTGGGCCATTCCATTTAACCTCTTGGCACCCAGATATTTGATTTTGTCCTAATTTATGTTTCATATTTATATTGAATTTCTCGTGGAACATGTTAAAACTTTAACTTAAGGTGGAATTTAAAGACCACATGTTCAATATTTAGAGCTTTTTTTGTTGAACTAATATACGTTTAATGGAATTGGTGATTTGTGTGCCAAAATAAATGGGCAAATAAAGTATGAAACACATACACATATATAATAATACACAATAATAATAATTTGAAAATACTATTCATTATGTTTATTAACAGTTAAATAAGTTTTGAAGAATCTTTCATATTTTGATGATATCAGTACACACTAATTTCAAAAATCTTTTTTGGCTGGGTCCAAGGAGGATTAGACTTTGTATTCACGCACTGCAAAAAGTCCAGATGGTTATGCCCGCACTCACGTACCTTCAGGTGATTACCCGAACCGTCTGTGGATGGATCCTCAGCAAACCCGCTGCTGTCAGACTGCTGGCTGGCTGTCCTTAATAACCGCTCTGCAGGGAGAAACACATGAACACCAAAACTGAGTGCTTTGACTAATTTCCCAGCGGTAAAATACCCCAGGACAGTTTCAGAAATGAATGCTTATGAGTTTTTAAATTATATCACATGATTTAGATTGAGGTTGAAATTGTAAAATAAATCAAAAGCTATTTTTCTGTTGTTCCATAAGTGTGTAACGAATTAATTTCAATTTAAGATAAGCTTTGGTGGTATAAAGTTGCCACAAAAGAATTTTGGCTCAAACAATGGACTATAAAATGTAACTTGGACCCATTTACACTCACTGGCCCCTTTATTAGGTACACCTTACTGGTACAAGGGTTGGACCCCTTTTTCTTTCAGACCTGCCTTAATCCTTCGCGGCATAGATTCAACAAGGTACTGGAAATATTCCTCAGAGATTTTGGTCCATATTGACATTGGCAGATTTGTCAGCTGCACATCCATGATACGAATCTCCAGTTTCACCACATCCCAAAGGTGCTCTATTGGATTGAGGAGCTGGTGACTGTGGAGGCCATTTGAGTCCAGTAAACCAACCATCAAGTTCAAGAAATCAGTCTGAGATGATTCGAGCTTTATGACACTATGGTCATAAAGGGATGGACATGGTCAGCAACAATACTCAGGTAGGCTGGGGCGTTGACACAATGCTCAATTGGCACTAATGGGCCCAAAGTGTGCCAAGAAAATATCCCCCACACCATTACACCACCACCACCAGCCTGAGCTGTTGATAGAAGGCAGGATTGATCTATACTTTCATGTTGTTGATGCCAAATTCTGACCCTACCATCTGAATGTCGCAGCAGAAATCGAGACTCATCAGAACAGGCAACGTTTTTCCAATCTTCTATTGTCCAATTTTGGTGAACCTGTCTGAATTGTAGCCTCAGTTTCCTGTTCTTAGCTGACAGGAGTGGCACCCGGTGTGGTCTTCTGCTGCTGTAGCCCATCTGCCTCAAGGTTGGTTGTGTTGTGCGTTCAAAGATGCTCTTCTGCATACCTCAGTTATAACGAGTGGTTATTTGAGTTACCGTTTCATTTCTATCAGCTCGATCCAGTCTGGCCATTCTCCTCTGACCTCTGGCAACAACAAGGAATTTCTGGCCACAGAACTGTTGCTCGCTGGATATTTTCTCTTTTTCGGAACATTCTCTATAAACCCTAAAAATGATTGTGTGTGAAAATCCCAGTAGATCAGCAGTTTCTGAAATACTCAGACCAGCCCGTCTGGCCTCAACAACCATGCGTTCAAAGTCACTTAAATCACCTTTCTTCCCCATTCTGATGATCTGTTTGAACTGCAGCAGATTGTCTTGACCTTGTCTACATGCCAAAATGCATTAAGTTGCTGCCTTGTGATTGGCTGATTAGAAATTTGCGTTAACGAGCAGTTGGAAAGGTGTACCTAATAAAGTGGCCACTGTACATATATGTAGCGTATCACAAACAAGAAAAAATAACCACATGAAAACATGCATTAAATAGACATCTATGTGATGCATGTCTGCAATCATGATTATAGTGAAACCCTTTCACAATTAATTCCATTAAACAATCATAATCATTTTACATTTATGAGTTGACTATGTACCTACAAGACATTACTGTTGCAGAAATAGTTTTGTTTTCATTGATAATACTAGTCAGATATAATAGTTTGCATTAGCCCTTTAAAAAAATGCACAAACAAAAACAGTTCCTTGGTTAAAAACATAATTTCCATTCCTGTTCTACCTACTGTACATAAACAGTGAATGTCTCCTGAAATCAACCACATGAGGGCAGACTTGATACACACTTCCATCTAAACTACGCTTCAGCATTTTAGGGCTGGGCCAAAACACAGCATGATAAAACACATCACAGTCATGCGTGTTTGAATAACACATTTTCTCCTCTGTGTTTTTCTTAGGGAAATACAACCTGATCTGATCTGCACGGTCGCTGCGTTCTCAGGAGGAAATTTGTCAGAAAATATTCTTATCTTAACTCAAATCAAACGCTTTGACTAAAACAGCAATCCAAATTCGACTGATTGTGACGTTATAAACAACAACATAGCCAAACTAAACTGCTATAACTGCTGCAAACAGGTTTCATTTACATCATATTTATTAGCTTACTTCCAAATTGCATGTATAGTTTCATTTTTAAAACTATTTAAAGCATTGTTGATGTTCAAAACTTTATATTTAGACCAATCACATAACTTTATATGTTATAATGTATCCAAATGCATTCATGCGCCATATGAGTGCTCCATTACAAGATATTTATTTTGAGCACTTTTCATACAGCCTTTGACACAAATAGAGTTTCTTTGTACGGTGACTGATAACAGCAGTAAATTTACACTTACCGCTGTCAGATCGAGACATGCCGCCTGGACCAGGAAGAGTTTCATCCTCATTACTCTGCAACTGCAAACAAAAACAAAAACAGAAAAGATCACATGTGAGGGTTGCATGAGTTTAAGTTACTTCAGATATGCCGCTTGTGTAAAAATTGCATTCAGACCAAGGGCTACCTCTTAAAATGACCTGGTAAAAGAAGAGTGTGGTTGGACAAACAGACGGTCACACCCTAAACTCACACCATTGGTGGAGTTGAAGTTATCAAGCCTTGTCGAGATGCTCAAACAAACAGAGCAGCAATAGACAGTCGAGTTATAAATGGTTTGCATGTTACCGCTTCAGCATTTCACATTTAAATTCACCCAAATTGAACAGTGTCCTCATTTACTCAGCCTGCATGACTTTTGATCTTCTGCAGAACACACATACACACTTGTTCTTATATCCTAATGGGCACACTCATAGATATACAGTAATGTTGTTTCTACTGTACAGAGTGTAAATATTTTATCCCCTTACAGTAACCCTACCCCTAAACTCAACCCTCATAAGAAACAATCTGCATTGTTACGTCTTTAAAATACAGTGTTTTGTATGATTTATAAGCATGTTCACCTGTGGAAACCTAAACTGACACAAGTCTCCATGTATGCATTCAGGTTTAACTCCCCATCGACTGAGGAATATACACATGCACACACAAACAATATATGAAGAGTTCAGACCGAAAAGCCAACTGAAATGTTCTAAAATGAGCAGTTTTCTCAGCCTCCTATGTTATTATTCAATTTGATCACTTTAAAGGCAACAAAAAGAACATATCCATCACCATGAATGGGAAATTGCTGAACATACACACAGAAATTTGAGAGGAAGGAAGAAAAATATCAGACAGCATTTAGAGTTTTTTGTATCTGAACTCTTGGTAGTCACTTTCGACCAATCAGCTTTCATACATTTACATTCACTCTCATTGGTCGGTGATTATCGTTTTGATTGCAGTGGGGGGTTCTTGTTTGGTTATGGAAGTGTTTGTTTTTGGTTCTTTCAAATATCAACATCATTTGGCAAAATTTGCTTTAGGGCATCTTCAGTCAACGATAATCATGCAATGTTTCCTGCAGCTGCTATAGTAATAAATAAAAAAACAAAAAAAAAAACAAACAAACAAAAAAAACAATAATAAATAGAGATAAATGAATAAGTAACTTTTTCCAGGAAGTGATGCTTCCTGCAGCTGCTATGGCAAAAAAAAAAGATAATAGTAAATAAAGATTTTTAAAAAATAATAATAATAACAATACCACTGTTAACGGCAAATTAAATGTAATTATAATTATCTGTATTATTATTATTATTAATAATAATAATAATAATAATAATAATACAGATAATAATATGTTTTTAATTAATCAAGTTTTTTATTGTACATCAGAAATAATTATTTATTACATCTAAATTTATATAACAACAACAATAATAATAGTAATATAAATTTGTGTATAATAAATAATTATATTTATTAATTATATTCAATAAAACAGTAATAATTACATAAACAATTCATTATTATTATTATTATTATTATTATTATTATTAATACTAACAACAATAACAATAATAATATATTTAATACTATAATTATCATAATTACTTTTATTATCAACTATGTTGTTGCTTGGAGTTATGAACAGAATCGGCTCAGATCATTTAACTGTTCACTTAAACTGCAGGCTATTAAACTGTTACTTTGTTATAGTGACTTAAAATGTTTAATTCCATTAAATGCTATAATGAAAATTTTCGTTTGTCAAAAACTGCTAACTTCATCTTTGAACTTAAGTTTTCCAGGCCATGCTGTAGAGTCATACTTAATCTCATGATAGACATTAGCTGGACTTCCATCACCCTGCGTTAATGCACATTTTGAAGTATCGCATGGGAAACAAGTGACGGAAATAACATTATTTGAATGAAAATCCCTTAATTTGCAAAAAAACGTTTTGTTGCTCGCTTGAGAAGGTTTAGGTCTTGTTCTGAAAAAGTCTTAAATGTGAATAATGGGAGATGGAGATGCATTTGCCGAATAAACTCTGATGCAGCAAACATTACACCCATGTGACCAATCAGTTGTCTCTATTATGCTGGCCTTGGTAATTGTTGGTGGCTAGGTTACTAATACAACAGTCAGCCACTCTAAAAACTTGATGTAAAGGCACCTAATGCACATTTGGGATTTTTTCCTTCTTTGCAAACTTTGAAAAGATTAATTTCCCGTTATGATGGAAACCCGGCTATACTCTGAGTATCACTGCTGAACATTATGATCCAGTAGCCATGATTCAAAGGCTCAACCATAATCCCAGAACATCCTCCAGGCGCTCCATGTTCCCTACTTATTTTTAGCTTTTTATGTCAAGACCCTTGCTGTTTTTACAACAAAACACACACACACACACACAAACACACACACACACACACACACACACAAACACAAACACATGCACACAAAAAATAAAAATACAATTTTGGAGAAGTTTAGATGGCTGTCAGCATGAGAACCGGACAAGGAGATGCTGGGAGGATTGTTTTGGTGAAATGAATGCTAAAGAAAACCTCCTCCATTTCATAGGAGTATCCATATGTAACAAATATAATATAATTATCTATAATAGTATTAAATAGGTACAATATAATTAGTAAAGTGCACATAATATATAGGGCTGGGCCAATATATAATATAATATAATATAATATAATATAATATAATATAATATAATATAATATAATATAATATAATATAATATAATATAATATAATATAATATAATATAATATAATATAATCATTTTATATTATAATAGGAGTAGTAGTAGCTAACATAATATTATTCGGTTTCACTTTATATTAAGTGGCCTTAACTAATATGTACTTACACTGAAGTTAATAATTTGTTACAAGTTTTTGCACTGTACTTATGCTTGATTAAATACTTGCAAGTAATTATTTCTGTAATTACATTTAGAATTACACTGTTGACCCTCCCTTACACATCAACCCACTCTTAAACCTACCATTACCACCAACCTGTCCCTAATCCTACCCGCATCCCACCTCAAGAGCACCAGACGTATTCTGCAATACATTATCAACACATTGAGTACATTGTGTTTATATTTTGATGTAAGTAAATAGTAGCCCACTTAATATAATTAAGACCACTTAATATAAAGGGGGATTTAAAATTCTAATATTGGCGAAGGGAAATGTACCACCATCTGAAAGGAAACTCAATATGTCTTAAATATAACATAATTATTATAATTATAATAATATAATGTGATATAAGAATCATGTAAATGCACATAATATAATATAATATAATATAATATAATATAATAGTAGCAGTAGTAGCTATAATAACAGTTTGAATGCTCAATATTATGAATTAACAATAACCATTTGATTGTAATAATATAATCCTAATATTATGAATTAACAATAACCATTTGATTGTAATAATATAATCCTAATATTATGAATTAACAATAACCATTTGATTGTAATAATATAATCCTAATATTATGAATTAACAATAACCATTTGATTGTAATAATATAATCCTAATATTAAAAGTATTTAGTGAGGATTGTTTTGGTGAAGGGAACTGTACCTCCATCTCAAAGGAGTCTCAATATGTCTTGAATATAACATAATCATTATAAATATAATCATATAATATAATGTGATATAAGAATCATATAAAATGCATAATTTTATAAATAATATATTATTATATTATATTAATATGGTTTATAAATGATAAATTTATAAAAACAATTGTCAAAAATTGTCAAAAATCAAAACAGTTGTTGAAGTTAATATTGGATTTTGTATAATATAATATAATATAATATAATATAATATATATATATATATATATATATATATATATATATATATATATATATATATATATATATATATATATATATATATATATAAATATATATATATATATATATATATATATATATATATATATAAATTTGTATACAACAAATAATTATTTCTGATGTACAATAAAATCCAGACTGTAATTATTATATGAAATATTTAATAATAATAAAAAATAAAATAATAATAATAATAACAAATATTATTAATATTATTATTATTATTGTTCTTGTTAGAAGTAGTAATACTAGTAATATAATATAATATAATATAATATAATATAATATAATATAATATAATATAATAGTAGCAGTATAATAACACTATAATAACAGTTTGAATGCTCAATATTATGAATAAACAATAACCATTTGATAGTATGAAATTATTATTATGATTGTATTATTATGATTGTATTATTATTATTATTATTATTATTGTTGTTGTTAGAAGTAGTATTACTAGTAGTAGAAGTAGCAGTGTGAATTCACAATATTACTATGTATAAACTAAACTAAAATGAAATGAAATGAAATTAAATGAAATTAAATAAAATTAAATTAAGATAGTAGGAGTAGTTGTAATATCAGCATGACTGCTCAATATTATTTTGAATGAACAAAGAAGTACATGTTATTAATAACATTAAGCCACATTAATAATAGACAATAGATCACTGTCGGTTGTTTTGGCGAAGTGAACTGTACCTCCTCCATCTCGAAGGAGTCTCTGGGCTGGCAAAGCAGGTGGGCGATGTGTGGATTTGGCAGCAAGCCAGACGGCTCTTTATCCGGGGTGGACGTGATGGCATCATGGCACCCATTTACCTTCAATTCGGCAGTCTCGTTCTCTTCAGACGCCTGACTGATGCTCACTAGGACCGGAGACAGAGGCAGGTCTGTGGACTCGCCATTGGTCAACGTAAAGTCTGCGCTGATCGAAGCATCAGAGATATTCTGCTGAGCCTCTTCTGTCACGGTCGCCAAAGATGAATCTTTTTTCTTTGAGCTCTTCTGTTGCGTTTTGTGGTCTGTATCCATCGGGACGTCCCGCATGTTGGAGTTCTCATTTTTAGGCTGTTTGGTTTCTCCATCCGAGATGGAGGCCAGCAGGTTCTGCTTTGTAAAGTTGCGCTTGAGAATTTTAGCAAAGTTTCCAGCAGAGTTGCTCTTTTTTAGCGTATTAGGCACTTTGGTCTCCATGTCGCCGTTGCCGATTTTCTCTGTGGGTTTTCCAGATACATGGGAATAGATATCGGAGAGGACGTTCGCCACTGTAGCCAGGACTTCTGTCTGACGGAAACGACCTGTGGGGGATGAAGGAGAAATATTTAGAACTTATGATTCAGTGGTAATAATTAAATGTAAATTATGGATTCTTTGGATAAATAATATTTATTTATTAGAAGTAAATAAATAAATATTTGTGTACATTCATAAATAAATACATGTACATTAATAAATAAACGTGTATTAAAAATGTACATTATTAAATAAATAAATAAATAATCCTCATCCAAAGAATAACAATGTAAATAATAAATAAATATTTGTGTACATTAATAAAGAATAAATGTACATCAATAAATAAGTGCATTAAAAATGTACATAAATAAATAAAATAATTAATACATAATCATTATCCAAATAATAACAGTGTAATAATAATAAATAAATGAATAAATAAATAAACAAACATTATCCAAATAATAACAGTGTAATAATAATAAATAAATGAATAAATAAATAAATAAACAAACATTATCCAAATAATAACAGTGTAATAATAATAAATAAATGAATAAATAAATAAATAAACAAACATTATCCAAATAATAACAGTGTAATAATAAATAAATAAATAAATAAATAAGTAAATAAAAAAACAAACATTATCCAAATAATAACAGTGTAATAATAATAATAATAAATAAATAAATAAATAAATAAATGTGTACATTAATAAATAAATGTGTACATTAATAAATAAATGTGTACATTAATAAATAAATGTGTACTAAAAATGTACAGTAATAAATAAAATAAATAAATAATCCTAATAATAACAGTGCAAATCATAATAAAAATAAAGAAATATTATTTATGTATAATAAACATTTGTGTACATTAATAAATAAATAAATGTAAGTTAATAAATCAATGTGTATATAAATGTACATTAATAAATAAAATAATTGTTATCCAAATAATAACAGTGTAAATAATAAATAAATATTTATTTAGTATACATATATATTTGTATACATTAACAAAGAATAAATGTATATTATAAATAAATGTGTATTAAAAATGTACATACATAAATAAATAAATAAATAAATAAATAAATAATCCTTATCCAAATTCATTCATTCATTTTCTTTTCAGCTTAATCCCTTTATTAATCTGGGGTCACCACAGCGGAATGAACCGCCAACTTATCCAGCATATGTTTTACACAGCGGATGCCCTTCCAGCTGCAACCCATCAATGGGAAACACCCATACACACTCAATCACACACATACGACCTCTGAAATAGAGACTAAGCCGAAGGAAAATGAATGATTGAATGATTATATAATATGATCTAATACGATTTAATAACATCTGAAAAACTACTGCAAATTGAACTGACTCAAAAGAATCATCAGTCTAAATGATGGCCAGAACTGACTCACTTAAACAGCAGATTAAAGTCTCAAACTAAGAATTCTGAGTCAAGAAACCTTTTCAATCTGTTATGCTGACTTTTATGAAAATCCCCTGTACAGTTACTACAACCAAAAGCAGCCCAAAGACTAACCTGCTGCTCACATGGGAGCTATTATGCAAGCGAAGTGTGTAGTCTATGAAAACAAAACGTCTTTAAAATATTAATGCGTCGCACCTCCAATTTGCACAAACAAGATCCTGCACTAAACCCTCCAAGTGTGTTGACTTTTATCAGCATCAAGCTCGTCATTTGTTATGGCAGACATAAAGGAAAAGGATTTGACAATACTGCATGCATGCGGAGGAATGATAACAAGTGATAACAAGCCAGCGATGCGTGTGTTGCTCAGAAATCAATAGTCTTCATTTATCTCCAGCACTGCAGCCCGCCGCTCTGAGTCAGCATTCAGGAACGAGTCGCAGGACGAGTGCCAGAAAAGCACAAGAGGAACAGAGAGCGAGCTTTTCAGAGACAAGCGGATCACAAACCCTACAGAGGAACCAGCAGGAGTTACGTAAGAAAAGTCAACAAGACTTACCGCACCGATAAACATTCACATACACTTCACGCTCAAAATGACCACTTACAGCCATTTGAGAATAAACAGGTTCATCACTGTAAAAAATGCTGGGTTCCACACAATTCCTTCATGTCGATTAAGTTAACTTACTAGTTTTTACAAAATTAAGTAGACTGAACATAAAACAATTAAAGGTTCAAGACACCCTCGAGTACTTTTTTTTGAGATTTTAACAGATTTGTGTGTGTTGTTTATATACACTGTGAACATCAGCTACGCTAATTATTCTCTTTATTCTCCATTTCCACCTGGGGATACTCTTCCCGAGGCCCTCAGACTATGCAGAGTCACTGATTCGATCCAAGACCAACGACGAGATGATCCCAAGGTTTCCAAATGCTGGACCAGGCCGTATCCTGAGCAGCTACTGTGGTGGTCATGGAAGAGTGGAGAACATGAGACTGATTCCTGTGACAAGACGAGTCTTCGCTGAGGCCAGCTTCCAGCCTCCGCCGCTGAGACTGCAGCTCTGCACAAGACGTTTGGCCAGCGGAGAAATTAAAATGGTCGTGCCCAACTGAGTCTGGTTTCTCTCAAGGTTTTTTTTCTTCACTTTCGCCAATTGGTGAAGTTTTTCCCTCTCTGCTGTCGCCACTGACTTGCATGGTTCGGGATCTGTAGAGCTGCGTATCGTTGGATTTGCTCTTCAGTGTTTGACTCTAGTAGTGATTATTAAACCACACTGAACTGAGCTAAACTGAACTGCATTTAAACTCTGAAAACTGAACTACACTGTTCCAATTTACGATGACCTTTTATGTGAAGCTGCTTTAACATAATATACATTGTATAAGCGCTATACAAATAAAGGTGAATTGAATTGAATTGTTGAGCATCAGTTAAGACAACGTTAGCACCTGTCAGCTTTAATTGTGGGGAAAACTGGATAATTTCAAACTTTTGTCATCTAATTTCATCTTCTGAGTTTACAATCATTTCTGGGGCGGGATCAAAATCGGTGACGTAGCGCTCGTCTGCCTGTCCAGAGATGACGTGTCGGTTTCTCATTATTATTCATAGCTGAGTTTTCTTATAGTATGAGAACAGCCTGGTTCTTAATTATTCATGAGAGCACGTGCTTTCTGAAGGCAAGGCAGACCTGCCAAGCTGTGAGACCGTGTCTGCGCACAGCACACAATATTTAGCCGTTTATGTTCAAGTCGTGTGTTTGTCTGAAAGTGTTTGTTTCCATGATCCAAGGCGTTTGTTGCATGGTTTTCCTGCGATGCTGTCAGGGCCGATACAGCAAAGCTGTTTGTGTGCAGCAAGCATTCTTGTTGGGAGAGCTGGGTTGTTGCGAGAAATGGGTTGTTGCTTTTCAATTAGTTTTTATTTCACATGACTTTTCAGGGCTCATAATTAAGGATTTACCAAATTTACCTCTGACCACATCAAAAATAAATAAATGATTATTTCCTAGCAACAAATTTTAAATAATGTGTCAAAACAAGCAAAATACAGCTGAATACATGCACTTTAATTTAACAAAACTTTTCTTTTAAAAAAAAATAGACGTTTAAAAAGAACTATTGTCATGTATCTAAAATAAGCACAGTAATCTGTCCTGGCTAAAGGTCCCAGATCACCAGTTAACTACACATAAATGGGGAGTAAATCTCATATTAAAGCAATGGTATTGTAAAAAAACGATAATAAAACCTTATTAACAAAAATAACTAAGTAAAAGAAAGCAGGTAAAAACATACGGTATGTGATAATGAAAGGATGATCACACAAACACATTAATTTTAGGCCTGTTAATAATCTGTACTAACAAAAAGGAGACAGCAGTGATGGCTGCTTACAAAAGAATATATATATATATATATATATATATATATATATATATATATATATATATATATATATATATATATATATATATATATATATATATAATTTTTTTTTTTTAATGTTGAGCTCTTGAAAGAATGGGTGCACAATCGTCGCTTTTTGTCCAGTCTATTTCAAAGAGAACCGATCGCACCAGTTGCGTTTCCTCTGAGCACGGTTGCTTCGCGCAAGTAAACGGGAATGTGCACGCTTTCTAACAGTCACGCGCACACTTTTTAACAGTGCCGCGCATCACATCACCTGTGTTTATCCTCTCATTTGGTATTCACCTGCTCTCTTTTGTTTGCAAGAATACAATTAGTTTTGTCATGCTGCTTCTTGATTCTAAGATCACATTTGCACAAATATTGGGCCATCCTAATTGTTGAACTCTGCTTTTAAGAAAACTAAAATTTCAAAATGACAGCTGAAATCTACCTGCATTTGGCGGGTGTTAATGTCAGGGCCTTGGGCTCTGGATGGCCAGTCTTCCACTGCATCTTGGTGCCACATTCATTTCAAAAGGGCGCTACCCTGTACTAAAATGGTGGATCTATTGATGCATTCCTTCCAATAGACCACAACAGTGTACACAACATCTAATGTAAATATCTATGATCTTAATAATAGGCAGGTAATAAGTCAGTAGTTAATGGTGTAAACTGTTAAACTAAGATGTTACCAAAAATTGCACTAAAGCATAGCCTCAAACAGCACATAATTTGGCTTGTCAGCCAGCCAAAGGTGCGGAAACACTCACTAAAAGTAAGCACCAAAACACAACAACCCCCGAGTGAAAATGCAGTGCACTCACCATCAACAAAAACAGGCATTATTACAGACTTCACACATCCCTACCCTGACCCAAGTTCTTCCTGTTCCGCTGCTTTGTCTTGGCTCAGTGAGAATTATGCAAATGTAGGCCAACACACAAGCTGACACAGATCTGGCACACAAGCCCTATCCTGATGTGAACGGATGGCAAAATCAGCTTCTCTCTCTCTCTCTGTTGCCGTCTGTCTCTGCCTCTCGTTGCTGTGCCCACTGAGGACAATGACTCCGTTGTGCTCTACTTCTATTGAACAGCCCTCGCGCACACAGCCTTGCTGATCGGACACTGTTTAGAATCTTAGCATTTGGGTGAAGATGCACTCCTACTAATGAAGTGCCATTGATGTTCCCAGAAGAACATTTAGTTCCATGCAACCTTTTTACTGAACAAAAGGTGGAAAAGAGTTGTGAATTAGATCTGAATTAGTTGTGAATTAGGTGGAAATGGTCAATTAAATTTCTTTCCTTTTTCGTAACATATTTTCTTGTACTTTTTGTTAATAATTCATCACACATTTATTCATATTTATATATATTTAATACAAATTCCAATTACATAGTGTTGAAAATGTAGATATGTATATGTAGATGTATATACACTCACCGGCCACTTTCTTAGGTACACCTTACTTGTAAAAAATTGGACCCCCTTTTACCTTCAGAACTGCCTTAATCCTTCATGGCATAGATTCAACAAGGTACTGGGAATATACCTCAGAGATTTTAGTCCATATTGACATGATAGCATCACGCAGTTGCTGCAGATTTGTCAGCTGCACATCCATGATGAGAATCTCACATTTCACCACACTCCAAAGGTGCTCTATTGGATTGAGATCTGGTGACTGTGGAGACCATTTGAGTTCAATGAACTCATTGTCATGTTTAAGAAACCAGTCTGAGATGATTCGCGCTTTATGACATGGCACGTTATCTTGCTGGAAGTAGCCATCAGAAGATGCACACTGTGGCCACGTTCAAAGTCACTTAAATCACCTTTCCTCCCCATTCTGATACTCGGTTTGAACTGCAGCAGATCGTCTTGAACATGTCTGCATGCCTAAATGCATTGAGTTGCTGCCATGTGATTGGCTGATTAGAAATTTGTGTTAACGAGGAGTTGGACAGGTGTACCTAATAAAGTGGCCAGTGAGTGTATATTTTTATGTACATGTATGTATGTAACAATATATGCATATATAAACGTTATATATGCATATATATATATATGTATGTATGTATGTATGTATGTATGTATATATATGCATGTATGCATATGCATATATATATATATATATATATATATATATATATATATATATATATATATATATATACATACATACATACATACATACATACATACATACATACATACATACATACATACATACATACATACATACATACATACATACATACATACATACATACATACATACATACATACATACATACATACATACATACATACATATATATATATATATATATGCATATATAACGTTTATATATGCATATATTGTTGTGGTTTCTTTTTCTGATTGTTGTAAAACATAATAATAATTATTATCTTTTTTTCTCCGCTCCGTTAATGATTTAATAATAACTGTTGTGTTGACTTTATTGTGTTTGATATATTATTTTCTGTATTGTTTAGCTATTCAATTAAGTCATGGGACTATAGTGTTCAAATTAACTCCAGACGCACCTGAACATTGTTATCCTGATGCAGGCAAGTGTTGCCAAAACGTAGGAGCGTAGGTTGTTTTTAAAGAATAGCCACGTTAATATTCATTCCTTTTCCTTTGGCTTAGTCGCTTTATTAATCAGGGGTCGCCACAGCGGAAAGAACCACCAACTTATCCATCATATGTTTTACGCAGCGGATGCCCTTCCAGCTGCAACCCAGTGCTCGGAAACATCCATACACTCATTCACACACAAACACTACGGCCAATTTAGTTTATTCAATTCACCTATAGCGCATGTCTTTGGACTGTGTTGGGAAAGGTTATTTGGAGAACACACAAAAAAGGTTCATCTGTGGCATTCACATTTTAAAAAATGGTTTTCATAATGATGCCATCAAAGAACATTTTAGTTATTTAAGGAGCTATTTTTTTCAAAGTGTGAAGAAAATTTTTGCAATCTAAAATAACTTTATCACAATAAAGCACCTTCCTGCACATCCCTACGTTATTTTCTCATTTCAGTACAGTTTCAATTGGACGTATGTCACAAAATAAGAAAAAAGACGGTTCCGCAGCATCCGGTCACCAGCCGACTGAAGGAAAGTTTCTTCCCTCAGACTATCAGGCTGATGAACACTTAACACACCCCACACAAACTCTTCCACACCCCTCACTGCACACCATCAATATTTAGCATGCACTGCACTTTAACCAATCTATACTTAAAACAATACTGCCTACAGCTATGTGTACACCTATTCATTGTACATATTGCTGTCAACACTGACAATTTTACATTGTCCTGTTTTTTTTTTTTGGGGAGTATGCTGTTGTATGTTGTTGTATTTTGCACTGTCGTTGTATTTGCACTGTCTGCATTTTGCACTGTCGTTGTATTTGCACTGTCTGCATTTTGCACTGTCGTTGTATTTGCACTGTCTGCATTTTGCACTGTTGTGTATTTGCACTGTCTTTTGCACTGTCTGGAGCCAGCACCTAAGCTTTTCACTCATCACAGCACACGTGCTGCTGATGATGTGACAATAAAAGTGATTGAAAAAGGAAGATCTTTTATATATATATATATATATTTTTTAGAATGAAACCTAAACCTGAATAAATGTTCTGCAATGTGGTCGAAAGTCAAACACACTTCTTTTCTAAGCACCGCAACTTCCCTCAACTCTTTCCTGGTTGTCTTTGTGTTTGTTCTCTATACTTTTATTCACTGGTTTAAAAATGACTAGAGTGAGAATCATTATCCAAAGTATTCTGTCTTATAACAAGATCACTCATTATTAATGTGATTACATACATTTTTAACGCTGAATGTAATTAGGTGGTACAATTGTAAAATGCAATGATGCTCCTGAATCAAACCAATGGTTCTCTATGATGTTAATCATAATTTATTGCAGTTTGACAAAGCATGTGTGTTGACTTCTTTATCCTGCTACAACGAAAAACTTGTCTGTCGAGATAGAGTTGAACTTTAGATGTCAGAAGCTGCTGCTACTTAGAACAAAATCTCTTTTGCCCAGAAAGGGGTTTTGAAAAGCAATGTAGAAAAGAAAAAAGTGTTTCAAGCATCCCATAATTATTACATTATGAGGGATTTAAAAGATCCTGTAAAGTTAAACTATTGACATCAATACCAAAAATACTCAATACCAACACTGATATTTGATACAATTCCAATAATTCCAGTGTTTCCTGGCGCAGTGGTGCGGCGTTGCATGGTGCGGTGTGGTGCGGCTGTTCAGACTGACACCGACACAAGGAGTCCTGGTGTTCATTTGTTTCTTTTAATGACAGCAGTAAAAAACTAAATTATTTGAACTGTACAACTGCACAAGCTAAAAATGTACATTTATTTTTATATATTTTTTATCTACAAAGTGTGAAGCTTTTGTCACTGTAGTGTATTTTGGGCTTAATTACTTACTAAATAAAGTATACTTTTATACTTGACCTTTACTTAAGTATACTTCTTTTTCCTAAGGGTGCATTTACTGACTTACCAGTCTTGTACAGCCAGGGGGAGTATTGCTACTCTGACAGCCAAATTGGGTCAAAGCTAAGGAAGCTCCGATCAGGATTTTTGCAGCTGATATTGAGTACCGATTCCTTGTCATGGTGATCGGCTGATACTGAGCACCGATTCTAATACTTCAAGCTTTATAATGCATTGAGCACATTTTCCCTCTAAGTATGAACTTTAAGAGAAGATCTCACCTTACCTAAGAGAATAAATGAAGGATGCTGCATATAATCCCTTAAACACATCTCGTATAACCATTTAGCTGTGAACGTGTCATGGCCAGAAGCAGATTTGCAGAAAATAATTCCTCCATTCATTTTACTTTGGCTTAGTCCTTTATTTATCAGGGGTTGCCACAGCGGGCGTAAAATAAAATAAAATAAAATAAAATAAAATAAAATAAAATAAAATAAAATAAAATAAAATAAAATAAAATAAAATAAAATAAAATAAAATAAAATAAAATAAAATAAAAAAAAAAAAAAAATAAAAAAAAATAAAATAAAATAAAATAAAATAAAATAAAATAAAATAAAATAAAATAAAATATATATAAATAAAACAGAAAACAAATAAAACAAAATATAAAAATAAAACAAAGCTAAATAAATTAAAAAAATATATATATATATTATAAATAAATAAAACAAAATAAAATATAACACAGGGATTAAGTAGGAATACTGTTTTGCATGCAAGCCAATAAGGTAACTTCAGAAGGCAGAGATTTCTATGACCAACATCTATTATTTGCAATTACATGCACGATGAATCACATACAATGAGACATTATGAAAGTCAACAGTCATTTTTGACTTCATATTGACTTAAGCGTTGTCCGGTTGCCTGGCTACAATGTTTTTATTTCACATCATGGTCATGCAAAATGAAACCATGATGTAATGATTATTATTGCACAGGCATGGTTATGTAAAACACGGTGGCTACAAGATGCGAAAGAATGTTTTAACATACTTGTCAGGGCGTAGTTCGGGTTCTCTAGCTCCATGCGCTGAATCTGGGCTCCCAGGTAAACTTTGATGTCGATGCCCTTAGCGTTAGATGATGCGTTGAAGAAACGAGAAGGGATTTTAGAGGCAATGTCTGGCTCTTCCCGTCCAAATCCAAGATTGTACAAGATCTCTTCTGGATCCTCCTCATACAGGTCCAGCAATTCTGAAACACTGCAGGACAAACAACATCCGTGAAGACATCCTGTAGATCTTCACATTTTTATTTTAAAGGGGGCCTATTAACAAGATGTAAAATAAGTCTCTGATGTCCCTAGAGTGTGTATGTGAAGTTTCAGCTCAAAATATAAAAGAAATCATGTTTTATAACTCTTTGAAGCCGTCACGTTTAGGCTACTTTTAGGCTGTGCATCAGCATAGCAGCAGATTCAAAACAGGACTGATGTTATCTCTCCGAAGAAAGTCTATGGAGACTATAGTGTTCAATTGTGCATGCTAAAACTCAATATATCTAAAGCTTTTTAGTCGCGGTCTAATACTTCTCACTCAGGGCTGTCTATGCTAATGAGGGAGTGATCATCACTAATGGGCAGGGCTTTCACACTGTGATGACATGTACAAAGGGAGAATGTCAATCAGAGTGTTTCTGCATGCTGTTTTTATCAAGTGTGATTATAAAAACCATTAGAGGCTGGCTATATTCACACACTGTTGCCAAAGAACTGCGTTTAAACCCTTTATAAAAGTGATTATTGCATAATAGGTCACCTTTAGCATTTGAATCCAATTTCAAATGTCAAATATCTTTGAGCAAAGATGCTGTAAAATGTCAGCCAAAAGATTTTGGACAGTTAAAGTTTGTCAATTTTCAGTCTGGTGTCTGCAATACAGTACATGAAAATAAACAATATACACTTGTTTTTCATGTTACATGCAAAACATACAGTATATTTATTAATAAAGATGTTGAATTAATAAAAAAAATGCATAATGCAAACCATTTAAAAAAAATCTGTTAAATTATACGACTGATCTGGCCACATTTCAAAATGTGCAATATATAAATAAACACATTTAAAATGGCAATCGTTTTGGTTGGGAGAAAGATTCCTTTAAAAAAAATCTAATTTGTGCGGCAGAAAAATGTGCTTAACCTTTATTTCCTGATGCTGGTTGTTTTTTTTTCTGAATCTTTGTATTATTACTTGATATTATTATCTAAATAACCAATATTGGCACTGTAGTTCAATGTCAATGTTTATATTTCAATATAAAAGCAAGCATGTTTTACATTCACTGCTTTCATGCTGCTTAATGACACAGTCATTAAGCCATTGTTTATTGTGGCCATATACACAGTCAAAACAGATGCTACACCTATTATTTATTGTTTTATAATATAATGATAAGAGAGATATGAAACTACAGTCACACAGGAAAAGGAGGAGGCTATTAAATTCTACAGGATTTCACAGCAAAACAGTTCATTATTCAGTTCAATGACATTATACAAATATATTTGATGTATACTGAAAATTTCTAAATGCATATGAAATAATTATTAGCAATAGTCAATTATTAGTCCCGTCAATTTTTTAAAAAAATATTTCCCAAACTATCTTTAACAGAACGAGGAATTTTTCACAGTATTTCCTATAATATTTTTTCTTCTGGAGAAAGTTTTATTTTGGCTAGAATAAAGCAGTTTTTATTTTTAAAAAACATTAAGGTCAATATTATTATCCCCCTTAAGTAAGTAAGTAAGTAAGTAAGTAAGTAAGTAAGTAAGTAAGTAAGTAAGTAAGTAAGTAAGGAAGGAAGGAAGGAAGGAAGGTAGGTAGGTAGGTAGGTAGGTAGGTAGGTAGGTAGGTAGGTAGGTAGGTAGGTAGGTAGGTAGGTATGTATGTATGTATGTATGTATGTATATATGTATATATATATATATATATATATGTATATATATATATATGTATATATATGTATATATATATATATATATATATATATATATATATATATATATATGTATATATGTATATATATGTATATATATATATATATATATATATATATATATATATATATATATATATATGTATATATGTATATATATGTATATATATATGTATATATATATGTATATATATGTATATATATATATATATATATATATATATATATATATATATATATATATATATATATATATATATATATATATATATATATACCTTAAGCTGAATATATATATACCTATACAACTTTAAGCTGAATGCTGGTATCTTAAAAACATGTTGTGAAATATTATGTACTGTCATCATGGCAAAGATGGAAGAAATCAGTTCTTAGAAATGAGTTATTAAAACTTTTATGTTTAGAAATTGCTATAAAATATAAAAAAATTTGTCTGTATGCACTGCGGGTGAATGAATAAACAGCAAATAAAGTACCTGGACACTGTGGCGCTGCTCTTTCCAGAACCCGTGGAGTTCATACTTCTGCCCTTCTGTTTGAATTGGCTCCTTTTGGCCTTGGCGTGCATTTCATAGCTGAGAAAATACGACGACAGTGACCGATCCGTGACCAAAAACAGTAGGACAAGCAACATTTCAGAAGTCTCACTTACCCATCGGCCTCTGTTTTCCTGTTCTGGAGGTGATTAGCTGTAGAGTGAAGAGATAAAAACAGAGTATTAAAAAAACTACCAGAAATACTATTAGATTGGCCATAGCAGTCATTCTTACCATTAATACAAGACTGCCGAATGTCATTTTTGTCATTTTTTAGTTTACATAAGAAGCTTCTTTTAATTTTAGACTGAAACTCTGTGTAACACTTTAGCTTAAGAAATAATTCACACCATTTACTACTGGCTTATAACCAGCCTATTGTCTTTAATCCTTCCCAGCGATAGAACATACATTTAGTCTTTTAAACAGCTTAATAATGATCGTATTATTAGTTATATGACTGGTAATGGGCGTCGCCATTGCTGTTAGAAGGGATACAGCCGGAAGATAATAAGATGCAACTTAATAAATAATTGTAATACTTAGTTAACTTCCGATCACAGCTGTATCCTATTTAGCAACAAAAGATCCGAGCTGCTAGATTTACGCCATGTTTATTCATAATTTTCAAACAAATACATGAAAGTAAGCAACTGTTTATCTGGACAGTTGCTAGAGAAAATATTCTAGTAACATAAACAGTGTGTATCTTACGTGAACAAAGCACACAGTTCAGATATATTGAAAAATAATTATTATTGTCATCTTTGTAGACATCCAAGTGTATTTTACAAACCTTAAATCGTATATTTTGCTAGTAGTTATGTGTATTTGAATTGTGAAATTGTGTGTAATTTGCTTGAAAGTGTGGATAAATCACACCAGTGTGATCATATACTTTAGGGACCAGCCAAGGCTGATCACACCGGTGTGATCATACAAGTGAAAGGGTTAAAATTATTTACTCATTTGAGTTTCGTTCTTCTGTTGAACACAAAATAAGATGTTTTGAAGTATGTATAGGAAACCATTGACTTCCATAGTATGTTTTCTTCTACTATGGATGTTAATGGCTACTGCTTTTGCAACACATTCTTCAAAATTACTTTTTTTGTGTTGAAAAAAAAGTCTCCTCAAGATTTGTAACCACTTGAACACAAGTAAATCTTGAATAAATGATAATGTTTGTGTGAACTGTCCCTTTAAATGTGAAGACTTCCTAATTGAAAACCAAATACCTCTGAAATCAACCTTTTAACATGACAAATGCAATTAAGAAAAGCTCAGGCTGCCTTTTTAGTACAGTGGGAGAGTTTTCAGAAATGCCCTTGCGAAGAACGATGTGACCGTGTTAATTTCCAAAAGTGATTTATTCAGCTGAGAACCATCTACTCCGGATGACAATCCACACTTTTTCCCTCAGCACTTAGCGCACAATGACAGAATTATACGTGCGCACATTCTAACCTGCCAAACGATTCGTGTTACAAATCACATTAGACACCAGGCTTTAGTTTACTAAGGAGGACAGGATTGAACACAGAAACGTGGAGGACATTAGCCAGAGCTTTTCTGGCGTTTGGTACATGCACTCATCCATCAGCCTCAGGTGAAAATGCTCAACCTCATATTTCCTCACAAATTCCCTCAAGTGCCAATTTTCCCGATTGGGGTGCTCTTGGCAATCAGATTAACATGGACAGCAGTTTATCTGATATTGAAGGGATAGTTCACCCAGAAATGAAAATTTAATACTCAGCCTCAAGGGGTTAAAGTGAGTTTCTTCATTTTGTTGAACAATAAAAAATATATATTTGAGGACTGCTATAACCATCGACGTCCATAGCATACTGTAAAAAAATCTCTCTTAGTTAAGGGTTTACTTATTTTGTGATTCACAAGTGTTTTATTTACGGTTGTTAATTGAATTATGGGATGTTGATCTCTGCTCTGTCGACTTTTAAATGTTGAAAATTTAACTCTACAGTTAAACAAAGTGACATTTTAGTAGTTTGAAATAATGCAATGTATAAGAAAAAATATATAGTGCAGGGGTAGACAATTAATTTTTTCCAAGGGGCCACATTAGACTCTGGGGCTGTTTTAGAGGGCCAGACCAATACAGTTAATTTGCTTTCAAAAAACTTTGAATGGTCAAGGACCGCCCACTATGATATATGACTGACAGGTTAACCAACTAATCACATTTCATCTTGTGCCAGGTTATGTTTGTGGGCGTGGAATGTACTCAGAATAACAGTCTATAACCAAACCGCGCATCATTCATTCACAATCAACTTTGAAAGATTACAGTACAACAACGATACGTCAATATTCAAAATAACCAGCAAGTAATAGAGAAAATCAGCAGGAGATGTGGACTTTGTTCTGAAATTCATTCATTATTTTGGTAATGCACTTCTACATAAAGATCACACAGAGTGGACAGAGATGACAGATGAGTGAGTGAAAGTTTTCTGTGTTTTATAAAAGAAAGGTTGTGTTATATTTGTGAGTATCCACAAATAAAAAAATAAATATATAAATAAATAAATAAATAAATAAATAAACAGTTCCTTTTTTAAACTAGGGCTGCAACAACAAATCGATTAAATCGATTCTTAAAAGGGTTGGAAACTAATTTTATAATCGATTCGTCATGTCACGTGACGCGGAGATATTTGATTAATAAAAAAAAAAAAATTAGTTGAGCGTGGAGCGGAGTGAACGCACTCTACCTCTCTCGTGCACTGATGCCAGCAGAGTTCGGTGCCTCATAGACATGATGGAGCAAAAAAACAAGCGGAGGTAACATTAGAGGAAAGACACACGGCGAGGAAGGGAGCAACAGCAGGGTAAATCACAACAGAATCCTGCTTTGTCCTTGGTGCTGGAGTTTACTTGTTACCAGCTTGACAAGCATGACGTGAAAAATTAAAACTGAGCTTTGCTGCGTTGACTGGTGCTGAGCCAGAGAAAGATGTGTCATATTATCACAATTATGCAGTGTTTTAACCACCCAATGCTTATTTAATATTTTAGACATGTAAATACACACTAGTACTAGTAAAACAATACATTTAGAGTTTGTAAAACACACAAGAAAGTCTATGGAATTTTAACAATCCATTTAAATATAATTATTCATATATTCAATTATTCGATGTGTATTATTCATATTAGATACATGTAGTGAATGTAACAATAAAGTTCAATCTATTCTTCTCCCAGCTGGCCAGGCACTTGCTTGCATGCATTTTGGGAGTAACGGATTAATTTATGTGCTGAATCCTCCGTGTTCTGCTTTTATGAATGAGGCATGCGAGCGGCCGCAAGTAAACATGGCGATGCCCATCCCGTCAAAGATCATGATTAAGATCATTTATACTGTCATTTAAACAACAAAAACACTTACACATTTTGTGAATTAGAATATCAGGTAGTTTATGAAATCATGAGAAAGCGTGTGAATATTTTGCATTAAAATGGAAAAGCTTAATAAAAGGGATAGATTTTATTCTGTAAACTAGATTTGGCACGTTAATCTAGTTTACAGTAGAACTCAAAAGGTCATGATCCGCACTCATTGAATAATTAATTTATATTTTGTTATTTCAAATTCTTTGGAAATATAAAACACAAACGTTTTGACCAAATTGAGCCAAAATGTTTGTGTTTTATAGCTCAGAAGAATGTGAAATAAAGAAATATAAAATAATTATTCAATGAGTGTAGATGTAATAACATGCAGCATAAATCAATCTTATGTTCTTTGAAACTGAACATGCTAGAAAATAATCTAACAGCAACTCGAATAATATTATTATCTTATTTATAAAGTAAATAATTTGATTACTTCATGTAAATGTACCCAATCAGTGCATGTTCTTATTCGGATTGTGCTTCATAAACTGACAATGCATTATATCAGTGTTTCTCAACCACATTCCTGGAGTCCCACCAGCTCTGCACATTTCCATGTCTCCTTAATCAAACACACCTGATTCAGACTATCAGCTTATTGGCATAGACTGAAAGACCTGTAATGGATGTGACAGACAAAGGAAACATCCAAAACATGCAGTGTTGGTGGTCCTTCAGGAATGTGGTTTACAAACACAGCACTGGGCCATGTTAATGCATTACTTTAGTTTAAAGGGATAGTTCACCCAAAAATGAAATTGGTGTCATCATTTACTCACACTTCACTAGTTTAAAATGACTTTGAGCTTCTTCTGTTGAACACAACAGAAGATATTTTGAAAAATGTTGGAAACTGATTGGGGATTGAGGCAATAGGTACCAACATTCTTTAAAATTTCTTCTTTTGTGTTCAACAGAAACTCATAAAGGTCTGAAACCACACAAAGGTGAGTAAATGGTGAGAATTTTCACATTTGGATGAACTATCCCTTTAACTTAAGTGGTACAATCAAAATGCTGCATAATAAATGCACTCAAATATGATTTTGGTGCTTGTTCAAATTACTTCTTCAACATGAGCTTAAACAACATAATTCTTGAGATTTTTTTGGGGGGTAACTTAACTGCTTTATGTTCAATCCACTTAAACCTAAGTTACCTTAATCGATTTGTGTTGGAAGAGTCAAAATAAATAGTGTAGAACCCTGCATAAACAATCCTGATAGTAGCCGTATGTTTCAAGCTGACATGTCGCAATAATGTTCTTTGATTTTTCAATTATTTATTTAACTTGACAACTGACATAACTGCTCAGAGTTAGGCACACAATTTATTACATTCTGACATGACTAATGGGAAGACAACTTAGTTATAAAGTCTTGTAAACACAAAGTTTGCTTGGTTATTGGTTTGCACGTAAACCAGGACAACAGGTTCTTTCAATAAGCTGTTTTTTGCTAGTTATCAGATATATAGGAGCCGAGTCAGGAACTAGTCTGGACTTGTTTCTTCACAAACACACTGAAGAGTGAGATCTGGCTGACTGCAGAAAAGGCTTGTTGTGGTGTTTAAACCAGTCATTCTAGAAGTGTAAAAATACACCCACTCAATTTAACATGAAAATAAGAATAGAGCAGAGGTCTCGTTATGCAAGAATTCAAAGCAAGTGCTTATGATGTGGATTGCTTTTAACATTTAAATATAAATGTTGTTTACTTTGTCAAGCATACTTAAAAATGCTGGGTGATTAGAACTCAAATTTAGGAAAATACAGGGGGCGGAATAAGTATTGAATGTTTTTTCCTGGGAATAATATTTCTAAAGGAGCTCTTGACATGGAATCGAACCAGATTTTGGTAAAAACCAAAACACAGTACAAACATCAAAAAAAAAATCTGATAAATGAGTTGACAAGAAGAAAGTACTGAACTGTATTTAATACCTTTTATAAAAGGCTTGTTTGGTGATGGCAGCTTAAAGATGCCTCTTATATGGAGAATAAAGTCTTATGAATCGCTCAGGTGTGAGTTTTATCACAGACTTCAACAGAGTGTAAAACTCTTGATGGTTCTGTAGCTCTCGTCTATCAAATTCGAGCTTTATTTTGTTTTTTATATTGGATTAAAGTCAGGTGATTGGCTGGGCCATTCTACAGCTTGATTTTCTTTCTTTGAAAGCATTTGAGAGTTTCCTTGGTTGTGTTTTGGATCATTGTCTCACTGAAATGTCCACCCTGGTTTCATCATCATCATCCTGGTAATGTAGATGCTGGACTGAAGCAGCTAATTAATTTGTATGTTTTTTTCAAAATATGTTTTCTTTGCACACATGGATTTCTTTAGTAGTTACCAACATTCAATGAAAATTTCTAGTCATTAGCAGCTTTACAAATATGCTTTCTGACGATTTGAATACTTGTTTCCTCTACTGTAAGTGCCATCTGAATTTTTTTTCTAACATGAATCTTTTTCTCAGCCTATAGATTAGTTATTTCACATTAAAGACAATGAAAATAACCTATTCTTAAAGCCATAAAAGTGAAGTTACTAAACCTACACACAAGGGAAATTCTAGAGGTTTTTGCATCTGAACTCTTCATTTGGACAAACACAACCATTGGGATGACTTTTTGAACCTCAACTTTAACCCAATCATTTGGGTTTGTCCATAGTTGACCCAAATTTGGGTTCAAATATCTCAGTATTTCTTAGAGCCCAAAGTCCAAAAATAACTAGTTAAATATAGATATGAACGATTCATATCATGCAATGCAAGCAAACATTCGAAGGAAAAAAGAAGTTTTCCACAGTGGAATATCTATTATTATACTTTTATCTAGACGTCAACACCCCTCCAGAAATCCATGTGGAGTTGTTTCTGAGACAGAAAGACAATTTAATTTAACATATTAAATAGTTTTATTTTAATTTAATAAGATAAAACAAAGGCATCTTTGATACTAAATGGAAAAATTCATACTGTATAAGATGCAGGTCGAAGACAACAAAAAAAAAAAAGGATTTTTGAGGATCAAAACAATAAATTATTAAATCAGCCTAAAATAAAATAGAGTATGATCAGTATTATTTTTATTTTC
This sequence comes from Danio aesculapii, assembly GCF_903798145.1. Taxonomy (NCBI): domain Eukaryota; kingdom Metazoa; phylum Chordata; class Actinopteri; order Cypriniformes; family Danionidae; genus Danio; species Danio aesculapii. The sequence continues at coordinate 45,584,551 of NC_079443.1, read as the reverse complement.
TTTAATTTTCACAAGTTCAGGCCAGAAAAATTTAAAATTTTCTATATATGAATATATCTACGACACTGTTAATATAACATTAATTCTCCCATATTTTCAGATTTAATGTAATACTTTTCTATTTCTACATTTCATTTGATGTAAAAACCAAAATGTCTTTGACCATTATATTTAATAAATACATATTTTAATATAATAATTATATTTCCACAAATGTTACCTGAAACATTAACACAGACAAACTGCATTTAACATGCTTTGTTAAATTGTTTTTAATAAAAATAAAAATGTTTAAATAAATTTATTTCAATATTTATTTAATTTATTTAGTTCTAGATTTATATATTTAGTTCTAGATTTATTTATTTAGTTCTATACTTAGTGAATTTAGTTAGTTCTATATTTATTTATTTAGTTCTAGATTTATTTATTTAGTTCTATATTTAATAAATTTATTTAGTTCTAGATTTATTTATTTAGTTCTTTATTTATTTATTTAGTTCTATTTTTATTTAATTTATTTAGTTCTATATGCATTTATTTAGTTCTATATAAATACATAAATAAACAAAACAAAAAAAGAATAATAAACAAACAAACAATCAAACAAACAAATATTAGTGTTGGGAAAAGGTTATTCGAGATTTTATGTTTGTTTTGACCTAATATATGTGTGTGTGTGTGTGTGTGCTATGTATATTTATTATATGTATATATTATGAATACACGCATGTATATTTTTGAGAAAATGTTTATTTACATTAAAGATATAAAATATATAAATATATAAAACACATTATACATAATTTAAAATATCTATGCAAAAAAGTGTTGTATTAACCTTTTTCTTCAAAGCGGAAGTGCGCTCATTTTTGCGATTGTTTTAGAACTTCAAATTCAGTTGCCTATGAGAGAAATGACAAGAAATAATAAATGACAGAAAACCATCAAACTGCTTGCTTTACAAACAAGTGTTTGCATAATTATACAGATAAAGTAGAATAATATAATAAGAAAATTTCAGTTTGCAACATCAAGCGACAAATCGAGCTTTTTTTAACGTCTTAAAAAAAATAAAATAAAATAAAAATAAAAAAATAAAATTAATGGAAGTGAATGAGTCCGGAAATCTTAAGCCAAAATGATTCAAATGGCTGCGCCTGCTCGTATGCGGAGAATAAGGTGAACACTTTTAGGTATAAGATAATAACCATTTTTCAAGGTATACCGTGGTTTGGAAAAGTCAAGGTTTTAAACCGTCAAAATTTTCTGCTATACCATTTCTATGGTATGTGTAAGACTTTTTTACTTTCGTTTTTTAGGAAAACAGTATCTTCAGCAGAAAAGATATACAAAGATGCTTTAAACTGTGAAAAAAAAAAAAAATAAATCAGTGTTTTTGAAATAAACACATCAAAAGTAAATAATTCATTTGAAATATTTAGCCTGCCACGTTTACTGCTCCAAAATATTATAAATGTCTCTCAAAATAAAATATATTGTGTTCAAAGGGGAAAAAAGGTTTTGTTTTTTACCCAGACATTTAAAAAGAATTTATTTTAGAGAAGTAACCACAATACTGTGATATTTTTTATCCAAGGTTATCATATCGTCAGAATCTTATATCGGCCCATACCTATATACGTTTGTTTTTAAGCATGTGTGTGTATTACATATTCATAATAAATATATAATAAACACATAAATCTTATGTCAAGCTCATTTTAATTTTGGATGTGATGAATCTTTGCCCAGCACTAATAAACACACATGTACATTTAATACATTTTTATAATAATAAGGAATAATATAAAACATAAGTAATTAAAAGCAATGATTTAACAGGTAACAAGAAATATTTATAGCTCAAAATTTTCCAATTTAGACGCCGACTCAATTCAATCCAATTCATGTTTATTTCTATAGCTCTTTTACAATGTAGATTGTGCCAAAGCAGCTTAACATAGAAGTTCTAGTAAATTGAAACTGTGTCAGTCCAGTTTTCAGAGTTTAGTTCAGTTCAGTGTGGTTTAATTTTCACTGCTGAAAGTCCAAACACTGAAGAGAAAATAGATTATGTGACAAAATGTTCAAGCCTAACACATTAAAACACACTCCCTAACCAAACATCAAATGTCAGACTTCTGCTACCCTTCACTTTTATTATTGAAGCATTCCTCCCCCGCAAACACATCTGCCATATACTGCACACCATGAAACCAGAGATAACTTATCAGATGTGCCAAGACCTGTCTTTTACCCCGAGTATCACATGCATGCGTGTGCATAGCACTGTTTGTCCTTTATAAAAACCAGAAGGCAAAAAGGGATCAACAACAGACATAATTTATTTCCTCAAAACACAAGCCGTCATTCACGTTTGTCAGGAAGCTCCGTTGGATTCCCGAAATGCCTTTTGCACATTCCTCAAAGCAAAAATCACACTGGATTGAGGAAGAAAGTGTACGGTACTTACCCTCAGCTCCCAGTGACAGATCATCTTCAAAACTACAGCCATTCTTCAGCGGCCCTGAAAGAAATAACAAAGACAAGAGCTTTCAGATGACAAACACTCAACAATTTCCTATTCTCATCTCCATTAAACACACACTTAGACGCATCAAAGCACCGTTCAATGCTGCTTTAGCTCGCACGCACTGAAAGGTTGAAGGTAAATATTTACTCTTTTTCCAGAAATTACCTTACCTACGGTGTTATCGGAACGGCTGCTGCTGGTGCAGTTCTGAATGACCTGATCCATAACACATTATCCAGCCGTTGGCTTCAGTCGAGCTTAGTGTTAAACTGAGAGGAAACGATCATCCGGAGTGTGTGTGTGGGGGTCTGATATTGGCTCTGAAGTATCGGTCGCAAGTGTGTGTGTGTAATGTGCATGCGCTGTTGTGCACTGAGAGAGAACTTGCTCCAAAGTTCACAAGGAGTGGTGGAAAAGAGAGTTGAGTAACCTTTTAGTGTAACACCTATTCATATGCTAACATGTAGATTCTGTACCGTAGAAGCCTTTGGAAATCAGTCATCAAGGAATTAAAACCAAAATACTATTATACACATGGAATCAGCTGTGCAATGTGATAGAATTTGGTGAATGTTAGCTTATTCTGTACATCTAAACAATGTATAGCAATATGGAGAAGTCATTGTTAATACTAAACAGCAAAAAGATAAAGGAACTCGAATGACTTTGCATGAAATTAAATGCTTTTACTTGAGAAAATATGATAAATATATCATATCTGACTTTAGAATGTACTACTCAAAGTAATAATAATAGTAATAATAATAATAATAATAATAATAATAATAATAATAATAACAGTTGTACAATTATATAATTTTTTTACAGAAAGAAAATTGAATTTAAGGGGAAAGGTAAACATAATTCATAGGCTTAACTTTAAAACCTATGTTTCAAGTTACACCTCAACCATTATTGGGTATCAATATGTCAGCATTCATTCATTCATTTTTTTTTTGACTTAGTCTCTTTAATAATCCGGGGTTGCCACAGCGGAATGAACCACCAATTTATCCAGCATATTTTTTTTACACAGCGGATGCCCTTCCAGCCGCAACCCATCTCTGGGAAACATCCATACACACTCACTCACACTCATACACAAGACAATTTAGCCTACCCAATTCACCTGTACCGCATGTCTTTGGACTGTGGGGGGAAATTGGAGCACCCGGAGGAAACCCACGCAAACGCTGGGAGAACATGCAAACTCCACACAGAAACGCCAACTGACCCAGCGACTTTCTTGCTGTGAGGTGACAGCACCACCTACTGCGACACTGCGTCGCACATATCGGGCATTTAAGTTAAAATAAGTAATAAAACAAATAAGTAAAAAAATAAATAAGTAATAAAATAAAAATGACTGATTTTCTGGTGGTAATTCCCAGAAACTAGCAAACAATTTTTCGATTAAAAAAAGAATAATAATAAAAAAAATTATATAAATATAATATTTCTATAATATAATATATAATATATATATTTATATGTTACAGCCGTATCCCAAAATGGATTAAATGGATTTATTTCTCTAAATTCTATACACAATACCCCATAATGACAATGTGAAAAATTATTTTTTTAATTGTTGCAAATCAAACCTGAAAAATCACATGTACAGAAGTATTCACAGCCTTTGCCGTGAAGCTCTAAATTGAGCTCAGGTACATTCTGTTTCCACTGTTCATTCTTGAGATGTTTCAGCAGCTTAATTGGAGTTCACCTGTGGTAAATTCAGTTGATTGGACATGATTTAAAAAGGCAAACACCTGTTTATATAAAGTCCCAGAGTTGACAGTGCAGGTCAAAGCACAAACCAAGCATGAAGACAAAGGAATTGTCTGTAGACCTCAGGGACAGGATTGTCTCGAGGTACAAGACTGGGGAAGGTTATAGAAAAATTTCTGCTGCTCTGAAAATGCCAATGAGCACAGTGGCCTCCATCATCCGTAAGTGGAAAATGTTTGGAACCACCAGGACTCTTCCTACAGCTGGCTGGCCATCTAAGCTGAGTGATCGGGGGAGAAGGGCCTTAGTCAGGAAGGTGATCAATAACCCGACGGTCACTCTGTCTGAGCTCCAGTGTTCTTCTGTGGAGAGAGGAAAACCTTACAGAAGAACAACCATCTGTGCAGCAATCCACCAATCAGACATGTATGGTAGAGTGGTCAGACGAAAGCCACTCCCTGCCTGGAATTTGCCAAAAGGCATCTGAAGGACTCTCAGACCACAAGATACAAAATTCTCTGGTCTGATGAGAAAACCAGGCACCGCTCATCACCAGGCTAATACCATCCCTACAGTAAAGCATGGTGGTGACAGCATCATGCTGTGGGGATGTTTTTCAGCAGCAGGAATTGGAAGACGAGTCAGGATAGAGGGAAAAATGCATGCAGCAATGTACAGAGACATCCTGAATGAAAACCTGCTTCAGAGTGCTCTTAACCTCAGACTGGGGCGACAGTTCATCTTCCAGCAGGACAATGACCCAAAGCACATCGCCAAAATATCAATGGAGGCTGTAATTGCTGCCAAAGAGAGACACTGCTCGCTGCAGAGTCATTTCAGCTCCAGCTAGGGAGAGTTTGAGCTCTCGCTCGTCCTCCTGTAAGCTGTTTTAATGCGTACACCCACCCCACCCCTCATCCCAACCCCTAGTGACATCACTCGTAGAAGAAGTGCAAGGAAGGAGGAGCTGGAGCTCAGCTCTGCCCAAGAGGCTCTGCAGTGAGCACCACTTGGCCAAAGGAGCATCAACAACGTATTGAGCAAAGGCTGCAAATACTGTACATGTGATTTTTCAGGTTTTTATTTTTAATAAATTTGCAACTATTTCACAAAATCTTTTTTTCACCTTGTCATTATGTGGTGTTGTGTGTAGAATTTTGAGGAAATAAATTAATTTAATCCATTTTGGAATAAGGCTCTAACATAAAAAATGTGGGAAAAGTGAAGCGCTATGAATTGCGAACTGAAATAAATATATTTCGATTATATGGTTTGGAATTGGATATTTTATGAGATTTATTTAATTTTTTTGCGATTATTTTGCGTTTAATTAAGAATTTTGCAAGATTGCAAAGATTTGCGACTTTAAACTAGGTAGTCTGTATAGAGCATGTCTTTGGACTGTGTGGGAAACCAGAGCACCTGGAAGTCACAACAACACAGGGAGAACATGCAAACTCCAAACAGAAATGCCAACTGGCCCAGACGGGACTCGAACCAGCGACCTTCTTGCTGTGAGGTGACAGTGCTAACCATTAGGCCACCATGTTGCACCTATAATGAAATTTCTTCGTTTTTAAATTAACACAAAGATTAAAAAATGTTGGGTTCCACACAATCAATTTGTGTTGGGACAACATAAGAAAATGAAGTTAACGTACTAGTTTTAACAAATTTAAGTGGATGCAACATAAAACAATTAAGTTTTCCCACTATAAAGCTCAACAATTGTGTTGTTTTAGCTCATTTTAAATAAGTAGTTTGTACAAACTTCACTGTTTTTGAGTGCAGACTCACCTCTGGACGGACTGCTGCTCTGTTCATCCAAAGAGGCCCCGAGAGGAGTCCTGTTAAAAGATCAATAACACGTCACATCCTCATTCAACTCGCCAAAACTCCCTCCAAAAATGTCACTCGAGCAGAAACACACACATACACACACACAAACACCCTTCCCTCTCTTCATACACAACAGCTGACGCAAAATCTCTTGGTTTAAGAAGCCTTCGTCTTGACACTTACAAAACACTAACTTCCAAATCCCCTGCCACTTTCATTAAGACACCTGCAGATCCAAACAGCAAGGGGGAAAAAAACCCCACATAAAATAAAGCTAATAATAGTCCGGCATGTTTCCCAACAGGACCAGAAGGAAATCCAGCAAACTCTGGTGGTTCAGACACTGAGGTTTCCTGCTGGAGGATGTCGGTGTCATGTGCATGTCTGTGTGTGTGTGTTTAATGATAATGAGCAGGAATTGGGAATAGGACAAGCACAAGGTGTTTTTATTGACCCAGTGTGTGGCGTTGACGTTCAAATAAAGCTGCTTTGGTGTCAGACGGGTTTACTGGGGGAATTTACACTGGAGAATTTTATTAAATCAACTCTGCAGGAACAGATCGAGCGTAATAAAAAGTTGTCATTGATCATACTCTTCTCATCCCAAAGATGTAATTTTGCTGGTTTTTGTAATAGATATATATTTCACTCAAAAGTTTGTAGTTAGTAATATTTTATGAAGGAATTTTTACTTTCATTACACCAGGATCAATGCAATAAAACTACATCAAAAGGTAATGTAGTGCTTTTATAGTTTTACAATGCTTTCATAATGTTACAAATAATAACAACAATAATAATAACAATAATAATAATAGCAACTAATAATAATATTAATAATAATTATTATTATTATTAATTCAGACAATAATAATAATAATAATAATAATAATAATAATTATTATTATTATTATTATTATTATTATTATTGTTAATAATAACATTAACAATAGTTAAGATATTATTATTATTATTATTATTATTATTATTATAATAACACTGTTATAACTATTATTATTATTATTATTATTGGTAGTAGTAGTAGTAGTAATAATATTATTATTATTATTTTGATTAATAATAATAATAATAACAGTGATATTATTATTATTATTATTATTATTATTACTAAAAATGACAGTGATATTATTATTATTTATTTTTATTATTATTATTTTTATTATTGTTGTCGTTGTTATTATTATTATTATTATTATATGAATTAATAACAACAACAACAACAATAATAATAATAATTATTATTATTATTGTTATTATTATTAATAATAATAAAATCATAATCATAATTGTCAAGACTTAGTTATTAATATTATTATTATCATCATCATCTGAATTAATAATATTAATAATTAATATTATTAAAATAATAATAATAATAATAATAATAATAATAATAATAATAATAATATCACTGTTATAACATAATATTAATAATAATTATAACAATAATAATAATAATTATTATTATATAATATTAATATCGCTGTAATTTTATTAATCCTAATCATAATAATAATAATAATGTAATTATTATTATTATCTGAATTAACAAAAACAACAATAATAATATCACTATTATTATTTTATTATTATATAAAATAATAATAATAATTTATAAATAAATAATAATTAAAAATAATATTTCTTTCTTTTAAATAATACATAATTTGATAAAAAAATATATAGGTTTGCCCAAAAAAATATCCCTATTCTTGTTGGACTGAATATATTTTATGATTTTAATTTACTGGACATTATTTTTATAACTAAATGTAATTTGGCTTAATTTGAGTAATTTGTTTGAACTTATAAAAGCTATGTAACTTTATAAATGAAAAATACATTTTAAACATGCTTATGATAACATTACAGTAAAAAGACAAAAAAAATGCCTTTTTGTTAAACTAATAATAAATTGTTGATGAATGTTATACATTTCATAATTCAAAAAAAAGAGATTTGGCTTCATTTGAGTTATTTTATCATTCTCATGTAACATAAACATACATAATCAGTTTAGTCCCTTTATTTATCTGGGGTCACCACAGCGGAATGAACCGCCAACGTATACAGCATGGGAATCATCTTATACAGTAATGGGAAACATACATACATACATAGTCATTCACACACATACACTACAGCCAATTTAGCTTATCCAATTCACCTATAGTGCATGTCTGGACTGTGGGGGAAACTAGAGCACCACACGAACACGGGAAGAATATACAAACTCCACACTGAAATGCCAACTGACCCAACTGGGACTTAAACCAGCAACCTTCTTGCTGTGAGGTGACAGTGCTAACCACTAAGCCACCATGTTGCCCTGATGATCTCTTTATTATAATAAAAAATACAAGCATGAAGCCCTCAAAAACAACTTCTGAGAAAATTCCTGAGTTCCACACAGCAATTAAATATTATGACGTAACCAACAACAAACAGTTATCACATGTTCCTCACACACAACCCCCACCCCTTTGAAAACGGAGTTATAGACAAAGCCAAATTACCTTCAAAAAGAGAAGAAAAAATAACAAACAAACAAACAAACATGCAAGGCTTCCTTTTAGATAAAGAAAAGGCAGAGAGAGGCGTGTAGCAGCAATCCTGGTATCTGCCTTTTGTTTTTCACATGCACGGTTTATGTTGGCCATGAGGAACTTATCTATGGTAAATCAATAGCTACGTTTCCATCCACCTATTTTTATGAGCATTTTGGATATGGGAATTAAAAATAATAATAATAATAATAATAATAATAATAAAAATAATAAATAAATAAAATAAAATAAAAATCGGTTGATGGAAACACCGAGATGTGGATACATTTTGATAATGCGCTTAAGTGCATAACTGAGGATAAACTTTTAATTCGATATGAAAAGATGCGCATAAGCAACAATGGGAACACTTTTTAACGAACTAATTCCAGTATGCCCAAAAAAAAAAAAAGTCATGCGATTTTGTTATAAGAGATCATGTGATGATAAAGATGTGTGTGAATGGATAAACCAGCAGGCTGAGCACTTTGTAAAACATCTGACATGTTGTTTTGGTCATTCTAAAATGCCATAACCATTTCAGTCTTAGTGTTATTACATTATTATTGACCTCTAAAAATCTGCACCTGAGCTTCGTGTCTCATGCCTTCAAACAGCACCACACGTTCATTATGTGTCGGTATTGTCTTCTGAGGCGAAACTCATGAAATAAAGAAAAGATTCACGCAGTGCAGCAAATTCCATTTTTACTGTTGATATTTGGCACCAGTTAATCAGGAAATGATGATTTTGTTCTCTTTGACTCGTTGGATGAAAACGCTGCTTTATTCGCACGTCTTTTATGCGCTATTTCAGTTTAGCACATAAATTAATTCACATTTTTGGATGGAAACATAGCTAATGAGCTTTTCTTCTATAGCACATCACAAAAAAAAACACACACACACCAAAAAAAACAAACAAACCCAGCAGCCTGGAAGTAAAGAAAGAAAGACTAAAAACTCTCAGAGGACAACTTCAGCATTAATAGGCCCCAACGGACCCAAATCATTTTTTCAGTGTATATGTTGGCTATCCCAAAAAAAAAAAAACAGCAGCACAAAGGACAATAGTCAGTCTTCACAACAAACGACTTTCCTGACTCTGGGAAGATCACAGTCTGAACCCACTGAAGTATTCACACCATTCTCTCAAATTTACTGCTTGTCAGAGACTCCAAAGACAGCGGACAGAGCGCTTTTCTCTGCCCTGAACGCATTTGTTTACTTACCAATTCACGTCACACATCGCAGCCTGTAAACAGTTTTTTTTTTCCTCACGCATTTGCATTTGTGCTTTATGAGGTTTGTCAGGGAACTCACCTACAGGTCCTGAGCCAGTTCTCCACCTGATTTGGATTACGACCTGAGGAGAAAAAAAAAGAAAGCAAAATGCTAGTAAGCGTACTGTGAAATAAACTAATTCATTTGCCTAAAAGCTGCTATAAACAAACGGTCAACAAGAAAAAGAAGAGCTGCGATGGTGAACAGAGAGTGTTTTCTCTGAACTACCGCTGTGGTCTGAGTGTCTTTCTTTTTCTAGAAACATTTATTTGCACTTAATTGGTTTATCATGACTTGAATAGAGAATCAAATGCCAAGTCAAGCAGCCAAACCTCTGTAATCTCTCCCTGCTGCGTTTATTACCACTTCCCGTTGACCTTCCAGCAAAAGCTCTTAACCCCCAAAACACCTCCGAAACCACATATAGACTGGAAAAAATGATTTTATTCAGGCTTCTCATTTAAAATGAGCTGAAACAACACTATCCTTGAGATTTTTTTGGACAACTTAATTGTTTTATGTTTGATCAAGTTAAATTTGTTAATTGCTTTGTGATGGGACAACATGAAGGAATTGTGTGAAACTCTGCTGAGTTTATTAACACTTCCCATTGACCTTATAGCAAAAGCTCTTAACCCCTAAAACACCCCCAAAACCACATATACACTGAAATAATGATTATATTCAGGCTTCTCATGTACAATGAGCTGAAACAACACAATTCTTGAAATTTTTTTGGTGGGAAAACTCAATTGTTTTAGGTTTAATCTGCTTAAAAATGTTAAATTAACTTAATCGATTTGTGTTGAGAGAACATGAATGAATTGTGTGAAACCCTGCTGAGTTTATTAACACTTCCCGTTGACCTTCCAGCAAAGCTCTTAACCCCCAAAACACATCTGAGCACACATATACATTCACAAAAATGATATTATTCGGGCTACTTATTTAAAACGAGCTGAAAAAACACATTTCTTGAGATTTTTTTTTGGACAACCTAATTGTTTTATGTTTGATCAAGTTAAATTTGTTAACTTAATCGTTTTGTGTTGGGACAACATGAAGGAATTGTCTGAAACCCTGCTGAGTTTATTAACACTTCCCGTTGACCTTCCAGCAAAGCTCTTAACCCCAAAACACTGCCGAACCCACATATACACTCAAAAAATTATTGTATTCAGGCTACTGAATAAAAAACGAGCTGAAACACAATTCTTGAGATTTTTTTGAGGACAACTTAATTGTTTTATGTTCAATCCACTTAAATCTGTTAACTTAATTGACTTGTGCAGGGACGACATGAATGCATTGCGTGGAACCCTGCATTATTTACAGTGTAGAGTATAAAAACGTCTAGTATAGTTTGGCATTCTTGAATGAAAATGAATATCAGCCTTAAGCATGCATTTATTTCTAGGTGTCTGTTTACAACAATGTTTACAGTATTTCTCAATATCGCCAAATCTTTACAGCCCAATAAATGTTGACATTTACGTAATGCAGACTGTTATCTGTAGGCTTAATTGATGGAAAAGTGTGGTAAAATTAGCTCTGTGATTTTTAAAAGAAGCAATACAATCTGAATCAAGCAAAGAATGTGTTAAAATATTAGGTTTCAGGCTACATAGTGGACTTGCAGTACATCCTTGATGACAATATGAGCTTAAGTGTTTATTGAATATCTTCAAAGTATAACAATAAGCTGATTAATACCGATTATGATGCTGATTAAATCTAATGTCAATACTAAAATCATTATTCAAAATCCACTACTGTTTGCAGGTCTTCTGTATTTTTCAAGTTTTACATTTCTTAAACAATTTATTATGGTAAGCATTGTTTTGTTTTTTATTCCTTTGCATTGTTACATTTAAATGCACATTATTAAAATTACTAATTTGATAATATTATTAATTCTTAATAATAATAAAAATAATAATAACAACAACAACAACAACAACAATATTAACAATACTTAATAACAAATCAATTCTAACTGTTGAAAGAATGGCAGAAATATTTTATCTAGATTTCTATTGCATTTTAGTTCTTGTATTACATATTTTGAATCCACACCACATCTTCAATGGTTCATAATGGTCGCTTGACTGAAATAACAAATTTCAGTAAATCCAGCTCTCGTACTATAATACGGTAATTTAATTTAATATGAGCTGAAACAACACAATTTATGACTGAAAAAAAAAATCAACCCTTAATAATTTACAGTAATATACATTAAATGCTGTATACAGTAGTATAGTATCAGCAACCAAAGAACCAAACAAAAACACCAACCATTACTCAAGCATTGTCCCTTTTTCTGAGGCTGCTGAAGTCTTATCCTCCAAATTACACATTTCTAAAGATTCAACCTTAGCATTATATATATATGTAGTCAGAAAATTCAACCCAAATAGTATATATAGTAAATGTGTATAACCAAACAAACTTGGAAAAAATCTCAAACCACTACTCCAGCACTGTTTTCAATGTTTTCAAATTAAGTATTTGTTTTGGTAAAAGGTATTCAGATCAAACCAAACAAATTTGAAAACATTGGAGGCATTTCTCCAAAAACTGGGTTGTAAAAGTCTTATCCTCCAAATTTAATATTTCAGAAAATTCAAACCCAAATTCTAGAATAGAACCAAACAAACAAGGGAGGGGAAAAAATAAAATAAATAAATAAATCAACCACTACTTTAACATTTTTCCTGAGCAAAACGAACGGAAAAAAAAAATATATAAAATAAAAAAAAAATAAAAAAAAAAAATATATATATATATATATATATATATATATATATATATATATATATATATATATATATATATATATATATATAAAGCATTTCTCGATTAACCAAAGCATTGTAGCTGTTTCTGAGGCTGTCGAAGTCTCATAATTTGGATTATTCTCAAAATAAAATATGACAGCATGTCATATTTGATATACAGTAAATGTAGTATAGAACCAAACAAACTTGGAAAAGTCTCAACCATAACAAATTAAATAAACAGTTCTTCATGGTTTTCTGGAGAGTTTGAGGTACAGAAATTAAACAAATCTTTCATCAAAGTTGTCCCAAAACTAGTCAAAAACATCCATTCTTGTCTAAAGACAATTTTGAACCATTTTGATTTATTTGCCTCAAATGTTGACTACTATATTACAGTATTATCTTCATTATAGAAATGTATAGAAATACAATTTATCTTTGTTAATTGTTGGTTTACAAATTTTATAACTTATAGTGCCCGAATGGGTTAAATTTGCTTGAAATTGTACATAATCACAAACTATAAATAAATGTTGATTTGTTCTAACCTGTGTTTTCTTGTTAATTACAATCCAAACTCTAACATTCCGAGCAATCTTGGAAAAAGTTGGAAGCATTTCTCCAATAACTAAGCACTGTAACTGTTTCTGAGGCTCTCAAAGTAAGTCTTATATTCTAAATTACACATTTCTGAATATTCAATTTAAGAATTTTATGTATAATATAGTAAATGTAGTTGTTACGACCCTGGCCGGACCCTGGGGGACATGGATGTCTAAACAGCAAACAAAAGTCTAAATCTACACACCCACAAAACAAGAATACACAATCAAAAATAACACTTGCAACTATATTTTTCTACAGCACCCAATCACTAAACAACATGCCCGGGGCTCGCCCGGGATAAAGATATAAGATCAAACAACCTTGGATAAATCTCAACAATAATGCCAACAATGTACCATTTTCTGAGAAAATTTAACAAACTTGAACAAATATGAATAATTTCTTTATTAACTGAAGCACTGCCGTTTCTGAGGTTGTCGAACTTTAATAATTTGGATTATCCTCCAAATAAAATGTCAAACCAAATATTATATGCAGTAAATGTAGTATAGAACTAAACAAACTTGGAAAAATCTTAACCATTACTCCAGCATTGTACCTTTTCCAAGCACCAAAACAAAATTTGAAGCATTTCTCATTTAATCAAAGCACTGTAGCCGTTTCTGAGGCTGTCAAAGTCTTATATTCTAAATTACACATTTCTGAATACTCAACCTATTATATCAAGTATTATACATGCAGAAATGTAGCACAGAACCAAACAAACTTGTAAAAATCTCAATCACTACTCCAGCATTGCACCCTTTTCAGAGCAAAACCAAACAAACTTGACAAAAATAAAAGCATTTCTCCAACAACAAAAGCACTGTACCTGCTTCTGAGGCTGTGGAAGTCTTCTCCTCCATAGGCTGCTGGGCAGACAGCGGCTCTTTTGCGCCCTGGTCCTGAGACTCAGACGCCTGCCAGGAGTCTCGGCTCTGAGCCCAGGCCCTCCTCTTGAATCTGGCAGGGGGCGATTCAACCTCCTCCATGTCCTTGTCCTCGGCTTGAGCGGGACACTACAATGGGGGACGGGTCGCCTGAAGATAAGAAAAAAAGAACGGACTCAGACCTGAATTACACTAAAACAATACGTAGACTTCATCTCTTCACAAGGATTGAGAGCCATCTTATGTCAAACAAGAGACTTTTTTTGTAAGACAAATGATGTAAACCTTTGCACACTTCAGAACTGAACTGCATGAGCCAACATGTCTTGGGTGTTGACTGAATAGTATATTGAAAAGCACTGTCTAGTCACATTGACACTCAAAAGTACTTTCTAGATAATATTCCCTCTTAATGTGAAGAGCATGCGATGGCTGCAATCCAAATCAGACTGATGTTAGCTTAAATATGAATGAAATCCAACTTTCAAGAATAATTACAGTAATTATTTGTATTGCTTAAAGTCATACATGGCATTAAATGATGATAATACATCAGACCCCCTAGTTTTTCGTAATGGAACAATGGAACTTATTCTATTAAAAATATTTTGCAAGTTAATTCATATACTTTTGTTAAAGGTGCAGTAGGTGATTGTCTTTAGAAACATTTTTTGTTGTTCTGGTTGAGAGTCTACATTCCAATAGACAAAATACCATGTTCGTAAACATTCAGAATGCGTGTGCAGTGAGGATGTAGGAAAAAAACGGGAGCGCAAGCATTTACAGCGAAGGAATGACATTTGATGTGGTACAGAGTTTGTTGCGGTCTTAGAAATGAGTTATATTGATTACATTTTAGATATATGATTTACATAATGCTTTCAGCGTATTATAACAGCTTGATCACCCAGTGATAAGCACAGGGATTCTGCAAAATTAACGTTAATGTGAGCGGCGTTTGTCTAACAGGCTCTTCTGCGATAGCACCCTCCCAATGGATATTGAATAAGACGAAACGGCCAAGCATCAAGCTCGAAAACTAAAAACCGAGGTAAGATAAGGAAAAAAGTCAGGACTATACAAGGTCAGAGTAATTAATCATCAACGAGCAAAACTGCATTCTTACAGCAAACTAACTACACTTGTATGGCAGGGTATGTGAACTTACACTTTCACGTTTCATTCTAAGCATTCAGTGTTTGCAGGTTTATTAACCATATTTAACTGTTTTTGCTGAAATCATTGCTGCAATCAAAAACGAATAATGTGTATTATTCAGCATAGCGTGAACTTACCTGATATGAAATGAGAACGACAGAGTCCAGCACTTTTAATTAGGTCCTAACTCCATTCAGCTCCCTCTTAGCCAAAAACGTCTGCGGTTGGCATTAAAAGCAGTGTAGTGTACGGTAAAAGTTACGTTTTCTATTTCTGGACTTCGAATTTGGCATCCTACCGCACAACAGGGCATGTTTGCTATTGCGACCAGTCTCTTTTTGTAACCGGGAGCCCGTGTGAGGTCATGTGTGACGTAGGTTGGTAATTTGTCTATAGTTATGATTAAAGTAAATGATATAAATGTATTTTTATATTCTGGGTAAGGCATATGACTAAATTATGTTCATCCAATTAAAACTGTGTCAGGCCGACATCTCCCATATAATTCTGACATGTAGCTTAAACTGTCTGTCAGCAAACGCAGATTTGAGCTACTGCGCACCTGTTTGTACGTAGCTCTGCCGTTTGTGCATACACGTGCTGCGCGTTCACGAGAGAGAGAGAGAGGGGGAGAGAGAGAGAGAGAGAGAGAGAGGGGTAAAAACATGCTGAATCAAAATGAATCAATATTGGAGTTACTTTTGCACGCTGGCGGAAGGACGACACCACCATGGCTGAAGTATTTCTTTTAGACAGGTAATGTTCCGTTTTAAAACTATTTTAGTCACGCAGAGCTGATGTAGATAGTGTTGTTATGAATGGGTTATATGCACAGAAGTGTTGTGGCAGAATTTTATGGCAAAAATTATTTCGGGTTGATCCTCCAACAAGGGCTTAATGGATAGGAATTGCAAAGGCAATACACTGTATGGAGAAACTGAGAAACTTTTAACCTAAGACTTGACTCAAAAAAAGGGCAACAAGTATTGGCAGAAATGGACTCTAAATAGAGGTACAAAACTGTACCCTTTAGGGTACCAGCCCAGTGACGGACCACTTGTACCCTAAAAGGTACAATTTTGTACCTTTTCTTCTGGGTGCAGTAAGCTAAAAAACAAGAAAGAAATTAACTTGCTTTCAAGGTGGCCCAAAAAAAACTGTTCAACAGGAATACATGTATGCTTGGCAAGAACAAAAATTAGAGGGAACATTTCTTCCTGAAATTACTGGAAAATCAAATAAGAGATGAAGGCCATGTGAAGACAAAAACAACAAATAACCAGCATGAGAAACTAATCACATCTTCAGCTGTTCCAAGATTCCTGTCAATAAGGAGCAGGAGTGAAAGATGAAGGAGAGAGGGAGACTGAGAGTCTTAAATAGATGATAAAAAAAAGTCAAAAAAACAAGTTTAGCAGGAAATGTCTGTTTAGCTGAAAGATTACAAGCTGGTGCCGAGTCATTTCCTGTTTTGGATCTGGCACTTTTTGAAGGAACAGATGAGCCAGACCAAATGGGACGGATTTATAATTCAGCTTTAGTTCTGATCTCCCACATTTCACACACTGCTATTAATAGCCTGCGACTATTTTTAGACTGATCATAGAAGCGTGGCTAAAATGAAAAGCCTTTTTAACAGTCATATACCACCTCATTTTATTATCAAAGCGCTGATTTTAATAAAATAGGTCAACATTAGGGAATCTACCAGGCTTGAATGTAACTTACTGAATCAACATTTTTTATAATCTGCAAAATTGGTTTAGAGTCCCTTAAGTGACTTCAGATCAGGGAAGCTGTTATGCTTTTCACTTTAATGCATAACGTTGACTAAGAATGACAAACATAAGCAAAAATACAATGTCACTAAATGAGATTTCTCCTCATAGAACTCCCTCACATGCCTTAATTGTATACATCCCAATATATCAGAAAATATATATCAGGAATTTTAACCCCCTAGAGTTTTAAACAGTTGAGTTTTAGCATCTTGAATCCATTCAGCTGATCTCTGGTGGAAGCACTTTTAGCTTAGCATAGATCATTGAATCGGATTAGACCATTAGCATCTTGTGCAAAAACATCAAAAATGTTTTGGTAATTTTCCTTTTTAAAGTCCCCAAGAAATCAAAACTAACCATATGATTTATTAGCTCACATTGCCAGTTTTGTGGTGAACAATTCATCTGTTCATTAAAAAAAAATAATAGTTTTCCCTTCTAGTCTTTAATTGAAATCTGAAAATGCACTTCCTGTTTGTTTTCAGTTAAGTTATCAGATTATTCAATTCAATTCATGTTTATTCCTATAGCGCTTTTACTCACCATTAAAAGGATGGTTTATCCAAAACTGAAAATTCTGTCACCATTAACTCAGCCTTTTCTTGTTCTAAACCTGTTTTACTTTGTTCTGATGTTGAACAACAATATACAATCAATCAAGATGGTTCGTTTATTTTTTTTTTATTTATATTGTCAGACATTTCACAAAATGTGTTAAATCAGCTGCACAAACGGATTGGCATGCTGAAAATCCTTTAAAATTGATAGATAAAAAAAGATTTGACATGTATTGTGATAAGTATCGATATCGTCTAATATGAAAAAAATTATTGTGATAAAAAAAATGATTGTGATAATTTTTCTGCCATATCACCCAGCCCTAGATGTCAATAATGTTTCGAGTGGATTACTGAGTGTTTTTGTGATCCACAACTTTGATTTTTAGAGATGTGTGTTCAAGCCGTTACACTTCTGTCAGATGCAGTTCAAGTGCATTACTGCATTACATTACTGCATTATAGAGCAAACTATATTACCGGCATTAATATGAACAGGTATGTAACGTTAAGCCATACTATTTCCAAAAAAAAAAAAAAAAAGTACGTTAGTGATACTCTGCTGGCTGATTGGCATGTTAACTCTAATTGGCAGTAGTTTATGTTTTATTAAGTTAGTTTGTATTGTGTAGTATTTACTTCGGTATGTGTTTTCCTGTCATTTCAAAATGCTATGTGCCAAAATGCTAATGCTTTGTGCAAGTGTTTCAATCAGTGTGTTAGTACGGTTGTATGTGTGTCAAACATTTTGGTGAATTACATTTGTTTGGGTTGGTTGTATATTTGAAAAATAGAAAACTATCAGTTTTGCGATGACGATGCTCCAATTAAATGGCACAAAATGTCGTCTGACTGTACGTGTAAATGACTCACAGATGTTGTTTTTCATTCCTATAAGATTGCATTTTTAAATAATCCGTCCAGGAGGTGGCGCTGATCAACAAAAGTATTAGTTTAAAGATGTTAAAAGCAAGTAAAAGATTAAAACTATCGTTTCAAAGCTGTCCGAACGTGACTGTTTATACGCATCAAGCTGGAAACCAGAAGTTCTTAGCATCCTCCTTACGCATACATGCAAAGTATAATGGGTAATTTTGCATTCCAAGTAAAAGGTCTATACTCAACAACAATATTTTATATAATATTTTAACAATATAGTATATTTTTTCAGCATCGTGCAGCTCTTATTATTACTATATAAAATATACTGTAATTTTTTTTACAAGGGTTAGTCTAGGTTTCCTCTGAAAATCGGTTCACAGTTTCAAATCCCACCAAAGCTTTTGTTATTTTTGGACTCCTTGATGGAGTGCATGTCAAATCTCTAGAGAAAGTTAAAAGGAAGCAAATGCTACATAGATTCCCTAAAAAACGTCAAACGCCCCTTTTCTCATTAAAAACAAATTGTTTATTTGGAACACTCAATGATAAATTACTTTAGCACAAAAAATATGCCTTCTTTAGCATCATGCCAAGCGTCATTTAGGCTACACATCGCATTAGCAAACGATGATTGGCCAAGAACAGCATATCCATTCACATCTTTAAAGTCGAAGTATTAACAAAAAGTGTGTAAATGTGACACTACTACTAGTCATAACACTGCTTTGATAAACTCTGTCAAAACAGAGCCAAATGCTAATGTAAATAGAATCAAAACAGGGAAGCGTGTTGACAAATTAAACGAGACAACACAAAAGTCTTTGTCAGTAAGCCTTGCAACAAGCTTCATTCTCTTTCCACAAACAGCATAGTTGTTTAATTGGATAAACGCAGCACAACTCGTGCTCTCCGCTCCATTTTGGACCTGTGTTTTGTAAACAGTGCAGACGCAGTTACATATTCTGCTTTAAATGGGTAGAGAGTTGAGAAGAAGGAAGGGGAAAGCAGCGACTTCACATAAATAAGTGCTACTAAGCAACCTCAAGCATCTGCTCATACACCAATCACAGCACAGATGCAGAGTGTTAACTGAAGGAAAACTTTAAATACACAAATGGCAAACCGTAAACAGAATGCTCCGTTTTCCCGGCAATCCAGCTGTGTTTTTGTTATGAAACTGGAGTTACGCAAGATATTTGCATAAGCACAGAAAATTTAGCTTTGATTTTTAAATCGATCTTATATTTGTTTTTTATTTATTTATTTATTGTTTTTCAAGTCACAGCTAAACTTAAGGTAAACCTCTGTGTTTGTACTTTCCCCCAGTGACTGTGTTTACATGGACATCAGTATTCGAATTGCTTGCCAAATTATTAATTTGCCAACTTTAACTGCAGTTTGGTACTTTCACTTTCATTCAGGAACATTTCGTGCATGCTCCCATGACAAACGAGATATTGGATGCAAGCAACTGTTGCAAGAGTGTTGTTTTAATGTAATGTTACGCCTGGCAAATAGAACAAAAAAAACCCTCCGCATTTTTCGGTAACTTAGATGCACTTGGTAGGTAACGTAGCGCCAGAAAGCTGTGTGTGTATAGACTATCCTGTCACAAAATGCGGTGAAAATCCTACACATCCAACATACTCGGAGACGTCACGATGTACTGGCTAGTACAGACATCCACTCTCCATGTTGGGATACAAACAAGGATCTAATCACCGAATTTGCTCGAAATAACGCAAAAACAACCAATTTTTAATTTTTAGTGAAGTATATGTGTCCTAATAGTGTTTATTGCAGCTTGGGACACATATATGACTGTCAACAGCTCAAAAAAAGTTTTTTGGTGTTTTGTGACCCTTTATAAAAAAAAAAATTAATAAAAAACTAAAACATTGACTGATTATGGAACCCCCAAAACTAAAAGCTCTGTTAAATATAAATTTGTATATTAAATTGAATAATAATTATAATCTGAATTATATACATGATATAATTGTAAAATAAATAGCAATATTATTATAATATTAAATATAACATTGAATAATTATCTGTTTGAATGACTATAATCTGAATTATTAACATAATATAAATGTAAAATAATAACAATGATATTAACAATAATTAGACATTAATATTAATAATAGCATAAATTAATATTATGACAATTACAACAACAAATGTTATTATTATTATTATTATTATTATTATTATTATTATTATTATTATTATTATTATTCATAGCAATAACAATAATAATAAAGCAATAATCAGAAAATAATAATAATAAATTGGTTGTTGCAATAATTATCATAAAAGTTATAATAATAAATGATAATAATAAATGAATAAAATTACAATAACAACAAATGTTACTAATAATATTGTTATTACTATAATAATAACAACAACAACAACAACAACAATAATGATTAATTGGTTTTTGCTGTAATTATCATAATTTAAAGTTATGATAATAATAAATTACTTGTATAATTACAAAAACAACAAATGTTACTTTACTTTTATTTTTTATTACTATTATTATATTAATTCTACTACTACTACTACTAAT
>NC_079443.1:45195860-45243360 GCF_903798145.1 Danio aesculapii | reverse complement strand
TTTACTTAAGTTAAAACTTGAATTACTTAAAAATAATTAAAGATGCAACATACTGGATCGACTATTACTATTGTTTTCATTTTCATTCAATAATTTTCCTTCGGCTTAGTCCCTTTATTTATCAGGTGTCACCACAGTGGAATGAACCGCCAACTTTTCAGCATATGTTTTACGCAGTGAATGCCCTTTCAATCGAAACCCAGTACTGGGAAAGATGGCTATTTATTGTTTTATTTTTTTTACTATTAATATTAATAAATCCTAATGTTAATAAAATGTTAAATATTATTTTTACCTGAATACAGCCAAATATGTGCTTTGAAATGAAATGACACTGAAGACTAGTGTCATGAACTTCATTCTAAAACCAGCAGTGCCAAATATGCATTTAATCACATCAAATCCTAAATGATTTATAAATCGAAGTAAGCTACAGTATATAGCAATGCTAATTTAGTCTGATTGCCTATACCAGTGCACTCCAAAAAGCAATTACTTAAAATAGTGAGTAAACCCGTTGCCGTAAAAGAGACAAGTTGATTTTACTTAAAAATGTAAAGTATTTCTGTTGCAACTTAGAACTATTAAGTTCATGTAACTTAATTTTAGAATTATCCACATAGTTCAATTACACTGTAAAAAGCGATTACAAAAAAAACAGCCAGCAAAGTGGGTGTGTCCAGCTCTGTTTAGGTGGGAGTGTTGGGGGAGGGAAAGAGGGAAGGTTTTGGATAAAAATGGGAGTTTCCGTTCAGGCACGTGCTGAATTTCACAGAGGCAAAACAAACACACAGACGCAGGGGAGAAAGACAGTGACTCTGTTTACATGGACATCAGTAATCAAATTATTTCCCAATTTAATAATTTCTCATCTTTAACTGCAGTATGACACTTTCACTTTCATTCAGGAACATTTTATGCTTGCCCCCGTGACAAACCAGATATTGCATATAAGGAACAAAAGGAGGAGTGCAGTTTTAATGTAATGTTTGATACTGCAAGGCGTATAAGAGAAAAAAACCTCTGCATTTCTCGGTAACTTAGATGCACTCGGGAGGTAGCGTCAGAAAGCCGTGTGTGTATAGACTATCCTGTCACAAAATGCGGCAAAAATTCTTCACAATGGTAATAGTTTGATTGCGGTGTTTACATATTTAGACTCGGAGAGCAGCATTTACAGCGGATCTTTCAGTCTATAATATTGTAGTGATATTAACGTACTGTAAACTTATTAACTTAGAAATCATTTTGACTAAAGTTTGTCTTTAAAAACTGAAAGAGTACTGTTGACGATACGAACTAACTTTGCCATCTGACTTTTTTTGGCACACAATGTGGCATATCTCTGCCGTCTTCAAAGCTATCATGCATATTAATGAAGTTGCACCGCATACACAATAGAACGCGCTGATTGGTTTGAACGAAGTCTTTCTCATGAATTAATGCTGCACGCTCAGAGACGTCACTCTCCATGCTGGAATACATGCAAGTATCTAATAGCCGTGGCGCAGCTTAAAAAATTCGTTTCAAACCGGAAGAACGAATTTGCTCGAAGTAACGCAAAACAACAAATTTTCCCTTTTTTTAGAAATATATGTGTCTTAATAGTGTTTTTAGCAGTGTGGGACACATATATGAGTGTCAACAGTTAAAAAAAATGTGTTTTGGAATTTCGTAACCCTTTAAAAACGACAAGTCGAGTTTACTTAAAAAATGTAGGTATTTCTGTTTTAACTTAAAGCTGTTAAGTTCACAACTTAATTTTTATAATTATACACGCAGGTTATTTACTTAATAATTTGAAGGCAATGAGTTTACTTTTTCAACTAATGACTTTTTACAGCGTGCAGCTCTACAAAGTAAAAAAAAATGTTGGGTTTATGTTGTCCCAATACAAAGTGATTAACTTAATTGTTTTTTCCAAATTTAAGTGGATTGAACATAAAACAATTAGGTTGTCCCCCAAAAAAACTCAAGAATTGTGTTGTTTCAGCTCATTTTAAAGAAGTAGTTTGACCAAGCAGCAAAGATAGTTGCGTTCATTTTCACAAAGCCCTGTAGAAGAATCCAGCGAGCTCTCCTCCTTCCCAACGCTAAAAGCAGACAACAAACACACAAACAGCATCAACCTCATTTGTCTCAGGGGCAGTGAATAACAATGAGCGCTGGATCAACACATTTGCATATCCAATGAATACAAACCGGTCACATCTGTGAGTGGGACGCATCAGGGCTCCTCGCAGGTCGACATGCTGATGAACAACAGACGTGAGATTGCAATAAATGAGGCCGTTTGCGAGCATTCCCCTTTTGCTTTTATTTACGTTTATTTTCCATACAGATTGCGATTAATTGAAAACAGGCCAAACAGGAAGAACAACCTGCAAACAGATTTAGTGGATGAAGCGCTGCTGTTCCAGAGGTCAAAGTTCACAGCAGATCAGCCAAAAAATAATGCTAGATTGTTTTAACACAAATTTAGGTAAAATATGGACTAATTGGCTGGGTTAAAATTGAACCCAAACACTGGGCTGGTACATATTCTACTCCCTAAAGAAGCACTGACCAGCCAGCAATCAAACTTTTTTTTTCAACCCAAGCTCATTGGAAATATGTGCCCAGGGCTACACTTCTGAGAACCGATAAATATGTACCCTGGACTACGTCTTCTTGCAGTTTGTGTATTCACAAAACCACTAGAGGTCACTGTGTAAATTTTTTACAGTGTAACTCTCAGATACCTTACTGGGGCACGTTTTCATTTCGGTTTCACACATCCCATTTCTCATGAATCCACCACAGGTACATTTCTGAAAATCTCAACGTTCTTTTCACGTATGAGAGAATCTGGTCAGCTGGTCATCGTGCATAATATATCAGCTTGATATCGTCTGACCCACAAGCCCCCTTCCCTAAACCCAGCCGATAGTATTTTTAAAAGCACACTACAATAGAAAAGCCATGGCAGCTGCGTGCTACTACTGCGATCTCACACTGGTTTTATGGGTTTCGTTTTACCTGGCTTCTAGAAATGTCTTTTGCCAGAGTTGAACTCTGACTCTGCTTCGCGTCCCAAGTCTGACGCCATTCATGGTTCAGCTACCGAGCAAACCAAATCACATCACAAAAGCCGCCTAAGTAGTTAGCAATACAGTAGCTTTTGTTTTTAGCCAGCAGCTAGTTCTCTGCAACTCTCACATGGTCTCTAACTAAGCTAAGCAGGGCTGTGCCCGGTCAGTACCTGGATGGGAGACCACATGGGAAAGCTAGGTTGCTGCCGAAAGTGGTGTTAGTAAGGTCAGCAGGGGAGTGCTCAACCTGCGGTCTGTGTGGGTCCTAATGCCCCAGTATGTTGATGGGACTCTTTACTGCTCAGTGATGGCCATCTTTCAGATGTTAAACTGAAGTCCTGACTCTCTGAAAAAGGGGTTTAACTCCAGCATCCTGGCCAAATTTACTCACTGGCCTCTGTCCATCATGGGCTCCTAACCATCCCCATATCATAATTGGCTTCAATTCTTGTCTTCACCAATCAGATGGTGTGTGGTGTGCGGTCTGGCACAATATGGCTGCAGTCATCCAGGTGGATGCTGCACACTGGTGGTGGATGAAGAGATTCTGCCCCACAAATGTGTGTAAAGTGTTTTGAGTGTCTAGAAAAGTGCTATATATATTATTATTATTATTATTATTATTATTATTATTATTATTATTATTATTATTATTATTATTATTATTATTATTATTATTATTATTATTATTTCCCAATGAGCCAGTGTTGTTTTTTTTTTTTGCTCTAAATTCACAACGGGTAATCAGACAGTTTTCATTTTAATAAAGCTGATCTCTGTTACATAAACAGTGATTTTATTGTACAAAGTGTGTAAGCTGAGTGTTAACAGAGGCCATAAATGACGGGAAAATGACAAACTGTAGTCGAACACTCACTGAAAAACATTCTGCATTAGCTCAAAGCAGGGGCGGTGGTGCAATGGGTAGCACGATTCCCTCACAGCAAGAAGATCGCAAGAAGATCGCTAAATAACTAAAAGCTAAATTGTCCATAGTGTGTGTGTGTGTGTGTGTGTGTGTGTGTGTGTGTGTGTGTGTGTGTGTGTGTGTGTGTGTGTGTGTGTGTGAATAAGTGAATATGGATGTTTCCCAGTGGGTTGCAGCTAAAATGGAATCCGCTGCGTAAAACATATGCATGATAAGTTGGCGGTTCATTCCGCTGTGGTGACCCTAGATTAATAAAGGTACTAAGCCAAAAAGAAAATTAATGAATAAACTCAGAGCAGAGAAATTCAGCAAATTTGTACACATTTGTACATTCCTGTGCTGTGATGTTTTCAATTAAAGGTGCAAATCAGATGTCTTGTCATGATATCTATAATGTTAGCCAGCAATAAGATATTTGTCGATAGTTTCAAAAATTCAGCAATATGATTTTAATTCAATCTGATGCAGTGAAATATTGATAGATATATCGTTATTACAATACAACAATTACAACTTACATTCTTATTAACTTACAAATGCAATCACAGCGCAGTTCTACAAACGGCACCTACTGGCAAAAAAAGTGAATCTGTATTATATATATTTTTTTATTTAGCCCATCTGCTCTTCTTGTTTTGTACAGCATTTTCTTTTTATGTAACATAATTTCACAAAGACCCTTATGCTTTTAGATTGAGAAATGTATCAAATTAAACATATCTAATTTAATAAAAATAACAAATACAATGTATATAATTCAAAGAAAATAAAAGCAAAATAGTGAGTAAAAATCTGTATTGGCTGTGAAAAATCAACATCGGCTGATCACTAACAGCAGATATTAGTGTGGATGATCTGTTTCTGTATTATTGGTTGAGTAACAAGGCCAAAGCGGATGGCAGTCAGAAATCAGGCACGTCGTCGGAAGAACTGACCGGAATAATGACATCATGTGTGTCAGTAGACCTTATGAGGGCCACACTACTGCTACTGTGCATGCAGTGTGTGTGTGTGTGTGTGTATGACTGCGTGTGTGTGTGATTGAACGCACAGGACAGACTCTAATTACTGTGTAAAAACAACATATGGAAACTTCATTGTCCATTTCATCCTTCAATGTGTGCCATCAAGTCGTATTTTTCTTGCTCAATCATCTTGAGCAGGGGGCGGAGCCTCCTGTCGACGACTGATGATCTTATTTACTGCCGCTAACATTACACTTCAGTAATTCTACAACATTTCATATCAGTTCATACCAATTTATAGGTTCACATTAAACAGATGTAAACTTCCAACATCTTCCTCACTTCATCTGATGCATGTTTTTGGAAATACTGCAAGCAACAAAGACAGCAAAAAGTGCAAAATAACACATTAAAAGAGTCTGTACTGATAAATAAATGAGTACAATTCAGAGTTTAAAAACACTTTTAAAAGAAAAAAAATAAAATTGAGCAAGCATTTAAATCTTGTATTAGTGGCAATGTGTTGACTAATGCATATATGATTGATATACTTATAAAATTATTAGCCCCTTTAAGCTATATATGTTTTATAATAGTCTACAGAATAAACCATCGTTATACAATAAATTGCCTAATCACCCTAACCTGCCTAGTTAACCTAATGAACCTGCATGGTTAAGCCTTTAAATGTCACTTTAAGCTGTACAGAAGTGTCTGGAAAAATATCTAGTCAAATATTAGATATATATTCTACTATACATATATACACACATACATACATACATACATATATATATATATATACATATATATATATACATATATATATGTATATATATACATATATATATGTATATATATACATATATATATACATATATATGTATATATATACGTATATATATACATATATATATATATATATATATAGTAAAATGATACATAGAAGTAAAATGACTAATTCATTAGAAAATGTGGTTCCTTTTGGATTTTGATGTTTATGGTGTATATGTTCTGATGAACTAAAAAAAAGTCTACTTTTAACATTACTAATACTGCGAAATCTGATTTATTTGTATTTAATGTGGAACAATCCTGTTATAGGATGTAATATAGAGCTCAAATAAGTGTGATTTATCCCCTGTGGTGTGGTTAGTTGGATGATGAGTGTAAACACACACGTTAGTACTACCATCATTACTTTGACTTTCCATTGACACACGCACGCACGCACGCACACACACACAGAATTATTAGCCCTCCTGTGAATATTCTGTTTTAAATATTTCCCAAATGATGTTTAACAGAGCAAGGATTTTTTTACAGTATTCCCTATAATATTTTTTTCTTTTGGAGAAAGTCTTATTTGTTTTATTTCGGCTAGAATAAAAGCAGTTTTAAATTTTTGAAAAAACATTTTAATGGTCAATAATATTAGCCCTCTAAAACAATAGTTTTACAGAGCAAACCACTGTTAACCAATGACTTGCCCGATTACCCTAAATTGCCTAATTAACCTAGTTAGGCCTTAAATTGCATTTTAAGCAGAATACCAGTATCTTGAAAAACATCTAGTAAAATATTATGCACTGTCATCATGGCAAAGATAAAATAGATAAAATAAATCAGTTATTAGAAATGAGTTATTAAACTATTATGTTTAGAAATGAGTTTTAAAAAATCTTCTTTCGTTAAACAGAAATTGGGGTAATAAATATACAGGGGGGCTAATATTCAGAAGGGCTTATAATTCCGACTTCAACTGTACATATACCCATAGAGCAGAAAGTCTTTCAAATCCCCCATAACATCATCTCTCTCGGTTTCCCCAATTTCTCTCTCTCTCTCTCTCTCTCTCTCTCTCTCTCTCTCTCTCTCTCTCTCTCTCTCTCTCTCTCTCTCATCCGCAAGCACAACCTCCCCTCAAATATCTACCGTGAGCCCTCCGGCCACTGCAACTACGTCAGTTAATGAATCAGAAAAGAAGCTGGTTACCAGATGTCCCCGCTTATTAACACACACTGTGTCTCCAGCGCAGAATGTAATGGCATTCAGAGTTTACAGAGAGACAGAGACAGAATTGCAAACAGAGGGAGGAATAGACAAAAAACACTCATGTTCAAACATGCAGTCCAAAATAAACAGATCATTTGATCGGCAAACATGCAAAAGTTGACTTCATATTTGAACAAAGAGGCTACAATGAGTAAAAACAGAACAGACGAAAAGATGAATCACAATCTATTTCACAAAAATATTTGTGTGAGTAGTAAATAACACATATGCAAATGGAACAACAATGCTATTTAAATGTAGAAGTTGAGTCTCTCCCTCCTGTTCCTCCCAGTGCATTGGTCCAAATGCCTGCTTTCTCAGTTAAAAAGAAAAAGAAGAAACTCTAAGGATGCTTCTCATTTGCTTTTCATTTGATCTAAACCGCTCTCACTGGGAGAGCTGTGGTAAAAACGTAACACTATTGGCTGTTTTTTAAAGGGGAGGAGCTACTTTACTATATGTCCCACGCTCTTTTCATGTTTAAATTGAGGTTACATCAAGCATCAAATAAAAATGCACATTTCACAGCACTTCTCAGGACTTGTTAGTACAACTTTAGCTGTATTATTTGTTTTCCCTTCAAGAATTTTGAATGTTTTTTTATGCACATTCCCCCATTTCTTAAGCCGTTTTCCGATGGGACTAGAGCTACTGTACTATATGTCCCATCCTCTCTTCACGTTTAAGTTGAGGTTATGTCAAACATTGAATAAAAATACACATTTCACAGCAATTCTTTGGACTTTTAAGGAAAACTTTAGCTGTATTATTTGTGCTCCCTTCAAGAATTTGTAATGATTAAAAAAATCATTAGGGGGGGGTGGGGGTTGGAGGGGGGTGTTAGAGAAATTTCAGTTTCGCAGACGTCCATTGGGATTTTAATCCTGTCCAAATCAGCCATGTCTGTCTTTTTCTCACACAACCTCTTTAAATATTTCAGAGCAAATTACCCCCAGTTTTTCAGCAAACTCAGCAGCCATATGAGAAATTTAATCCCGTCTGAATGCGAATGTCTGTGATTGCAGATTTTTTTTTTCCAAAACCTGTTTTTTTGCGTTTGGGTCAATGTGAACTACCGTACAATCTCGAGCAAGCCGGTATTTTAGGTTTCTGCTTTCTTAACACTAATAACGGATGTAAACATGTTTGCTACCATGTGAAGAAATGTAAAAAATAAGCAGAACCAAAATCACCCAACTTGTTAAGACTGACTACTGTAATATCAGTTTCAGGTAAGAGTACTTTCATTTCTCCAGTCAATTACATAACATTAAAATTATTGAAATTAAAACATATCTATTCCAGTGGGTTTATTATTAAAAGTTCTATAAAACTATCATGTAAACATTTTGATGAATGTATTTTTTTTTCTTACAAATGATCAAATGTTAAAATATTAAACAACTTTTACTTTTTTGATAGTCTACAGAATAAACTATCATTATACAATGACTTGCCTAATTACCCTAACCTGCCTAGTTAACCTAATTAACCTTGTTAAGCCTTTAAATGTCACTTTAAGCTGTATAGAAGTGTCTTGAAAAATATCTAGTCAAATATTATTTACTGTCATCATGGCAAAGATAAAATAAATCAGTTATTAGAATGGAGTTATTAAAACTATTATGTTTAGAAATGTGTTGAAAAATCTCCTCTCTGTTAAACAAATTGGGGGGAAAAAAAAACAGGGGGGCAAATAATTCTGACTTCAACTGTACATTTTAAATTTCCTTTTAGGGCAAATCATTTCACTCGGCGGCCATCTTTGAAACGCCTCTGGGACAGAATGCCCGGGCATTTGAATGGGGAAACATGAAAATTCTCCAAAACTGCTTGCCAAGCTGCTTGCCAATAAAATTAAACAACAACTGTCTCTTTAGTTTCATTTCTATAAGTTTGAATCACACACAATCTGCATAAACTCACATCTGGTCCGAGCTCAGAGAATCATTAGTCTACAGCGATTGATGATTGGCTCCTGTACTAGAATATTGACCGTTACACTTTTCCCCATTCAAGACTATACGAGTCTATACCTGTGTGGTGTATTCTATAGTCTTTGGTACATTTGAAGACATTTCTAGCACCTCAGTAATGCAAGTGTCCATTTGTAATGCTCCATCGGATCAACCATCCGGTGCATTTTCGGTGCATTGTAATTTTTTTGTGAATTCATAGATGTGGACTTGGTTGACGAATAAATCACCACACAATCTTGGTGTTTGTCAAAATAAATTGTGAACCAGAGAAAAACATGGATTCTGGATTTGGATGGCTAAAAAACATAAAAACAATACATCTACGAGTAATTTAATCAACAGGTTTCCCACACACATGCAGTGCATCTCGGAAAAGGGGCAGTATTCGTACGGTTGCACCCCGGTCCAGTTACGGCTGGCTCTCTACACCGGCGTAGGGGTGGACCACAGCCGGCTATCTCAGGCCAATCGATGCAACTCAGCGCTGTGGTATCGTTACATTTAGACGGGATTTTTACTTAGCGGCGTTCAGTCATAATCCTGCAGATGGTAGCTTTGCACCACTGACTCCTTAGCCATGCACAAGAGCCAAATATCTGAACCCGTGGTTCCTCTCATACTGAGCAGGATTACGATCACAACAACGGCAAACATCAGTAGGGTAAAACTAACCTGTCTCTTAATGTTCTAAACCCAGCACACGTTCCCTGTTAGTAGGTGAACAATCCAACGGCAGGTGAATTCTGCTTTACAATGATAGGAAGAGCCGGCATCAAGGATCAAAAAGCGACGTCCTTATGAAAACCATACGCCCCTCTGAGAAAAAAAAAAGACTGTTTGACTGTTCGAAAAGGGCCAATGACAAGGTTATTGAGACATTCTCAAAAGACTTCCCTTGTTTTTCTAAATGTAAGATTCTGAAATTTGTCCGGTGGGTCAAACAGACTGGGAGGTCAGCAAGGAATATAGAAAAGAACTGTGGTTAGTTGATGACTATTTTGCTAACGCAAGATGAATGGCATGACATTGCTCAACAGCATTTGCAACACAGTCCACAAAATAACAATGCCAGTTTAACAAGTTCAATGGCATTACTCAACATCGTCCGTTTCAACCATGAGCATTTTAAATAGAGATGGCATTTTAATAACCCCAAAAGACTTACAGTAGACGATGTTTGCATAACAGTTTACCTTAAACTACACTTTTAAATAAACAGGAAGGAAATCTGACCTCGCTTTGGTTTCATTTGGATGTGCTCAGTCAAGCACACACTGAAACCACTGAGGATTTTCTAGCTCTGTATATAAAGTCAAGGATGTGAGGGGAACACTAATTAGTGATATATCAATGACCTACTTGTGTGTCGTCTAAATAAACCAGCAGTCAGCAGAATCTGAATGCCGTTTAACCCCCCAAAAGCTGCAATATTCCCAAAAGATTAAAGCTTCCTTCCTGACCACCCCAGACCACTACACTAGATATGATATGAAATCCTTGGAAAAGCATTCTCGAAGCTTGAGATATTAACCTCTGCTTATGCGTTTTTTTTTTTTTAAAAAAGTCATTTACAGAAAAATTCTAAGTTGCTGTTCCTTCATTCATTCTCCGGGTACACTCAAAAAAAAATGCTGGGTTTACATTTTCACAAAAACAATTCCTTTATATTATCCAGACTCAAAACCATTAAGTTAACTTTTTTTTTCTTTTCACATATTTAAGTAGATTGAACTTAAAACAAATAAGATGACCCCAAGAAATCTCAAGAATTGTGTTGTTTTTGCTCATTTTAAAGAAGTAGTCTGAACAAACAGCAAAAATATATATATATGGAACAATAAATGCTGGTTTACACTTATGCGTTGGGTGATCACCATGACCCATGGTACATGCCTATACTTCTGTGCCCTGTTTGAGCAGCTCTGTAATAACACTTCCGAAATGCTTGCAGGCAGAAGGTTTTAATGTTCCTCTGTGTCGAATTTCTCTGCAGGTGTTTTGTTTTTTCTGAACTCTACCTTAATGTACAAGTAGCTTAAACTCGCTTATTCAGAGACGGGAACCGGTGGACGTGCAACAACTTTAATCATAAGGTAAACACAAAACAAGTTTCCATCTGGAGCTCCTTCACGAGATTCCACACTTGTAAACAATCGGTCCATTGGGCTCACGGCTCTCAGCACCGCCCACACTCTTCACTGCTACCAAGCAAACCAATCACAGAGCTTGTGCTATGTGTTGTTGCGATGTGTAGTTACTTTTTTTGAGAGGTGTGCGTCAGCCACAGCGCGGGCTAAGCGACAACACGAAGGCAGCGCCAGACCATATGCGTGTGCTTGATGCAGAAGTATAAATCAGCCTTTGGTCAACAAGTGTTTATATTCACTATGTGCAATAAATTCTGGTAGGACAATATGTGGTTTTTAAAATCACAGTCAAAAATGATGGTTTCACCAATCTTAACCTTGAAAGGGGATGTGTATCGAAAGAGTAAACGGCTATAAATATTTGGGCATATGGCTTGATTAACGATTGGGTTTTAATATTCATATTGAAAATTTTGTAAAGAAGCTCAGACCTAAATAAAGTTTTCTTTTTCATATTAAGAAGTGCCTTCCTTTCAAAGCAAGAAAAAGAATTATCCAAAGCTGTTTTCTTTCAGTGATAGATTATGGAGATGTAAGTGTAACCCCGCCAGTCCTACACCATCCAACTTGGTCCGAGCTGGTATTGAACCGGCGACCTTCCGCATGGGAATCGGTTTCTCTACCAAGGAGGCTAAAGACCATGGCCTCTGTCGCTAGAGCACCTTTAGAGGTCAGAGGAGTGAGTTGTACCTGCACAGGACTTACTAGCTGGCCTCCGTTACACTAGTTTATATGCATGCAAACCTGTCGTTATTAAAAAAAGTTGGACAATATATAACATGCTGCAATGCGATTTGTGCCAATACGTCTTTGCATAACTATCATTGCCCTTTATACAAAATGGTTGGTTGTTTTTTTTCTGCACCAAAGGAGAAAAATAAATATGCTTTCAATTAGGCATGTGCCGGTATCACATTTTCATGCTGCGATTAATTGATTGAGCTTTTATCACGGTATACGGTATTATCACGATATTGAAATTTTACTAGAGAAACAGGTAAAAAAACACAAAAAACTTCAGTTTCGTCAACTTAGTAACTTTAATAACTTTTTAATTAACTAAAAGTACTTCAAACATTTAAATACAAATAAATATAAATAAAACAATACACAATATAAAAGTAAACTTGAGCAATTATATCAAAGTGAATGTGCAAAGGGAAACCGTCTTCGATCAGCAATCGTGGAATGAACTGCCAACTATTCCAGCATGTTTTATGCAGCAGATGCCTTTCCAGCCACAACCCAATATTGGAAATCACCCATACACACTCATACACTACAGTCAATTTAGCTTATTCAATACACTATTCACTCAGCCTATATTCAATAATAAACATAACAAAAACTGCCTGCTAATGCATAGGTAAATCTTCAAAGGGAACAGTGTTACATTTTAACCTTTCACCTCATCCTGCTTGCTGTTTCACTATCTAAACAATGAAAACATAATATATAAGTCAAATTTGTTTCATTTTGATATTTGATTTACCCTGTCTCTTTTGCAGAATATCAGTTTTAATAACCAATAATGGCCATTATAACAGTATAACGTACATTAAATTTAAACGATAAAGGTAAGCAATCAGTCAATGTGCAGAATCAGTGTATGTGGTTACATAAATTTATATATTAGCTTATCTTTGCACTCAGCCAAAACAGTTAACTGAGAACAAGTGATTCAAAAGACATAAGAATTGTTAGATAGAGACAAGAAGATGAATTCAATATCATGTTTAACAACTATAGTGAGATGAGATCATCCAGCAGATGAACTGTCTGACATGCACTATACTCTCACCTGGGGTTTATGCTTACCCGCTGAACTAGTGGCTGCAGCTCTGGGCAGAGAGTGTGTGGTCACGTGATTTGTGTTTTTAGCCGTGTACTAGAATGAACAGAAAACTTTTCAGAATCGCTAAATGAATTTCCCGCGATTTCTCTGCGCCTCCCTTGCGTTTCTTCTCTCTTGACTCTCGACTATTTTGACAAATACACACAGACGACGCACGCTCACACGGAGTCCAAAATAGGAGTTTGTGATTGGGCCAGCCCAATGTCAATACCGAAAAGAGCCAATGGGCTGCAGAGTGTCACATGGACCGGCCCGGTCTGTCTGTCCGGGAAAAAAAGCATCTACTTTCAGAGAGTCACAGATCACAGCAGTGTCAATCAATAAGGCAGAAAAAAACGATAGGCTGCTAAGCCTTTTATGGGACGATTAAATCATAAGACGATGATCAGCCCGGCCCAAAAAGTACGTCGGCCCACCGGGAAAGTGCCCGGTCTGCCCCTGCGTGTGAGGATTATAGTGCGGTGGCAGCGGCGGCACACAGGGCTTCTACATGTGGGGATTGTTTACAAAAGAGTGCGCATCAGTTCTGCGCAGCATATACGCAGTGTTTCTTCAAGCGGTTGATGGAAAATAAGCTAAGGCGCGTTCTAGGAATATAAATTCGGATCTATTATTTTTCACGGTATTTTGAAGTGCCCGCGATAACAATATCGTGCATATTCATTACCGTGATTTATCGCATTACCGAATACCGGCACAAGCCTACTTTCAATGGGAAATTCCTGGTAAATTAAGGGATAAATAAATAAATACATCTGCTGGGTGGAATAAAATGTCGTTGTTGACCCTTGGTGGAAAGAGTACTGAAAAATCATACTTAAGTAAAAGTACCATTACTTGCCAAAAAAAAAAAAAAAAAAGTGATGCGAGTAAAAGTATCTGTTGTAAATATTACTCAAAGTATGAGTAAAAAGTAGACTTTTCAAAAGTACTCAAGGACTAGTGAGTATTACGCTGTAAAAAGCTGATGTGTAATTTGTGAATGTGTGTAAACGTAACATTCTGTAGTGCATTTAATTATTGTTCAGCAGGCACACAACGTCATAAGACATTAATATTAGGTTAGATTTAGGTCGTGATGTCAGGTGACCAAAATTTAAAGTCTAGCCAGCATCCACAGACAAAGTTATTTTGACGTCCAATAACGATGCCAAATGACGTTGATATTTGGTTGATTTTAGGTTGTGTAGGAAAGTGACCAAAATCCAATGTCGAGCCAACATCTCAAACCAACATCATATTGATGTCAAATACTGACATTAATTCATCAGGTATGGCAAAATCTAACATCTGATAGACGTCCACACAACGTCAAGCTGTAACATCATTAGATGTTGATATTTGGTTGATTTTAGGTTGGATGTTGGACATTGTCGTTTGCCTGATGTTGAATTCTGATGTGAAAATATGCAATGTCCTCACGACGTTGGGGTACAACGTTAATCTGATGTCATGTTGACGTCTTGTGCCTGCTCGGTGTTTAAGTCCATTTTGGTCATCATGACATGAATCTAAACAGTCTCTGGGTCATTGCGTGTGATGATCTTGCACATCTTGGACACTTCTAATGCTTCCAAACAGTTTGCTGCAATTATATATCACCCATGTCTTGAGGTAGTTCATTATGATGCGTTTACCTTCTATGTGCGGTTTGATAGACTGATTTTTTAATCCCCATAGTGTGTGTAGTGACTGGAGATTGAAGGAAAGTAGTGGAGTAAAAGTAACAATACTGCACTAAAAATGTACTTAAGGCACAGTAAAAGTACACATTTTTAAAACTACTTGGTAAATTACAACTCCCAAGAAAAACTTCTCAATTACAGTAATTTGAGTATTTGTAACTTGTTAAATTACACCACTGTTATCGACTTGCATTTTTTCTGAATCACCAGAGAGCACTGTATCAGCTAAAAAGAAAAATGTCCTATAAATTGTGTGAGTAAATTAACAGTCAGTTTTCCATCCCTTTAAACTCTATAAATATACAACAATGCTATTATGCGTATTAAATCTGTTCATTATATAAAAAGCCACATAAAAAACCATGGCAATGTCCACAAATGTGATTTATCAGCAAATCTGCAGGAAACAAATTCCAATTCAGTGCCCCAGCAAGTGAATTCCTAGAAAGGATTAAAGTCAAGCGAAAGGAAACGTAATCCCAGACTCACTGATTATTTGAAAACAGAGGGATTGTGGGATATTAAGTTTCAATCTGAGGACTGATTTTTGGGTTTTTGTGTCAGTAGGTCAAAGAGCCTTAATACCAGAATACAGATTTTACTGTAAAAACACAGTGAGGTGCTTTTATATGAGTGGAAGTTAAAGGAAATACCTAATTTCACTTTTGTATCCAAAAAAAGTGAATATCAATCATAAAAGTTATTCATTCATTCATTTTCCTCCGGCTTAGTCACAGCGGGGTGAAACCCACACCAACAAGGGAGGGATGTGCAAACTTCACAAAGAAATGTCAACTGACCCAGTTGAGACTCGAACCAGTGACCTTCTTACTGCGAGGCAACAGTGCTAACCACTGAGCCACTGCAATTTAAAAACAAAATAGTACATCAAGTCACATAAAAAAAAAATGGCACAATATTCTCTTTTAGGTGAACTATTGTTGCATTCGCACGTGTGTGTCTCCCCCCCTTGTGTGCTCTCTTTTTCTCTCTCTTTCCTACCCTTTCTCTCTCCATAGGCCCCGCCCTAATTACACCAGCGAGGATTGGCTTTGATTGGCTGGAGTGACCCAGGGCGTCTTTTTTAAAAAAAAAATGGAACGGGTGTGGAGCGAGATGGTTGGCAAGTGTTTGGTGTTTAAAATAATATAGTTGCAAGTGCATTTCGGATTTTGTGTTCCCGTTTTGTGTGTGTAAATTTTGGCTTTTGTTTGTTGTTTATCCATCCCGTGTCCCCCCACCCTCCTCCTGTTTTTTTGGAGTTTGATAGTTGTATTTGTAAATACTGTACATGGTATATACACGGTGAGGAGCAATAGGGGATGGACGCCACACTTTTCTTCTCTGTAATTATTTTCTCTTGTTTTTATATGTAGTTAGAGATAGGAGTAGTTTTGTATTTTTATTTCTGTTATTTTGTTAATTGTATTTAGTTTCATTTGGGTCATTAGGTAGGGGATACTTTTGTTTATTATTTTTCTGTGGGTTTTTTCCGAGCTACTGGCTCCACAGATTTGAGTGTTTAAAAAAAAAAAAAAAAAAAGACAAATAAACGGACGCAACTCCAAGGGTTCATAAGAGACCTTTATTTGTCGAGTGTTTTTACGTTACATCATTGATGCCCTAGACCAGGGTTGTAACACTATTGCTTTAATTCTTTAATTCTAGACAAGATGACATTGGCTTCCTTGTTTTTGTGGGGTCGTGTCACGGTCATTTGTTTCATTGCAGCACATTGACCTTTCAGAATTACAAAATAGCAAAAAAAAAAAAAAAAAGAGGAAGAACTGATGTTAAAACTGTAGGATCTGATTCTGCAGTTTTGTTTTTCATTTGCATGAGCATGCGGCATCATTAAACATCTAACTGTCAACCACGACTGCAGTTTCTGAAAGAAGTTAATTACTGCCTGTAAATAATTCAAATCATTTAGATTTCAACAACTGATTCACAGAGCAAGAGTCGTAAAGCACAAAGCAAACATCCACTGAGCAGTTACAGAGATTACTGCTTTTATACAGAACAAAATAAAATGTAATCATGTTCTCATCTCTTTTTTTGTTGTTGTTGGATTAGAATGCATATGATACTTGGTAGACAACACAAGTCTGTACTGTAACTTTAAATTATTTGAATAATATATACTGTAGTGGTTCGTGTGGGTTTTCTCTGGGTGCTTCGGTTTCCCCCACAGTCCAAAGAGAAGCTGTACAGGTGAATTGAATAGACTAAATTATATAGTGCATGTGCGTAAATGTGAGTGTTTTGGTGTTTCCCAGTGCTGGGTTGCAGCTGGAAGGGCATCCGCTGTGTAAAACATATGCTAGATAAGTTGGCATAAGTTGACCCCTGATGAATAAAGGGACCAAGCTGATGGAAAATGAATGGATACTGTAGTGGTAGATATTGTTACAAACATGTCATTTTACTATCATTGATTGCCTAGTATGTTATTAATGTATTATATGGTTATTAGTGTAATAATTTTGCATCTGTTTTCATGTATATATGTTCATTTTCATTTTAGTTGTGTATTAATTTATTGTTCTCACTTTATATTAAGCAGCCTTAATTACTTTGTATTTAGATCAAAATATAAATATAATGTATTTACTGTGTTTATAATGTCTTGAGGTGGGATTTGGAAGGGCTAGAAACAGGTACGGGTAGGTTTAAGGGTGGGTTAAGGTGTAAGGGATGGTCAACAGCATAATTATAAAATGTAATTACAGAAATGAATTCGCTGGTTCGAGCCTCGGCTGGGCCAGTCGGCATTTCTGTGTGGGGTTTGCATTTTCTCCCCGTGTTCGCGTGGGTTTCAGTTTTCCCCACAAGTCCAAAGACGTGCGCTATAGATGAATTGGGTAAGCTGAATTGTCTGTAGTGTATGTTTGTAAATGAGAGTGTATGGATGTTTCCCAGTGGTGGGTTGCAGATGGAAGGGCGTCCGCTGCGTAAAAGATATGCTGGATAAATTGGCGGTTTATTCCGCTGTGGCAACCGCAGATTAATAAAGGGATTAAGTCGAAAATGAATAAATAAATGAATGAATAAATGACAGATGTAATTAAATGCAGCTATTTAATACATCAAAAACAGGTATTTACACAATAAGTGCATTGTAATTAATTAATAATTTCAGTTTAAGTACATATTAGTTAAGGCCACTAAATATAAAGTTGGACAGTTTTATTTATTTATTTATTTTTACTATTGTCTATGCATGTGTTTTTTCTTTTCTTTAAGGTAACATTTACTTCAATATTAGTTTTGTGTTCTTCATTTTTTTTTGTATTTAGCTTTTATTTATATTATAATTTTAGTTTTTAGTCCTTACTTCATTTATTTTAATAAAAGAACAACTTTTTTAGTTTACCATAATAATTAAAAGTAATGTTTCACATACACTCACCAGCTTTATTAGGTACACCTGTCCAACTGCTCCTTAATGCAAATTTCTAATCAGCCAATCACATGGCAGCAAATCACATGTAGAAATGCTCAAGAAAACTGCTGCAGTTCAATCCGAGCATCAGAATGGGTAAGAATGGTGATTTAACTGACGTGGCATGGTTGTTGGTGCAAGACTGGCTGGTCTGAGTATTTCAGAAACTGCTAATCTACTGGGATTTTCACGCATAACCATCTTTGCCACCGGACTTTGGCATCAACAACATGAAAGTATGGATCCATCCTTCCTTGTATCAACAGTTCAGGCTGGTGGTGATGGTGTAATGGTGTGGGGGATATTTTCTTGGCTCACATTGGGTAGATGTGAGTACAACTGAGCATCGTGTCAACGCCACAGCCTACCTGAGCATAGCTGCTAACCATGTCCATCCCTTTGACCACAGTGTCCTCATCTTCTGATGGCTACTTCCAGCAGGATAACTCACCATGTCAAAGCAAGAATCATCTCAGACTGGTTTCTTGAACATGACAATGAGTTCATTGTACTCAAAAGGCCTCCACAGTCACCAGATCTCAATCCAAAAGAGCACCTTTGGGATGTGAGATTGGCATCATGGATATGCCGCTGACAAACCTACAGCAACTGCGTGATGCTATCATGTCAATATGGACCAAAATCTCAAAGGAATAATTGCAGTACCTTGTTGAATCTATGCCACAAAGGATTAAGGCAGTTCTGAAGGCAAAAAGGGGTACAACCCGGTACTATTAAGGTGTACCTAATAAAGTGTCCGGTGAGTGTATGTATGCACTAATTGTGGGCAATCAAGCAAATGTATGCAAAAATGGAAAACAAATTGTTTTTTAATAACTAATCATTTTTGACTGAGTTTAAATTTTAAGTAAAGGCCTTAGTTTTGTGTTCGTTATTTTCATTAGTTTTATTTGTATTTAAATTAATTCCTACTTTATTTTATTTCAACAACACTTTTAGTTTACACAAATAAATAAAAGTAACATTTCACAAATACATGTGGCAACTGTGGGAAAACAAACAAACAAAAGGTTTCATTTGACATGTAAAAGTGTAAAAAATTCAATAATATTCTAGTTTTTGGTGGAGTTCAAATTTTAAGTAATGATCTCTAAATAAAATACCAGAGGATTTCCTAAGACCACACGATCATAAAGTATAAAACTACTCAAATGATCATCGCATGTCCAGCCTTTGTGAAGAGCTCTTTGTGATTGAATTGGGTTGATCAACTTCACATATTTATTTACTATGCATTATTATTGTATATATAGTATTGTGTATAGTATGAATATTGCATATTGTATATATAGTATTGTGACTACTCAATAACAGTTACTCAGTGTCCAGTTCTAGACCTGGGAAGACGCCATATAATATTCACATTAATATTTTCAGCAAAGAAATATAAGTTAAGTGTGCCAGCTATCCTGACTAGAGGACAAAATCCTCACTAACACAATTCTATAACCAGCAAAGAGGTTAGTAAAAGCATCGTAACAGACCCTCTGTGTCATTTTTGCATTAAAAATGGCCATCATAACTTTCTCCCATGACCATCAGTCTTTTTTATTACACAGATACCCTACAGAGAGCATACGGGATATTGTCAGTCACCTCCAGCTTTAAGTAATGTGTACAAATGACCACACGTACATATTTCTCCCATGTTCTGATTTTATTATACATCTCTCACCTGCTTATTATTTCATGCGCTTCAGAGGGATTTTACACAATGGTCTCAGCCTGTCGTTTATAATTTATTTCATGACAGCGCAGCACAAATTCGCTAAAGCATTATTCATTCGAGTGTTCATTAATTATGCAAATGAGTTGCAATTAACTAATCTCTTCATAAGACGCCATTTGCATGTTAATGAACTGCACGGTTGTGACATTATTTAATTGGGTAGATAGATACATTAAATGCACAGTGTGTCTCCAAGTGATATTACACTCGATGCATTAAAAACGAGTAGAAATTAATAACGTGTGCCGGCAAAACTTGATCAGAAAGACACATTTAGCTGGATCTTTAATAAAAGCAGTTTTAACCAGGATCACAGAATAAATATGTGCTGCGGTTGTTATTTTTAAAGTTACACTTGGTGGAAAAATCTCCAATTGATATTACATTATTAAAAAATGTCAATAAACAGTATTCATTCATTCATTTTTTTTTTTTGGCGTAGTCCCTTTATTAATCAGAATGAACCGCTAATGTATCCAGCACATGTTTTTTTTTTACGCAGCGGAAGCCCTTCCAGCTGCAACCCATCTCTGGGAAACATCCATACACACTCATTCACACTCATACACTACGAACAATTTAGCCTACCCAATTCACCTGTACCACATGTCTTTGGACTGTGGGGGAAACCGGAGCACCCAGAGGAAACCCATGCCAACACAGGGAGAACATGCAAACTCCACACAGAAACGCCAATACGCTTATTTCACGCGGCCGCCATTTTAAAGAACCAAAGCGAGGCTGTGGTGGGAAGAAACGCGGAAGTATAGGACCAGCACTGTAAACATTGCAGTGACATGCTGTGGACTACAATCCTCCAGCTGTTGCCGAGATTTCAAAATACAGATATGGTGTAAACATCACTTTAATATCAGTCAGTACATTTAATTTAAACAATTAAAAGCAATTTAGCATCAAACAACATCACAAGCTCTGTAAGAGTAATATGCTCAAGTGTCCTCCTAGGCTTCAGTTCATGGCAGCAGGTAAACAGAGGGGACGCTTCCCTGCTTCAGCCTATGTAACTTGGTGAGCGATAAACACTGCAGTCCTCTGTAGCACACCCTCGTGTTGTCCCGGTACTGAAGTTTTAAAACAGTCTAATTCCCGCTAAGTTAAAATTGAAGCACCGCTGAGCGCGGATGACTCGACTGATCTTCACGGCTGCTTCGCGATCCAGTCTCCATGTATCTTGTGTTTGCACTCAGTTTACCGCTCTTCACCCAGTGCAAACACAGATACACGGAGACTGGAGCGCAAGCGCGAAACAGCCATAAGGATCAGTAGAGTCATCAAGCAGATCGCTCGGCTGTGTTTGTGCTCAGTAAACAGCGGAGGGTGAACTGATGACATTCTCGGCCAATAACAAGCATATCTGTTAAGCACGAGAACACAATGGCCAATCAGCGCT
Source organism: Danio aesculapii (assembly GCF_903798145.1). Taxonomy (NCBI): domain Eukaryota; kingdom Metazoa; phylum Chordata; class Actinopteri; order Cypriniformes; family Danionidae; genus Danio; species Danio aesculapii. The sequence goes on along the minus strand of NC_079443.1, from coordinate 45,222,069 downwards.
GTTTTAAGAAAGCCATCAACAGTGCTTTAAATGTTAGCGGGAAATTGACAAATTTTCTTTTAATTCAGTAACGTGACAAGTCTAATATAGTGAAAGAATCAGTTCATTAACTTGAGTTTGATAAATGGTATCTAAAACGTGTGTTTGGGAAAGAAAACGTTAGCTAACTAGTGCCGTTTCCCTTAACTTAGCTGAAAATGAGCTCTGATATCCCTTTTTATTTTCACCATTCATTCAGAACGGACCTTCGGGTCACTCAGAAGGCGGTGAAATGATAAATTTGTGTCTCTTTCTATTCGCTGATAAGATATACAGCCAAGTACACAACGTTCTAATGTAACTCCCAACGATACTTCAGGGTTTCTTCCCACCGCAGCCTCGATTTCGCTTTTAAAAATGGCAGCCGCGTGAAATCAGTCTATTGACCCAGTCGAGGCTCAAACCAGTGACCTTCTTGCTGTAAGGCGACAGCACTACCTACTGCACCACTGCATCACCCTAAACAGTACATTATATATTAAAATTAAACCTTGAATAAAAGATGGTGTATTGTGGTTCCTTGCTTGACTGATTGGCAATAAATTTAAAAAGAAAATAATAATAATAATAATAATAATAATAATAATCCAGCAAAACCTTTTTACAGCGCATACACAACAATTGTCAAATTTTCTGATGTTTTCTGACTTGTTTAACTCTGAATCGTGCTGAATTTTTAAAAATAATTTGTTTATTGTGCATTGTTTGTCCAGTGTAAAGGGGGAATGGAGACGTGATAAACCTCATCAATCACATCGATCAGCAGTTGCATGGTCGGATGATTTTCTGACATGTCTGAAATTTTGGTCAGCCCTTGTGAGTGAACCAAATAGCTGAATAAGAGCTAAACTGACTGAGTTGAACAGAATTAGACACACACACAAACACACCTCTGGGTTGCAATGGTGTGATATTAAGAAAATCCTGAATGCGCAGAAACAATTAAAAGTGGATGATATTCTGTTCCAATACTTGCGAGAAGCACATCAGATTCAAAATCTGTTGCTGTTGTTTAATTTCTTCCCTCCCAATCAAGCTTCTCACTCCTTCCCATTTGGTGGAAAAAATGCAGCATAAGCTGGTTTGCCAACTGCCATTCAAAGAAAAATAAAAACAAGGTGGTATGACGTGCTGATTTCACATGCGAGCAGTTAATTCACTGCTGAACAATCGGACTGCAAAGTGTACAGACATAAATCTTGCACTTTAGCTTTACATCGCATTCGATCTTCCCATACACTCTCAGAAATAAAGGTACACAATCAGCCACTGGGCAGTACCTTATAAAAAAGTACACTTTTATACTTTACATCTGCACATTAGAACCTTTTTTATACACATTTGTACTTTGGGTATTGACAGATTTCACTCAGCCGCCATTAAAAAAGCGAAATTGAGGCTGTGGTGGGAAGAAACCCGGAAGTATTGCCTGTGTCACACAGAAATGTTGTGTACATGTCTGTATATCTTATCAGCAAAGAGAAAAAGTGACACAAATTTATCATTTCACTGCCTTCCGAATGACCCGAGAGTCCGTACTGAATGGAAAGTAAAAATAAAAAGGATATCAGAGCTCATTTTTAGCTAAGGGAAATGGCCCTAGTTAGCAAACGTTTTCTTTCCCAAACACCCATTTTAGATGCCATTTATCAAACTCAAGTTAATGAACAGAATCTTATACTATATTAGACTTGTCACGATACTGAACTTCATTACTGAATTTGATAAAAACGTAAATTTCCCAATAACATTTAAGCGTATTCACCAGCGCCCAACAGAAATGACGGTGATTGGCCGTGGAGGTCACCAGTTCACTGCACTTCACTAGTGTTTACCGATCGATTCACTGATGATCGATTGACTGATCTTTGCGGCTTTAAAACGCTTCAGTGTTCGTGCATCTGTGTTTGCACTCAGTGAAGAGCGGTGAACTGATGACCTTCCTGGCCAATCACAGTCATTTCTGTTGAGCACTGGTGGATACTTTGGAAAATCAGTGCTGTTTAAAAACGCGTTCAGCAGTGTTAGCGGGAAATGGACGTTTTTAAAACTTCAGTACCGGGACATAACTATTACAGGCAACACGAGGGTGTGCTACAGAGGATGGCATTGTTTTATCGCTCACCAGGTTACTTAGGCCCTGTTTACACTAATGCGTTTTAGAATGAAAACGATCCGTGCTCACATTAGCATTTCACCCAGCGTTTCTGAACAACTCTCCATCTACACCAAACCACTGAAAACGCACATCACGTGACCACACACACACACACTCTGGCATGTGCTGCAGCATATATATCCAGATGAGAGCTGTGCTCATCGGACTGTTCATCAAGGATCTACCGCTGGATCCAATCTCACTATATTTGTTCAACATGATATTTAATTCATCTTGTTGTCTATATCTAATGACATCTTCCCCGACTTTGGTCTTTTGAATCCATTACTTGTTCTCAGGTAACATGTTTTGGCTGAGCGCAAAGATAAGTTAATAATTAATGTAACCACGTACATTCCATATCTGATTGTTTGCCTTTATTTCCCATATTGTATAAACTTGTTGTACATTATACTTTTATAATGGCCATTATTGAATATTAAAACTGATATTCAGCAAAAGAGGTGGTATGTTTCACATTTTCAATGAAACTGAAAGGAGCCAGTAATGTTACAGGCTCCATTTTGTTATAAATATGCATACAGTGAAGATGACGCTCATATATACAGCACGACGCCTCAACATTTCTGCTGTCTGTTAAGTTGTTAATATCAAAATGAAAATAGCAGTTCCTTATAACATGTTTTGATTTTATTGTTAAGATAGTGAAACAACGTACGTATCCAGGATGATGTGAATGAGGTTATAAACTACTGGTCCCTTTGAAGATTTACCCGAAATGTCCTCGGGAGACTGTTTTCTATATCAAACTTGCGTAGTCTGAACTTACAAGGAGAGGATGCAGGACTGAACTGTGTGTAGGCTACTTAATATTGAAGAAAAAGCCCCAATCAGATAGGCGAATGTCTGCAGCCCCTTCTGTTTTCAGATGTCTCCGTTTTCCCCATCCACACGGAGACGGAGCAGCAGTGTTTCAGAATGAAAACAACCTCTTCAGCGTTTCCAAAACGCTCCGTTTTTGGGTGCTCGAAAACTCCGGCGTAGTGTGGACGGATGACGTAACCATAGCAAAACTTATGTGTTTTAAAACAAAAATGTATTAGTGTAAACGGGGCCTAAGGCTGAAGCAAGCAGGGAAGCCCCCACAGTGTTTACCTGGTGCCATGAACTGAAGCCTAGGAGGACAGTCTTAAAGAGATTGTGATGTTGTTTTATACAAAATATGCTTTTAATTGTTTAGGTTAAACTTAACAAAATTATATTGAAGTGGTTTACACCATATCTGCGTTCTGAAATCACAGCAACAGCTGGAGGTTTGTAGTCCACAGTATATCATTGCAATGTTTACAGTGCTGATCCTATACTTCTGGGTTTTTTCCCACCACAGCCTCGCTTTCAGGTTTTAAAATGGCGGCCACGTGAAATAAGCGTATTAATATGTACCTTTAAAGACCAGTTAGAAATAAAAAAGTACCTTTTAATAAGGTACCCCCAGAGACAAATTTTGTACCTTTAATTATGAGAGTGTAGAGTGTAAGCTTTGTACTTTGCTGAAATCCCATGGAAGTCACACAGTGTACAGTATGTCTGGTGTTCTGTCGATTTATCTTACCTTGTCACATTGTCTCACCTCTCTTTCAAAAAGTAGTTAGCACATTTTGATGATGCAACATGCTACTACCAGTGTAAATTTTAATGTGGAGTAGTGTGATATGAAGCTGTAATATCACCCTGACCTACTGTACATAATCCCTAACCCCAACCTCAGAACCATTCAAATACAGTGTTGGTAGCATAATCTGATGAGTAGGATCAAACGTCAGGACACCGGCCTTAGTAAAAGGAACTTTAAAAGAATAAATATGCGCTACTGTACAATAATAAAGTCACACTAAAAAGGATCGGTTACAGAGCTGAGAGATACAGACAGACTAAACACAGAGAAAGCCAGTGTGTCTCTGAATGAAGCGGGGTATCTCTGTGTTATCAGAGGTCTTTTGAAGAACATCTGTGTTTTGAGTGTTTGTGGGGATTTCAGCCAAGCTGCTATCTCTGCACCCTGATCTGAAGCAGTTGGAGCTGCTCCCTTATCATCTCAGAGGACCTCCACCCACTAACGGACATTTCCGTTGATCCCGCAGAAAAACCGCCCCTCGCATTGCCCTGACCTGCGCCCCCCTCTACTGTCAAGTGTTCCTGTCAGTTCGGAAGTGATGGGTTTCCTCAGGAAAATGGGGAGACATCGTAGATCTGTAAAGTGGTGAATGGTCTGTCTACTATCTGGAAAGAACTATGCATCTACATTCCTGTACATCTAAACATCAATTACTTGGCTGGCAATTACAGACAATTTCTGAGCTAAACAACTAACTATATAACAGTGTGTGGGTGTGTGTACACTAGCAAGAAGCACAGTTGGTGTGTTTAATTCATTTCTATTGAATCTGGGATTGACAATGGACAAAAAAAATAATAATTGAGAACAGCCGACTGTCAAAATGGTAAGGAAACTATAGCCACACCTTCAAACTTATAGCAGTTTTTATTGGCCAAGGACCACCCATAGAGCATTTGACTGACATGTAAAGCAACCAATCACAATTAATAACCAATGACAGACAGGAATGTAAATGTATTTATGATACATTTATGATTTAACACCATGTCAACAACAACGGCTTTATTAAATCTCAACTGCAATATGATTTCATCATCTAAATAGTATCAGTTCCAACAAATGTTTGCAATAATTTACCAATTTGTCTTAAAAATAGTCAGCATAGAGAAATATGTACACAAAAAAAAATCAAATAATCACCAAAAAAAAAAAGAATAAAATGATCAGTGTGTAAAACAACATGTTTTCAAATATGAATAAAATAAATAAAATAAAATTAGTAAATGTATATATAAAGAGTTTAGATGAAAAAAATTCTAAAAGCCATTTGATATTTTCTTCTAAAAGTAGCATTTTCTCTGACTCCTGTATGTAGGCTCAGTAATTTCACTTTTATAGTGACAAATAAGTTCTTTTCATTGCCTTTCAAGTTGTAAATACATTACAATAGGCATGAGACGATAACCATTTTCAAGGTATACCATGGTTTGGGAAAAGTCAAGGTTTTAAAACAGTCAAAATGTTCTGTTATATCTTTCCTACGGTAAATGTAAGGTTTTTTGAATGTTTTTTTTTTTTTGGGACAACAGTAGAAAATATATCCAAAGATGCAATTTTAAACTGTAAAGAAATCTGTGTTTTTAAAACTAAGACAGCAGAAGTCAATGATTCATTTAAATTATTTAGCCTGACATGTTTACTGTTCCAAAATATTTCAAATGTTTCTCAAAATAAAATATATTGTGTTCAAAAAGGAAAAATGTTTTTGTTTTTAGGGTGCTTTCACATTTGTGGTTCAGTTCATTTGGTCCGGACCAAGGGCAACAAATGATGTATTGTAGCATTTTTCTGTCGTTTTTGGATTCTTTTCACACACTGATTGCTTTGGTCCGAACCAGTTGAAAAGAACCAAAATGCAATCATGTGACAAAATCCACATCACTTATTGGCCAGATGTTCTTAAACGTACTTCCTAAACTGCTTTTCGATTGGTCAGAATTAATGTGCGGGAAAATGCTAATGGAACTCCCACAAGGAAACAAACCGGCGGACACAAAATGTCACTTATTACTATGGAGGGACAACTGCGCTGGCTGATTGTATCCCTGGTCATAGTATACTATATAGTTTTTATACATCACTTTAGACAAACTATATATTTCAAAAATGAAGTGCGGCTTGAAAACAATGTTTTAATGCATTGCACATATTGAAAACGCATCGCAAGTAACTTCAGGAGTGAATTAATTTAGCTAAACCTGCATTTCGTTGCCTTGTACTTGTACATGTGTGATGACAATAAATTGAATCTAATCTAAATCTAATCTAAACTGCGACATGGTCATCTTACGGAAATATTACCGACGATCCATCAGGAAATGTTATTCCCTCTCTCTCTGTTTAAAATTGTTGGTAAAGTGCCGTCAACAAATATTTTTCCTCCACATCCCATAAGGCAGCTGGATTAGTCCAAAAAGGTGCAGTACTTTTTGCGGTTGCATCTGTTTTAGTTCGGATCATGTTCTCACCACAAACGAACCACTCCAGGGTTCATTTGAAAGTGTATTGAGACCACCTCTTCAAGGAGGTCTTGGTATGCTTTTTGGTCTGCTTTTGGTATGTACTCGAGTGCAATTGCTAAATTCACACCAGCCCAAACGAACCGCACCAAGAGGGAAAACGAACTCTAGTGTGATTCAACAGCCTGATCTCACGAGAAAGTGTAAGTATTTTACGTTTTGTCAGTTTAGTGGCTAATTCAAACGAATTTGAACGAGTTCAGTCGTATGAAATTGTACGATTTTAAAAAGGAGGCGTGGCACCTAACCCCACCCCTAAACCCAACCGTCATTGGGGGATGAGCAAATCGTATTAAATTGTACGAATTAGATCACTAAATCAAAAAGTTACGAATTGCCGTGAGATTGTGTTGGATTCAACCGAACTAAATAAGGCATGTTTGAAAACACCCTTACCCAGACATTAAAAATATATATTTTAGAGCAGTAAATCACAATACCATTAAACTGGGATATTTTTATCCACGGTTATCATACCGGTCCATGCCTAAAATACAACAGCTTTTTGAGGATTTATTTTTTATTTTTCTAGACTTTCAATGAGTTGGGAATAAGTTGCTGTCTATGAAGGTTGTGGGAGCTCTCAGATTTTACCTAAAATATCTTTTTTTGGTATTCTGAAGATGAACAAATGCCTTTGGGGTTTAGAACAACATGGGGGTGAGATATTAACAACAGTTTTCAATTTTGGGTGAACTAACCCTTTAAGAACATAATCGCCACCTGCAAAAAAGACCTATTGTCTATTGATATGGGTTGACAAGAACAGCTCGCACATTTTCATGGCAATTTTGCATGACTAACTTGAAGAGGAGTTAATCTGTGTGGAAAACTTTTAGACTCTCTTGCAAAATTCACACAAATTGGAATGACTAGACTTTTCTGCTATATATGAAATTTCCCATTCAGCAGTAATGTGATCGCACTCTTCATTACATTTGCTCATCGGTCAGCAACACATACCGTTACTGACTATCGGTTTCACTCTTGGTGAGATTAGATCATTTGTCAGTCTGCTTTTTCAACATACTACACAACTAAAGCTCCAATTTAAAAATTAAAAAGTAAAAGAAAGCCCCTTTTCACACGTTTCGCATTCATCTGAAGTGCTGGAAATGACTCTGCTTGCCAAATGAACCCTGACTTCCCGGGGGCTTGGAAAACCTGGCTGAAATCCCCTCTCTCCAGATATCAACGAGGTCTGCGCCATGACGTGTGGATGCATAATTAGCAGCAGCATGAGAGCGAAGTGGTATTAATTATTACGATTAAAACATTAGCCATGCAGCTCATGCGTTCATTGTGATGAAATGGGCCTGCGTCCCCCTGACCTACAAACCACAACGCACAGGCACCAGAAGGAAGATGCGTAATTGTGTTTCCAGTTCTCCTTAAGACGCTGGCATAATTAGTGTGCTTCGCGCCCGAAAGAATAGAGGTGATTTGGAAAGTGTCCAAATTGCAAGCCTTAATGAAAACGCGCCGTCGGTGAAGGGTAGTCTGTCAAAGGAAGCAAACTTCTCTAGGGCGAATGCGTTCGTGTGACTTGGCCGTGTTTAAATGGGATCTTGCTGTCCCGTGAGACATGGAGACGGGGTGGTTTTTTGGAGGGGGGTGCAGGATTTGGGGCTAAACTAAACAGATTTTGAGCCAGAAGGGCTCTGCAGTTAAAGTTTAATGAAACCATACACACAATGAGGCATGAGTGTATGAAAATAGTAATGCTTTCCCTCAATCACTAAACAAAACCCAAATGCTCTGTCAGAATAAATGATGTTTTATCTACACCGATGTCACTCTAAATCAGATGCTGTTTTCTGAAATTTGGAGTTTATTAAAGCAGTAATCCACTAGAGGCCTCGTGTTAAAGTGATTTTGCCACTCCCGTGGCTTAATGCTTTGGTAAAATGGCAGCAATGATAATGTAATAAAATATACCAGTGTAAAATGTAATATAGTGCCACATGTTAGGGGTCTTACAGAGTTGTGCAGTCATGTTTCAATTAACTGGAACTGATTTTCTAGAAATTATATATGTGCTCTATGTTTTTCAGTAAAAATAAACATTTCAATGGTGTTTTTAATCACCATTTCAATTAAATATTTTCTAAAAGCCATCACTCCAGTCTTCAGTGTCATCTTTCAGAAATGAGTTTATTTACTGAATATTAGAACTGGAGGCTCAAAAAATGTCAATTTTTCAGTATTGTTAATTAAATAGTGTTCAATATTTGAAATAAAACTATTTTGTAATATTATAAATGTCATATGTAATTTATTCCTGCAATTTGAAAGGCATTTCTACATTCTTCAGAGTCAATCATCTTTCAGAAATGAGTTTATTTACTAAATATCAGATCTCAAGGCACAAGAAATGTCTTTTTTTCAGGATTTGTTCATTAAATAGTGTTCAATATTTGAAATTAAATTATTTTGTAATATTATAAATGTCATATGTAGTTTATTCCTGCAATTTGAAAGCCATTTCTCCACTCTTCAGTGTCAATCATCTTTCAGAAATTAGTTTATTAACTAAATATTAGAAATGGAGGCTCAAGAAATGTTCTTTTTATCTAAATGTTAAATAAATAGTGTTCTAAATCTGAAATAAAACTATTTTGTAATATTATTAATGTCATATGTAATTTATTCCTGCAATTTAAAAGCCATCACTTCAGTCTTCAGGGTCAATCATCTTTCAGAAATCAGTTTATTTACTAAATATTAGAACTGGAGGCTCAAGAAATGTCCTTTTTTCAGGATTAATTAATTAAATAGTGTTCAATTTTTGAAATAAAACTATTTTGTAATACAGTGGTCCCTCGTTATTTGCAAAAAATAGTTATGTTTTAAAAATGTCCCATGACAAAAAAGTAGTGAGCTTTATTTTTTACAATTATTATCCCGAGTCATAGCTGGACACCGCAGACAGCTGCTGACTTGTGACGCCAGTGTGCATACACTGATATAAACCTATGTTTACAATTCTAAAATGCATGGCGCTGCATGGCGCGGCGCATCTGGTGTGCGACCCCCCTGACGATGGTCTTGCTGCGGACAGTTACAACCCTTTTTGCATCCTTTTTGGAACTCGCACTGCTAGCGATCTGTGATTTATGTTAATTTGGCAAGCTGAACATATTCTGTACTATACAGGTGACACAGAGGAGATTGATTGACAATGGTCTGCAGCCAATCAGGACACAGAACACAATGTGCTGTAAAAAATTATAATAATAAATAAATAAATAAATAAATAAATAAATAAATAAATAAATAAATAATAATAAAAATAAACATGTCAAATTTCACTGCTAAACTGCAAGGCCAAGAAAGGTGAACCACGTTATAGGAACCACTGTATAATAAATGTCTTTCCTTTTTGACTTAATTATTTTAGTATTGTTGCTTACACTCAAAAAATTACTTTTGCTGCTCGATTGAACTAAATATTTACAATGAGCGAAAACAACAATTCTTAAGTTTTTTTTGGGACTTAATTGTTTTATGTTCAAACCACTTACATTTATAAGAACTATTAAATTAACTTAATCAACTTGTGTTGGGACATGTAGAAATTATGTGAAACCCAGCATGTTTTGTTTTTCAGTATAATTTCAAACACACAATTTAACATACTGTATATGCTGTATACTGTATATCCCTGATAATCAATATCAAAAGACAGCACCCCATTAATTCTGGCTGTGTGAATTATCCAGAGACGTTGAGTGAGGATAAACCTGAAATGGTTTTAAATGAAGGATAATCGCCTTTTGAAAATAAAGATATGAACGGAATTAATCACCACCGAAATCAAGAAAGTGCCCATGAGTGCAGCTGCGCCCCAATGAAAGAGAGTTCCAGTCAAATGCTAAAAAATGTACATAATTTATCCACCCTTCTGAAAGAACACCAAGCGGTGTGCTAAAAACCGCATATTTGGTACTCATGCGTTTGTACAGACAGTGACGAGTTTCACTTAAGGAGCCACGCGCTAATGAAGATGCTCTAAACATAACCCACAACTCTCTAGTTCTGACACCTACCAATTAACACTCCCCAGTATGAAGCCTTCTATTACCAATAAACTGAGCAGGCAAAACACTGTTGTGGCTCCCCTGTAATGGAAAATAATTGAAGAGTTAAGTGGGTCTTATTACTTATCCAGCAAGACTCTGCGTGCTAACACACACTAGCTAATATCCGAGTTCATCGCCCAAAAAGCCTTTGAAGATCATTTAATTGGCCCCCAACCGATGATTATTCATTAGCTAGCCATTCAGAGGTTGAAATTCAACTTCAGTACTTTCTGTTCTGAAAATAATGGAGAATCTTTTTTTTTACACAAAGAACAGTTGGTTTGCCAAACAAGTTGCTGAAATCATGGAACTGACATTTTTTTTACAACTAAAAGTTTGAAAAAAAAAAAAAAGATGACATAACCCTGAAGAAAATGCTAACGATACACTTCTGAGGAGAAGCTCATCTTTTCAAAACATTTAAAAATCCTACTGACCACAAACTTTTGACCGGTAGTGTATACAGTATATTGCCGCATGAATACCATTTTATTAGATCACTTGATAATCTCTAATTGGAAATCATTTATAAATTTAAATTGATTGGGATGATTCTGTAAGGGAGTGTATCTGCACAAAATATAATGAACAATCTACAGGCACAGATTAATACAATAAAGAAAATCACAAAATGAAATAAACAGTGTTTTCTGAGGAGTCTAACAGTACTCGGATACAGTAATTGATTAATCAAATGTAAAATAATACTACGTAGTCTTTATTGTATACATAATTCAATAACATTAATTAACTGTTATTTAAATTTGCAGATTGTACACTTTCAAAATCCTCATGCAGTCACAGGCCTCAAAAACACATGCAAATGGTAAACTATAATTCTCAACATTGCATATCCGGTGATGTGATCATTGTGAATGACCACATTGTGATATAGATGCTGAAATGAAATACATTGTGCAGCTCTAGTTGAAACATCATTAACATATAAAGAATGCTTCCATTCCAGTTAAAAAAAAAAATAATTAATGTTCTACACACACTCTGTACTTTTGGTCTGTTTCTCTAAAAGGTCCATTGGGGAATCAAACATGATTTTAACTGTTGTATTTGGCACCTTTTTGCATAAAAGTGTACGTCAAAATTAACATGCCAAAATCAGGCTGATATTAAATCGTCTGAACCTGGCATTAACAAGCAATTTTATCACCCAACACAAAAAGATGGCATGAAAGCAGAGGGTGGAGCCCCTAAACAGCAGTAGTCATTGAGAGCTCAATTCATTAGCAGGCATCTAGAGATTCTCACATGGCAACTTGCCAATTCCCAAAACACATGCTTGCCTACATATACTAGCCGTCTGTGATTTCATATGCTATTTTGCATAAAACATATAGGACACGCATAAGAGTTCTGACTGACATGACAGGTCTACACAATGACAACATCTCATTTTATTCAGTTACATTCGCTGATCTCAGTACTACAGAGATTTGCTTGCAAGCTGATTGTGATTTCAATTCCAGTATACTCACAATCACTACAAATTTTATGAGAAACATTAAAAAGTACAATCATAAATAATGTGACATTACAATAAAAGCTATAAATAAAAGTCTAGATTACATATTTCTGGAAAACAACCAGAGCGAGTCAGAACTTTTCTCTTTAAGACCAACGCGATTTTTCCACTCTAGGGATGTCAGTATGACGACTAGATTAATAGTCTACAAGGATTGAGGTAATATAGTTGGTTTTATATATTCACACATGTGTTAATTTAACAGATTCTATACAGTATTTGTTTACCACGCTAATTTGAATATTCGGTCTGAAATTACATTTAAGTACGACTTCAAAGCTACATCAGCAATATTTAATTGACTGTAAACAATGTTGTACTTTTATATTCATTGGCTTCTAATATGATTTCACTATTTAAAATTAGCCAAGAATACTTTTTTTGTGATCCTACAGGGTTGAGTCCCAACACTGTTGATTTCTGAATCTCAGCACAAAAAAATGGTCATGATTCAAAAACAGTGGGCCATAAAATTGTCTGCCTACACAAGCATCCAACATTACGTCAATTGCAAAAACAAACCAAAGCAAGCAGAAAATAAACGTGCACCACAAGCAATATCAAGCAAAACAGCACAATTAATAACTGCTTTCAAACTGATATTAAACATGTCCAAGGTAACTTTTTTTGCAAGAGCAAACACACATCTGTTCTTATATCAAAAGGAATGCAATATTTTACACAAACTAATACAATAATGAGAAACATCCAACAAATACTCACTGATCTTGTGCTGTTGGTGGTCGATGTCACTTCCTGGATGATGATGTCATAGAGGAAGTATCCTTTTAATAGTACAAAATACAGGATGGATTAAAATGAGTGAGTGTGAGAAAAGTTTTAAATAATGTTTTATATATATATATATATATATATATATATTTACGTTAATTATTTTGTACAAAATGTTATACATAAAACATAAAAGCCACTGGCTTGCTTGGTTTGGGACTTATGAAGCTGCACATCGATTGATTTGCTCTTCAGTGTTTAAACTTTCAGCAGTGAAATTTAAACCACACTGAACTGAACTACACTGAACTCCAACTCTGAAAACTGGACTGACACAGCTTCAATTTACTAGAACTTCATCTAATTTAGTCGAATATAAAATTTTTAAACATTTATGTTAATAATATTGTGTTAAGCTAAATTGGCCGTAGTGTATGAATGTGTGGGTGTTTTCCCAGTGTTGGGTTGAGGCTGGAAAGGCATCCGCTGCGTAAAACATGTGCTGGATAAGTTGGTGTTTCATTCTGCTGTGGCGACCCCAGATTAATAAAGGGACTACGCTGAAAAGAAAATGAATGAATGAAGAATATTGTGTTTTCTATATTTTTATGATGAGACAAATAAAATTGCTCCAATATATAATTAATTTAAATGAAACATAAATATATATAAATATATATACACATTCATTCATTCATTTTTTTTCCCAGCTTAGTCCCTTTATTAATCTGGGATCGCTACAGCGAAATAAACTGCCAACTTATCCAGCATACGTTTTTTACGCAGCGGATGCCCTTCCAGCTGCAACCCATCACTGGGAAACACCCATAGATTACCAATTCTGGGGGAAACCAGAGCACCTGGAGGAAATCCACACGAACACAGGGAGATCATGCAAACTCCACACAGAAATGCCAACTGACCCAGCCGGGACTCGAACCAGTGACCTTCTTGCTGTGAAGCGACAGCACTACCTACTGCGCCACCCCAAAATATATTCATTCATTTTCTTTTTGGCTTAGTCCCTTTATTAATCTGGGGTGTTTTACGCAGCGGATGCCCTTCCAGCTGCAACCCATCTCTGGGAAACATCCATACACTATGGACAATTTAGCCTACCCAATTCACCTGTACCGCATGTCTTTGGACTGTGGGGGGAAACCGGAGCACCCAGAGGAAACCCACGGGAACGAGGGGAGAACATGGAAACTCCACTCAGAAACGCCAACTGACCCAGTCGAGGCTCGAAGCAGCGACTTTCTTGCTGTGAGACGACAGCACTACCCACTGTGCCACCACATCGCCCCTATATATATATAAATATGTATATATATATATATATATATATATATATATATATATATATATATATATATATATATACTGTATATATATATATATATATAAATAAATGTAGAATTTTTCCTGTTTTGATTCTGTTTTCAAAAGAAAAGTTTTAATAAATTTTTATATCTATACGTAATTAAGATTTTGCATTAGATCACCTGAAAAAAAGGGGTTTCTCTGGATTCAGGTTTGTTTTTGATTCAGTGTTAATAGTCCTACTTGTTTTAAACATTTATAAATATTTTTTTGTTTAACTGATCATGCCTGAAAACCGATTTAAAATCAAAAATGTCATTTTTATTCATTACCGTAGATTTTTACATGCATTAACTCATTAGCATTTATTTTGGCATGCCACATATCAGCCTCGACCAGACACAGCTGCCACAGGTGCCTTGTATTTACTTCCCGCCAGTATTCTATCTCAGGAGCTTGACAGGGATTTTCACGTGTGTTTGGTTGTTGTTGTTACCCGGTTCGCCCCGGTGCTCCAGCAACAGATGTGCTGCTGACTCAGTTTCCTCCGCTCTGCGTTTCCTCCGTCAAGCGCTCTGTCACGGCCCCTGTCAGCCTTTAACAGACAGAGAGCTTCGTGCTGTCAGATCCACAACACAGTTCCTCCAACGACACCACACGCTGTCAAACACAACACATATTTCACACCGACTGAGGAGAATTCACAGTCTTTCTGCTCGGATCAGCGGCGCGTCACCCCGTCATTTCCCGCTGAAGTGAGTGAAGTTTTACCGTGTTCAGCGCTCATGTCACACTTCTTTTATAACGATGCTGTCGTGTTGCTGCATCTTTATAACGCTGAATAAAACAGTAAATTATGAGAGGGTGGACTAGACCGACTACTAACACATCTAAACGGTGTTTTTAGACCTGACGTGAAGCATTATGTGCCTTTGAACCTGTGTTAATATCACTGTAACACCTGAGCCTCGAATGGATTGTTGCTATGAAATGACATTCACATAGAAATAATATAGTAACTTACTTAGGCCTACAGTAAATTCTATGTTGTTTTTAAACCATATTATCATAGCCTACTTGAATTAGTCTGTTGAGGTAATTCAGTTGATATGGAAACATGACCACTAAAATCATACAGTTGTCTAAAGGGTGTGTCATACTACAATGGGCTCTATGCAGAGAGAGAGAGAAAAAAAAGCTAAAATAAAAACAGCTACATTTCACAATCTGTAATCCATAATAAAAACTCCTATATAGCAGTTCCACAACATTCTGACACTCGATGACACTCGAATACCCTGTCAGAGAAGTCTAGTGGCTGTCAATGGGCTTTTTACAGTGTCTACTATAATGTTAATGTTGTTTTCTTGTGTCTACAGATGAATATGGTCACTGTGTAAATGCACACTACAGTTACGATCTTATTGCCACATTAGATCATTATGATGACATAATATATGCCTTCAGTGATTTCCTGAGGATAAATACCAAATAATAACACAACTGGAATAACTACAGTAGTCACGATCGTCTGATCTCATATGAAGCAAGAGATCGCGATGACATCTGATGACGTGTGCAGGTAGTGTAGTGGTGTCCCAATTCTTAGGGGTAAAGTTTGAACCCCTTCCCCTACACACTCGGTTTTTCAAGAGTTCACACTTAGCTGATGATTAATTATAAGCTTGTTTGGCATGCTGTCCCGGGAGAGAGCCCTGAGCTCATAAGATCCTTGAGCCCGGGGCTCCCTCCCATTGCAAGGCGAGAAGGGAGTTTGAGCTCAGGTAGATCTCGAGAACTCCCCCGCTGTAATAACCAATGAACAGCCAGTGATTGCTCTTGAGAGATAACCATTTACTAGGAACATGTCTATAGTGCCGGTTTGGATTAGTCAATTAACTTATGTTGCATGTTTTTTGGACGGTGGGAGGAAACCGTGAAACCCGGAGGAAACCCACGTGAGCACGGGGAGAAATTGCAAACTCCGCACAGAAATGTCTGCTGGTTTGGTAAAGCCTAGAACCAGAGACATTCTTGCTGTGAGGCAACAGTGCTAAGCACTGGGCCACCGTGTCACCCATCTAGGAAGAAGGAGGAGTAGGGGTGGAAGGGGGGATTCTTCAAAACGAAGATAGCGGTGGTACGTAACCCAGGGTATTTGTAGTAGCTTAGGAGTCGACTGATTGGTGCATTGAGAATTGGATAATGCGGATCCAGCCGCTAGCAATCATAAGCACGTGATCCTCTCAAAATTTGTTTATAACTAAACTTCACTAAGGGCCAAAAGGAAGGGGTAGGGGTACAAATATAGAATTACAGCCCTGACTATGACCTAAATAGGATTTATAGGATTTCTGTTTAAAAAATAAGGCTGTAAAAACCAAATAAGGAAGTCAAATTTATTTTAGTACAGCTAAAAAAGTGGGTAACACTTTTGATGGTCCCTGTTGCACACATGTTGACTAAAAGTTGCATTAAAAGTACATGCCTTTAATTTATTCATTCATTCATTCACCCATTTTCTTTTCGGCTTAGTCGCTTTATTAATCCAGGGTCGCAACAGTGGAATGAACCCCCAACTCATCCAGCATTTGTTTTACACAGCGGATGCCCTTCCAGCCGCAACCCATCACTGGGAAACACATACACACATTCACACATACACACTACGGACAATTTAGCCTACCCAATTCACCTGTACTGCATGTCTTTAGACTGTGGGGGAAACCGGAGCACCCGGAGGAAACCCACGCGAATGCAGGGAGAACATGCAAACTCCACACAGAAACGCCAACTGAGCCGAGGCTCGACCCAGCGACCTTCTTGCTGTGAGGCGACAGCACTACCTGCTGCGCCACTGCTTCGCCTCCCAATTAATTCTCATTTGAGTATTAGTGGATTGTCTGCTTAATATCTGTTGATACTGCTTCTTTCACAGACATTTAACTGACTATAAGAAACTTTGCAAGTACATGTCAACTTAGACTAACCATAACCCTAACCCCAAGCATGTAGATGCAATGTAACTTGGCATGTAGATGCAATGTAACTTAAATTCAACAAAATGCATTAAATGGACCATCAAAATAAAATGATATCAAAAAGTGTACTTTTGGGCTTGCTTTATGTACTGTAGTCCCATAAACAAACTTCTTTTCAAAATGTAGGGCTGTCATATCAATAATTGTCCTGTGCAAAAATAATCAAGCATTTGCTTATCTTTTTATTAGTTCCTGTCATGCATGCTTTATATATTCACAGTCACGTCACACACACACACAGACAACAAACCCTCCATTCATTCTTTAAGGCTGCATGCAATGATGTAAGCTGTCATGTGATATCCACAAGAGCTTTACATAAATGACACATAAATGATGATTAATAATGCGCATAGCCTACTTATTTATTGTATCCTTTGGCATTTAAATGAAAACAGCATGTTAAAATCATTCTTTCCTATTCATTTCAATGCTATA
This sequence comes from Danio aesculapii, assembly GCF_903798145.1. NCBI lineage: Eukaryota > Metazoa > Chordata > Actinopteri > Cypriniformes > Danionidae > Danio > Danio aesculapii. Next base: position 45,204,558 of record NC_079443.1, on the reverse strand, counting down.
TATCATCCTTTCACGATTCAATGATCTCATTTCTGTTCCACTAAAGTCTCTTCATGACATAGTCCAGCAATGACCACCGCTCAGCTAAATGAAGTGGCTAAAGGTTGGCGTTTAGCATAACTAAAGGAGCTGTTGGCTGCACACGGGTGAGACACGCGACACTGTGGGCCTGTTGAGCTGAGGGTGAGCTCTGTACATGAATACAACCGGAGAACGCTTTGGAAAAAGTGTTTTCCCCCCTCTGTCCGGGTCCCGTCTAAAGGGGATTAGGCCAAACAATGAGAGCCTTGAGGAGGTTTCCTTTTACTCCTCTCATTTTCAGACTCTCAGTTGGAACTGGCTGCAGGAAAAGCTAGCCAAACAAGCAAACGTTCAGGACTGAGACCTACATTTGTACGATAATGAATAAAGCTCAATGTTTGTGTAAAACGCTTATTTTCAGAGACTGTGTGGCCATTGTTTGAGATGCAGATTTGTCTGGTTTTAGTTACTTGTTCCTCTCAATTCCTTTTCATTTTACTCAGAAATCTGATATCTGCAATTTCTCTACATCAAGGAAAACACGAGATTTTCATCTAAAAGGGGAAAGCTTGTCAATTAAAAAAAATCAAAAATTACAATTTTGAATGCTTTAGACAGACAGACAGACAGACAGACAGACAGACATATATTTAGATCTGACAAAAGCAGACAAAGACAGATGTCACGACACCAGAGAGAGAGGATCCAATTGCGAGTATTTTTAATGAAAATAGAAAATTATGTATCAAAGGATACAACTGGCTGTTCCGGAGACAATGCAAAGTTCAAAACAAAGAGAAAGCCCACTGGCCCAAACGAAGTCGTCAACCGACAAGCAGACAGCAGAGAATCCTGAGAGACAACAGACAGGAACAAGGACAAACAACGGACTGATAACCAGCATAAACCACAGACTGAATCTACAGCCAGAGCAACAGGGATCAGCTGGAGGATGCTGATTAAGTCAGCTGATTCTATAGCACGCTGTCAACACAAAAAGGTAAACAAGCACACACCCTCGCACACGACAACACACATGGCATGACACATAACATACAGAAAGAACACACAGACCCATAAACCGTGACAGTAGCTCCACTCCTTGTCGCTCTCAGAAGACCTTACCTGGCGATTGTAATCATCGATGAGAGAAGGATCCAATATGTCCCTTGCAGGAACCCAACTCCTCTCCTCTGGTCCGTAACCTTCCCAGTCCACCAAGTACTGGAATCTTCGTCCCCTCCGTCTTGAGTCCAGAATGCGCTTAACTGAATAAACCGTTTCCCCTTCTACGAGACGCGACGAGGGGGGGACCGGAGTAGGGTGTTTAATGGCCGTATGAAAAACGGGCTTCAATTTAGAAACATAAAATATGGGATGAATTCTCCTGTAAGCTGGATGAAGTTTAAGGCGGATTGCCACCTGACTAATGATTTCGATGACACGTTTGATAAACGGGCCAATGAATTTGGGTGCAAGTTTATTACATACGGTGTGGAGAAGAATATTTCTAGATGAAAGCCACACTTTTTGACCGCCGACATAAACGGTAGGCTTTGAACGGTGGCGATCGGCTTTAACCTTGGTGTGCGAACCCACAGATAGATAAATAAATATATTTCTGACAAAAACAGACAGACAGACAGACAGACAGACAGACAGACAGATAAGATAGATAGATAGATAGATAGATAGATAGATAGATAGATAGATAGATAGATAGATATATTTGCTGTAGACGAAGCACTTTCAAGTTAGTTTGTTTAACCCTCAGTTAGTCTTTTTATAATACATGACCGTTTCCTTGTAAACAGGCAAATTCATCCATTATAGATCAATTTACACTTCTTGTGAGTTTTTCGAGCGGATGGCACCACTGTGCTGTTTATTCTCGTCCCCTCGGGAGATGTTTGCGTACTGATTTGCTTTCATCTGCTACATAAAGAATCAACATCACGTAAAACCTGCACACACCTGGTCTGTGGATCACCGTCCAGTTAAAACAGTGCTCTGACCATGTAATGAAAGACTCAGAGCCGCTGATACGGGTGGTCCACACGCCTGCTAATGAATCGGGTCATGTGATGGACGCAGGAAAATCTAACAGCGAGATAATTATAGACACACACACTCCATTACAAGACACACATCAAAGGAAAAGGCACTTTGAGAGCTTGTTCCTATGAGGCTTGCCCCACCACCCTCTTTAAACAGAATCTCAAATCTGCACTGCCAACGACTCAGCAATTACACAAATTATCTGAAAGACTCGAACGCTTTTGGCACGCCTTGCAAGACCCAGTCATTACTGCAGGGGTTAGCAGAGGTTGGGGCAATGCCAGATAGGCTTTAGAAAACTTTCAATAAATGATTTAATGAATAAATAAATAAGTTCATAATTTATCTGTTTAATCAGGGTGCTCTCGTATTCATTAGTAAGTATTCATAAGTATACTTACAACATTAATGTATTGGCAGCAATTGGTTGAAAGAAAGAAAATGCCTAAAAGTGTCTATTTTTTCCTATTTCAATTATATCAAAATAAAAGTTTGTTTTCATTTTTGTTATTAGGAATATGCCTATATAGGTGAAGGTCATCTGTAAGCTTGCTCTAAAAATAAATTAAAATAAAATAAAATAAAATAACAAAAATGAATTGAATTAAATAATAAAAAATAACAACAAATAAAAAACAAAATAAAACAGAACAAACCAAAATAAAATAAAATAAATTTAAATTAAATAAAAAATAAATAAAAAACAAAACAAAATTGAATTGAATTAAATAAAAAATAATTATAAAATAAAAAAACTAAATGAAAAACAAACCAAAAATTAAAAAATAATAATAAAAAAACAAACAAACAAAAAAAATAAAATTAAAATTAAATAAAAAACAAAAACAAAAAACCCCAAACCAAACCAAAATAAAATTAAAAATTAAAAAATAAAACAAAACAAAAATAAAATAAAATTTGATTGGAATTTGATGCATCTCTTCCCCTACACTAGAAATAGAAAAGATGTGACAGAAATTGTTCACTTGTTTATACAACTACTATTATTAGGGACCGAGCACATACAGTGCATGGGCCAGGGGTGTCGCTAGACGCAATTTACTGGGGCACGTGACGAACCATGCTCAAAAACTGTGAAAATTGTGCCAAAATGGCTCGACAGTGCCACCTATGCACTTTTGACTTTTGGAGTGGCCCCGAGTTACGCATCACGCACATATACGAAAATTGGCACACAAATCAAACATGCCAATACCTACCAAAAAAAAATCTCTTGGAGCGAAATCTTAAACCCAACAGGAAGTCAGATATTTTCAAACTTCCTCTGCTGAAAAAGTGCCTTTCCAGGCGTTGTATTTTAACAAACTCCTCCTAGGGATTTTATTAGATCAACACCAAAATTGAGTATTGTCATCTAAAGGCCTTGCCAATGTTAAATTGCAAAGATCGAGTTTTTGTTGAAGGGTGTGTCCATGGCGGCCTCACAAACTTTAATGTTTCGCCACGAAATATATTTAACTCAGGCATGCACTGTCCGATCTGCCAGAAAATCCACACTTTTCATAACAGTCCAGACCTAAACACGTTTACATGCCAATAGCTCCTAGAAATTTTATCAGATCGAATCCATGTTCCATTAGTTTACTACAAAGGATTTTGTGATGTGAAATTGTGAAGATCTAGAGTTTTCATCAAAGGGCGAAAGTTCATTGTTTCACCATGGAGGAAGAAGTACTTATACCCAGTCACACAATGTCCGATCTGCCTGAAAATTCACATGTTCTATGAAATTCCTCTCCTGACCTGCCAATATTCAGTAAGTCATATTGTCACCTGCTCATGAAGGAAGTTTGGCATAAATTGGTGATTTTGTCACATTTTTTATATTCATGAGCTAAAATTATTATTGTCCACTGTTCTCCGTCATCCTCCCGCGGTGGTAAGCCCGGGTGCAAGGTCCCTTTCATCACTGCTTGCACCTTTAATTATCATTATATTAGACAAAATATAACATGTATGCAATCAAAATGTACACTTTTTCTCCAAAATGGAGCAGCTATTTAATGACATCACTCTGCTCTTCAGCTTTTCATCAGACATTTTATCCAATCAAATGTTCTCTGGAGTCTGATGCATCTCTCCCCTACACTAAAAATCCATTTTAAAAATCTGAAAATGAAACTGTTTGCTTGTTTACGCAATTACTATTTTCTAAATGTCAGCTAGCACATATTGCACTGTAGGATATAAACAAATTAGAAAGTGAAAAAAATGCTTTATAAGCACTCAAATGTAACTATTATAATAACAAATCTTGGCAGAATATGTTTAATTAAAAGTCTTTTTTCATAGTTATTACCTTTTCATCTACTTTTATTGTTTTATTAGGAGAAATAAACACTGCAGTCATTAAAACAATTCAGCTGGTTATTACTAAAGCTCAACTGAATTAGTTCTTGATCATTAGACATGCTATGGTACCTTAGCTTCTTTAAAAGGTGCTTTTGTACTGAAACAGAATGCAGTGAGGCAGCAATGAGCTGTCTTTGGTTTCAGACACAGCCTCATTTATCACTAAATGATGGAGAAATTTAGTCAGAAATAAGTTTTTTAATAGCAAATGCACTCATAAATGAAATCCAGATGGGGCTTATAAAAGTAAGTCTTTGTATTTGATATTAATTAGCACTGACTCAATAAGCATGATATTTTACAATTTAAAGAAATGCGCCACCTAAAAATGTAAACTTCACTCTCAGGTTGAACTGAAGATTTTCCTTAAGTTTTTCGTCTCTATTTCTGCCATATACTGTAATCTAGTTTGAATTCATTGCTCCGGTCACATTGTGTCAACTAACGGACTTAAATGACACAACAAAAAAAATAGAAACTTTGCCTGTTTATTTACACGACAACTGAAAGTCTAAAAATAGGTAACAAAGTAGAAGTGTTTTAAAATGCTGTCATTGTCATGCCCGTGTAAACACCCGGAAACAAGAGTCTTCGAAAATTATGAGTGGATGTACATTTTAAGTAGGGAAGTCCTAATCAGGTTTATTAGCCATCGAATCAGAGTCATTTTGAGTATCTACTGATACCGAAACCAGATCCGATACTTCTATAATACATAAAAAAAGAATAAAGAACAGCGAAGAAACAGATCCAGGATGTTCCTTATTTTTTGTTTAATTCATCTTATTTTAACACTCAACAACTCTGTTAACAAACAGAGCACTTCTGTGAGTATGAACAATCAAGTAATAAATAACACAAATTCTTCACTTTTGGACTTCAGCGCAACAGTAAATATTAAAACAAATCTAGTATTAAAAACAAACAGCACCTCAACTTAAAATACCTGGCAGGCAATCCCAAGTTTACATATCTCACAGTTTGCTATGGTAATATTGTCGTCAGCAACTTTATAATACCTCAAGACCGCAGACATACTCGCACTTTCCGTTTCAAGCTGCTTCTATGTTTTACTTTGCCGGCATTTAACCAATAGCGTCTCTGCAATAAAGTGATGTCATGCCACATGCGTTTCTGTTTCTGTGTGAAGTCAAGAAAGGGGTCTAACTCTGTGCCACCGCATAACTATAGATGTGTTCAAAAATAACAGAATGTAACATCCGATTACAATTGTGTCTGAAACCACGTGATCGTTTGTAGATTAAAAGCAAGTGCAAACACACACTAAACAATGGTGTAGTACAGTACATGGCAGTGTTGTGTTTCATAACATGGATAGTGTGGTATTTCCTTGCATAGTGTGAATTTACTTCACATTAAAACCAACAGCAGAGAAGCATCAATTACACATGGCAAATTCTATATCGGGTCTCCAACCATTAGGTGACAACTCACACCGAAACGCAAGTATGTAAAATTACTCTATATGAGATTCCACTTTATTGTCAGTTAACACTTAAAGAAACTAATATCCATATCTGTACACATCGCAGACTAAACGGCAAAATAACCGCGCCAATCCACTCCAAGAAAGCAAATTGTTTTGTTTTCTAAAAGGCTACAAACCAGGTACAAACACCGGTGGCGTAATCGACATTTGCAATGCATTTACAATGCATCAGATGTGCAGCATTTATCATATATGATCATACACCCAAAGCACTTCACAATCATGAGGCGGGGTCTCTCCACACCACCACCATTGTGCAGCATCTACTTACATGATGCGACGGCAGCCACAAGACAACAACGCCAGTGCGCTCAACAGACACCAGCTATAGGTGGAGTGGAGAAACAGTGATACAGCTAATTCAGTGGATGGGGATGATTGGGAGGCCATGATCTGCAAGGGCTAATAAAGGGAATTTTGCAAGAAGTGCCATGGGATTTTTAATGACCACAGAGAGTCAGGACCTCGGTTTAACATCTCATCCGAAAGACGGCGCTCACTGACAGTATAGTGTCCCCTTCACTTTACTGGGGCATTAGGCCTCACAGACCACAGGATGAGCGCCCCCTGCTGGCCTCACTAACACCACTTCCAACAGCAACCTAGCTTCACATGTGTTCTCCCATCCAGGTACTGACCAGACTCAACCGTGCTTAGCTTCAGTGAGTAACCAGTCTTGTGCTGCAGGGTGATATGGCTGTGGCCGTACTGGCCTGGTATACACTGTAAAAAATGGCTGTGATTTTAACGGTAAAAAACTGTAAAAATGCTACAGTAAAAATCTGTAACTTGGTTAACGGTATGTTTCCTTAATATATACGGTGAATAACCGTAAATTAGAGATTTATGTTACATCTAATGGTGATAAACAATGTTTATTTCATGATTTTAATTGTATGCGTGTTACCATGCTGGTGTTTAGTAGCTGTGTGAATGACACTGATCACCTTCTACACACTGATACACTTTTCTGCTTGAGGGAAAAATTGTTTGTGATGAGCATTGGTTCATTATGTAACACTCATCACCACCTGGATATGGCTGTGTTAACGTGTCTACCTGTGTAACAAATGATGTGTAGATGTCGGTAATTCAAAATACAGACATATTACCTCTATAAACTAATGAAATATGGTAGTTTACTGTAAAAATGAGAAATTACTTTTACAGTTTGTACCGTATTTTTAACGGTAATATTCTGGCAACCTTACTGGAATACTGGAAACTTTTAAAACGCAAAGGAAAAACTTCAGTTTTTTTAGCTAGATCATCATCATGTAAACGTATCCTAAGCTTGACTTGTATTGACCCCAGAAAATTCAACTTCCATCTCCACTAACACTAAACAGCATTAAAAAAGCTCTTAAATAAACTTGTGGACATACAGTATATCTCAGTGATCCAGATGCAATGGAAACATTGTTTGAGGGGTGTGGTGCATCTGACTCAGCAGTTGGATCAGAAACAGACTCTGGCTTTCTCTTCATCCCTCACTGCTGCCTTCTTTCACAGCTCTCATCATCTGATCAGTCACAATATAATTAGCGCATGTGTGTTTCCTTCCCAAAGCCCTTCCTTAGACTCTCTCACAACAGTCCTTAACATGAGAACAACCGCAATACAATAATCTTCCATCGTCAGCACATTTAACAGCCTGTGCATGGAGGAACCGATGCCTGTGAGGTCATCTTCAATAACTGAGTCTGCCGAAATGTTGGCAGTGCTTGTTTTAACCATCAAAGATCAAGACTGGGGGGTTAGAGGGAGGAAGAATGCCAGATGTGGGCCAGAAAGCTGTGATTATGGATCAGATCACTCAGATCCCTGCAGGCTCAACAAAGAGGAAGGGTCAAGAGAGAGACGGACCCTGCGGAGAGAGATTGCAGTAGGACACTGACGGCGTAGAGGACAAACTCAAAGACAAACAGGAAGCTGGAGAGATGCACAGAAAGCGGTCACCATATTTTAGCTTGCACAAGTGGGCACAAAGCCACAGGGTCAAAAGAGTCCAAATTAAAATCAGAGCACTGATTCAAATCTTTTAAGCTCTTGCTTTCCAGGATTAGAGGTTAAAGGGCGAATCCTTGAGTTATTTGAAACTGAAGTCTGGTTTGACCAAACCTTGGAGGATGAATTCAGTTTGCTGGTTGATGTGGGTTACACAATGTAGACTTGAGAAAATGTACATCATGTTTTATATTGTTTATATTTATACACACTGAACAATGGTAATATGCAGATTTTCTGCTAATATTTTATTGCTATCAAATGTGAAAGAGTGTTTTATGGGCCTAGTGTGTGGGTCTTCTTAAGCCTGATTTATACCTCCACTGACTGCGCGCACCTCACAAATTGGATGAGGCTTTTGTACCCCCCCACCCCCAATTCCTTTGTATTATATTTTAACATATACAAATCACATTTCCATGTGTCAGATTTAACATAAACCAACCAACAAACAAATGAACACACAAAACAAAAGGCTTCTCAGCATTTTACATCAGAATACAATATCACCTCTGTTACTAATCTTCTAGTAAAACATTTCCAAATCTACCGCCTTTTAAATACAGCATAAACGGTCCCCAAACTCTATCAAAAATTATGTATTTATTTCTTATCATGCAAGTAATTTTTCCACTGACATGTTTGTTACCATCTCTTTCAGCCAACAGCCTATATTTGGTGCACATTTATTTGGTGTGCACCAAATAAAGCATTTGGACCTAAAAAAGG
>NC_079443.1:45103360-45190860 GCF_903798145.1 Danio aesculapii | reverse complement strand
AATTGGTTCAATATGTATAGAATAGTTGTTGTGCTAGCTAGCTATGAGGATGGTGAGGTTACTCAGAAGTCCTCATGTCAAGACCTACCATCACATTGACTCTTTAATCTTTTGGTTTTGTTGTGCATTATATACATCATGTAGTTAAAGTTCTGTATTTTCATTATAATCTCTAGACACTTGTTTGTTTCTTTGAGTGATTGTTGTTCTATTAGTTTCGTTTATAATAAATAATTTGCATTAATATTATTTTGTTGGTTGATCTCTCTTTTATGTTGCGAATCAAACAAATGGGTCGTAACAACAGTCAAGCTCAAATTACCCCTGGGTATGAATATATTCAGGCTTGACAGGAGGATGGATGGATAGATTGCAGGAAGGATGGATGGATGATGGATGGATGGATGGATTAAGGAAGAAAAGATGGATGGGTTTGTGGGTGGATAAATGGATGGATGGATGGATGGATGGCTGGGTGGAAGGAAGGAAGGAAGGAAGGAAGGAAGGATGGATGGGTTGGTCGGTGGGTGGATGGATGGATTGGTGGGTGGGTGGGTGGGTGTGTTGGTTGGTTGAAGGAAGGAAGGAAGGAAGGAAGAATGGGTGGGAGGGTCAGTGGGTGGACGAATGGATGGGTGGGTGGAAGGAAGGAAGGAAGGAAGGATGAATGGATGGATGGGTGATTTGGTTGGTGGAAGGAAAAAAGGATAGATGGATGGATGGATGCATGGATGGATGGGAAAGTCGGTGGGTGGATGGATGGATGGGTGGGAGGGTGTATTGGTTGGTGGAAGGAAGGAAGGAAGGAAGGAAGGAAGGATGGATAGATGGACGGTTGGATGGGAGGGTCGGTGGGTGGGCGGATGGATGGGTGGGTTGGTGTATTGGTTGGCTGAAGGAAGGAAGGAAGGAAGGAAGGAAGAAAGGATGGACGGACGGATGGGTGGGTGGGTTAGTGTATTAGTTGGTGGAAGGAGGGAAGGAAGGATGGATGGATGGATGGGAGGAAGGAAGGAAGGAAGGAAGGAAGGAAGGAAGGAAGGAAGGAAGGAAGGAAGAAAGGATGGAAGGAAGGATGGATGGGTGGGTGATTTGGTTGGTGGAAGGAAGGAAGGATAGGTGGATGGATGGATGTATTGATGGGTGGGTGATTTGGTTGGTGGAAGGAAGGAAGAATAGATGGATGGATGGATGGGTGGGTGGGGGGAAGGAATGATGGATGATGGAAGAAAAGATGAATGATGGATGGACGGGTGGGTGTAAGGAAGGAAGGAAGGAGAGGTGGGTGGGTGTAAGGAAACAAGGAAGGGTGGGTGGGTTTGTCAGTGGGTAGGTTGGTGGAAGGAAGAATGGATGATGGATGGATGGACAGATTGAGAGAAAAATGAATGGATGGATGGATGGTATAGTGCAATACAGTACAATCAAGTACAATATAGTATAGTATAGTATAGTATAGTATAGTATAGTATAGTATAGTATAGTATAGTATAGTATAGTATAGTAAAGCATAGTACAGTACAGTGTAGTATAGTATGGTATACATTTGATGCAACATGAGGATTGGTAGAGTAGATTAGAGCTATGGTCAAATGAATAGCTTTTTCTCAGAGCAATATATAGTGATCTAGTAGCTTAAGTTCAATGTCAGAAGCAAACAGACTGTAGTCTTTATCCCAAGGTTGTGTCAGTGAACCAGCATCTGTAGAGCTGAAATATCTGTGACCTCAAGCAGAACATCTAACAATGAATTACTCCCTGAGATTAAGTCATTAATCACCTTAAAATAAAGATTCTCTGAATATCACATTGCCAGGCCATTGCTGGCCTTAAGGCTGGATTCTTGCACCACATGACTCTTAAAAATGGATTTTAAAATACTAGCTATCATATACTTGTTGTCTTAGCAAATACAGAGCAAAAACCTCTTGCACCAAATGTTCACCAAACCAAGTCATTTGCTATTTCTGCAGAGAATTTTGTAAAAAATCTGCAGATTTATGTGGAATTATTTTAAGTGTATCATAACTAAAAACTTAATATATGATTAAAAAATAATAAATTATAAATAAATAAATAAATAGATTACTACCAATAAAAACACTATAATTCATTAAATCCCATACACAAAATATGTTTCGCTTAAATAATTCATACATTTATGTCATATGGACATTTCATTTTGTACAGAAAAATGCTTAACGCATTTAAGCCCACCGGTAACTATAGCTGAAGTTTATAGTTGCAATTTTCCTTTTATAAGTGATTTTCTACATGTTATTAATGTTTAATTTCTCAATGACATGCAAGCAAACAACTAAACAAAAGAATTTAAGAAAGAAAAAAAGGAATTGATTTACTTCTTGTCACACGAGGCCTTCAACTGCAAAATGGATGCAAACCCTCCTAAATAAAGACAATTTTTATGAATTATTTTTTGTTCACAAATGTATATCAACATAACCATGAAGGTCTCTAGATTCCTCCAAATAAAACAAATCTTTCAAGAGATCTATAGTTTTTTGTTTACCTTGTAAGTACATAAGTGTATTGGTTGGCTGAAGGAAGGAAGGAAGGAAGGAAGGAGGGAAGGAAGAAAGGATGGACGGACGGATGGGTGGGTGGGTTAGTGTATTGGTTGGTGGAAGGAAGGAAGGAAGGATGGATGGATGGATAGATGGATGGGAGAAAGGAAGGAAGGATGGATGGATGGATGGATGGATGGATGGGTGGGTGATTTGGTTGGTGGAAGGAAGGAAGGATAGGTGGATGGATGGATGTATTGATGGGTGGGTGATTTGGTTGGTGGAAGGAAGGAAGGATAGATAGACAATTTTTATGAATAATTTTTTGTTCACAAATGTATATCAACATAACCATGAAGGTCGCTAGATTCCTCCAAATAAAACAAATCTTTCAAGAGATCTATAGTTTTTTGTATACCTTGTAAGTACATAAATCATGGGGAATTAGGTAATAATGTGTTGGGAAGCACTTTGCTTTCATAATACCCCATCTAAACATAACTTAACCATTTAACCGTTATCTTTAGTTAAGTAGACTTTTTTGATACAGTTTGATACACAGCTAAATCCTCAGAGTAAAATTACCTTCTCCCACTGGTCCCATTCCTACAAAGAGTTAAAATAACACTGGAGCAGAGTTAAAGTTCTGAGTGAACAGAGAATAATGAACTCCTGCTGTTAAAATGCACAATCACTGAGGAAAAACACAAAACTACAACCAAATTCAGTCATAACCTTAGGTCATGCTGCATCAGACCGTTTAAAAAAAATGGGCACAAATGGGTTAAAGAATGGGGCATTATGGATGTTAATGTAAAATAAAAAAAACACATAAAATATTTTATAAAAAGCATGATTTCATTGCATTTTTTTCTTCAACTTCCTGCCCCTAATTTCAGGATGCAAAATGGATGTAAACCCTTATAAATAAAGGCATTTTTCCTGACACTAAAAATATTTTTTTGTGCACAAATGTATATCAAAATAATCATGAAGGTCTCTGGATTCAACCAAATAACACAAATCTTTCAAGAGATCTATAGTTTTTTTTATACTTTGTCAAAAATTCAAGCGGCATCTACAGTTGCCAGTGGGCAAATATATGGGTTAAAGAATGGCTCATTATGGATGTAAAATAAAAATCACATAATTAAACGGGTAATAATAAATAGGTAGATTTTTTTTTTTTTTAAAGCAAGATTTTATTGTATTTTTTTTTCTTTAGATTGTATAAAATAAAATCATAACTATGGCAGTCAATTAATTTATTGCAAAATTAACTATTAAAAAGCCTCTTTCTGGAGGGTCTACGCAGTTTGCATGACACCACTGTATAACATACTTTTTAATGGGTATAATGTACATTAAGTTTAAATTCAAATCTAGCACCTACTTAAACTTTATGCAATTTCAGACAAACCACATGACTCAGAATTGGGGTTAGTCCCAATCATGATTTTATGTGGAATCTGTCTAATCAAATTCGCAGGCTGGCTTTTACTTCCAGCAACTGGATTCGACACGTCCAGACTGCAAATTGGGGCAAAAATCTGGGCAAGTGTTGTGTCGTTTGTTCCAGCTTTATTATTTATTTCCAAAAGCATTCAATGGCCAACAGCATTGTTGCAGGCCAAGATGGATTTTATGGGGTGAGAGTTGGATTTTGCTGAATAGATGATTGAAAATATTTAAAATTAACTTAGTTAAGACACAAATATGTACATTATTATTATTATTATTATTATTATTATTATTATTATTATTATTATTAAATAAATAAACGGAGGCAGTAACAGTAATCCACAGGCTAAGATTAAATAGATTACATTTTTGGCCTGGTGAGAGCCTGTCCTGTTGGAGAAATGATCCTTGTAAAGTAATCAGTGAGCAGCATCCCATGGGTTTATTTTGGAAACTCGCTCAATGAGGGAAGAGCGCTGACTGAATTTCTTTGTGCAATGCATCACATCCACCCAGAGGAATGAGAATCACATTCTGTACACATTCATGTGTGTATCTCTGAAAGCAACTCACAGGAAGAGGGCTTTGCCATGAAGTTTTGCTGGAGTTTCTGTGCATGGAGAGAGTGGCAGCTGTGCTGAGGATGAGCATGACTGGCAGCGGTGCCCCAGTGCTGTGTACCCAGAATCCTCAGCCCTGCAACAGCTGTTCCAGCCACAGGCAAAGAGATGGAGTCAGGACCCAAAGAAACAAGGAGGGGCTGCTAACACCCTTGGAGACGGAGAACAAGAGAGACACATACCATAATTGTGTGTGCAAATTGAGAAAATACAAAGTTTAACAATATAAATGTAAATTTTTTCATTTGATATCTCACAATTTCAAAGCAAGCATTAATTCAAAACGAAAGATTTAAGAGCTTTTTTTCCAAGGAGTGATTTTTAGCAGTTGCAGCTTAAGATTAGAGCAGGGGTCTCAAATTGGCGGTGGCCATTTTAGTGACTGACAATTCATAGGAGGGCCGATTTAACGTTTCAAAAGTGAAACTGATTTGAATGTAAACCCAAATCTTTACTGTAATCCACATGCGTTTACAAATCCAAATTTAAATTCATATTAACCAGAACTCTGCACTAATCTAAATCCAAATGCGAACCTGAGGGAGGCTAAACACTTATTTTTTTTCTAAACAGCTAATAGATGGTATGTGAAATTAAAGTCTTCACTTAACAACAAAAGTCTTTATTAAAACAGAACATGCTTAACACTGAACTTCCTCAAAGAGCAAAAAAAAAAGACATCTTTAGTCACAGGGTGTAATCATTCATGACATCATCTATGGCTTGATTCCTCTTTTCCACAAACTATAGCTCCAAACACATAATATACCTCCTTAAAGCTGGTATTTTTCTCATCCTGTTGCTCTGCTACATTTTCTCACATCACCAGGGATCCAAAAACACTTCCATTGTTTATTCTGTCCACCCACGTTGTGACCAAGTCAGACAGAAACCCATTTTAAACATGTTATGTTGATACAGCTGGAAGCATGTTCTTCAAGTGTTAGTAGGCCTATATGTACACGCATAAAACTCCGCTAATTACTCTCTTAATGAGACACTTTATGGATAGTAGGCGAGTCTGTATGATGACAGTTTGGAATGAATCAACAAAACTGTTTTTGCTGCCAATTTTCAGTCAAACTCTTCGGTTATTTGTCTTAAGAATCGGGTTGGCTAGCGCGATGTCATCTTCGGGTTATGCTGTAAATTAAACATTCACAGATATACACTCAATTGACTGCTGCAGCTATATTAATGTGCTAAAGAATGCACATAGACAGGGAAAAGCGCGAAGCGGTGGGAGTAAAAATTGGCACATGATCCCATTAGTGTGGCCCTTTAGTATCACAGCTTGGCCTTCTTGTAAAAAAAAAAGTTTATCATCTTAGCTGTGATGTTTTTTTTTTTTTGTCAGATAAAGTCATAGATCCATTTTTAGTGTACTTTCAGCAAACACTTGGAAAAGTACCTCTTCAAATGCAAACAGTAGTTTCATGAGTTGGAAATGGGTCATATTAACATAAAAAAATGTCCATGTAAAGATATACAGCATAGCATTTAGTGTTGAAATAAGTTCCATAGAGAGGCATCAAAGCAGTTTAGAAGATAATCTTCCAGTCTATGATTATTAAAACGTTTTTTCAAGCCTTTGGATTTGCTACATATAATGTTTTGCAACACAGGCTCATTCTGAAAACGTAGCCCTATATGCATTTCTGGAGAGTGCAAATTATGTAGCCAGAAGTACGTATGGCTGCATTTCATCTTTAAAATGAACGCTACGGGGCTGTATGACACCTTTTTCTGTTGACCACTTACTTACGAGTGGACTTCTTTTCCGCTGTTACCAGGTTGTCCAGTAGCTGGCTATGTGTGTTGGCAGACTTGAGATGCAGAGAGGAGTTGATTACGATGACTATGGAGTTTGACGAAGAACAGTTCCAGAAAGAGGGTAAGACAAAAACAAAAGGCAAAAAATTAAACAAGTAAATAACAGGGTGAAAATGTAGTAAAATCTGTAAACGTGGTTAAAAAAATAAATAAATAAAAAATAAAATAAAATAAAAAAATTGGGGAGCTTTTCTTTTTTTGGATTGCTTTTCAAAACACTGTTGGTTGGGTTTAGGGAAGTGGGAGGGTGCTGGTCAATTGGTGCTTTTTAAAATACTATCGGTTGGGTTTAGGGAAGGAGGAGGTTGGGTCAGTTGACAGTGCCCTCTGGTGGATTTATGTGAGAACAGCAGAAGCGAATGGCTCTCGCGAGAGAAATTTGAGATCTCAAAAAGCGTACATAGCAGTCTCTGGTGGATTCGCGAAAACAAAATCCAACATAGACTCATTTTGAAAACGTAGCCCTATATACATTTCTGGAGATCTTAAATTATGTAGCCAGAAGTGTGTATGGCTGCATTTGATTTTTTAAATGAATGAAACATGAATGAATGAATGAATAAATGAATGAATGAATGAATGAATGAATGAATGCTGGTCAATCTGTGCTTTTTAAAACACTATTGGTTGGGTTTAGGGAAGGTGAAAGTGGTTAGTCAGTCGTTCACTCAGTCAAACAGTCAGTCGACAGCGGCCTCTGGTGGATTTACGAGAGAACAGCAGGCACGAATGGCACTCGCAAGAGCAATTTGAGATCTCAAAAAGCGTCCACAGGGGCCTCTGGTGGATTCGCGAAAACAAAACAGCAAAAAACGCACATCCTGGGACGTATTTGACGGTCTCCAGAAATGTATATAGAGGTACGTTTTCAGAATAAGCCTGGGTTGACAAAAACTAAAAACTAAAAATAAAAATATATATATATATATATAAATACGACCCAGGAGCTATATATATATATATATAGCTCCTGGGTCGTATTTGGCACTCTCCAGAAGTGGTCCGAAATCAGAATGATCGTGGGTTGAAGGACAATGATAGATAAGGATTCAACACTATTATTCACTCTTGCGACTTCTTAAGCTTCCTCAAAAGTCATGCACAAAATAAGTACAAGTGTTACTGGTGCCACAAAAAGTCCATCAAGACAAAACTTTGCTGTTGTGACAACAGAACATCATCTACTGTACATCTCGACATTTCAACACCGACAAACTTCTCCTTTTTTCATCTTGCTCAAGAACGCATATAAAAACACCTCATTTCAAAATTTACTCATCTTATTTTCCGATGAGCTGTTTAATAACAAGCTGAGAGCTGGAAATCTTTTTTTACATCAACAGGAAAGATTTATGTATAGCAGCAAAATGAAAAAAACACATTTTTGAGGAAAAAAATCATTCATTCCATGCTCTGTTGAAGTTCTCGATTCTCTTTGGAAAGAATGAAATAAAAATCGCTTAATCTGCAGCCCTCAAATATTAGTAGTATCCACAGTAACTGACAGACAGTTGCTGGAGCTTTTGTTCATCTGTGTAATCTCAACAAGAAGGTGGAGTGCTTCACCAGTGAGCCAATTGAGATCAACCACATCCAAAATATTAACAAATAGTACATAGTAAAATAGATATAGTAACTCTTTGTGTTTAGTAACGCAAATATGTTTAGATTTTCAATATGGTTGATCCTCATTGACACATTACTATGAGCTATTAGTAGGCCCACACGGAATCTGCGCGCACAGAATTCTGCAGAATTCTGCAATTTTTTAGCCATAATTTATTCTGTTTATTTACTTGTGTAAATTTGTACAAACTTATATTTATTCAGTTTTTAAATTAATTTCAGTAATATTATTGACTAATATGAAAATATTTATATGATTTATTTACAATACAGTGTGTAAAGTAATATATTCTGTCGTTTAGTAGAAATATTATATGAGAGACTTTCTTTGTTTACCAAATAAAGTGGATCTAATAGGGTTTGCATTGTAAACATTCAATAAAAGTTTAAAAGGTATTACTTTTTATTTCATATTTTAAGGTTTTAGTTATGATACTCCCAAAATCATTCTGCATAAATCTGCAAATTTTTAACCAAATTCTGTGCAGAAATAGCAAAAAATGTCTGCAGATTCGTCTGGCCCTAGCTATTAGATATGCCAGTGTTATTTAGATGCACACACAATACTCTTCCATGCATGTTTGCTCTACCTGTGACTGATTCATAGCTAACATGTCATAGCTGATGAAACATTGTGGTCAAACATTGTGCTCCATTTCACATCAGGTGGATCTTGCATTTAAAATAATTTAACGCACAGTAATCTGTTGATTATCCCTACTCAATGGACTGCATTTATGAATTTTGTGGCTTTTTAAATTTCTGGTGATTTTTAATAATTAAAAATATAATTTAATAGGTTTTTTCTGCATTTATATTTCAATATAGATTGCATAAAGACAAGAGCAGACAAAACCTATGAGGAACAAACTTTGGAAAAATACATTGAGGTAAGAATAATTAAAAAACAAATAATCCCAGAATGAGCAGCACGGTGGCTCAGTGGTTAGCACTGTCGCCTCACAGTAAGAAGGTTTCTGTGTGGAGTTTGCATTTTCTCCCTGTGTTCACATGGGTTTCCTCCGGGTGCTCCGGTTTTCCCCACAGTCCAAAGAAATGTGCTGTAGGTGAATTGGATTAACTAAATTGGCCATAGTGTATGAGTGTGTGATATGAGAGTGTATGGGTGTTTCCCAGTACTGAGTCGCAGCTGGAAGGGCATATGCTGCTAGTTGGTGGTTCATTCTGCTGTGGCAAGCCCTGATAAAAGCCGACAGAAAATCAGTGAATAATCCCAGAACTATGTTACATTAACTCCTCTTAACTTTCACGAATTTGCATAAAGCCATGGTCACTGACCATGGGAAAGGGAGGATAAAACTAGATGATTAGACATTAATAAAGTGAACGATTGCTCCACATTTTACATTTCTGTACAGAGAGCTCACGTTTTGATCTTCTATTGGTCTCATGCAATCGTGTGATGCAATTTTGCTGGTCAGTGTTTACTAAGCTTGAACTTTGAAACGCAGCAGCACGCGAAACTTGTCCCACATGCTTGCATTTTTGGTCTGCCGCATTCGAATTCTTATAAACGTAAATGTATGGGGTAAAAACTGCAGTGTGACCGCAACTTCAGGCTTCACTGAATTTTTCCATAGCTGTATTCCATATTTGTATATCCAGTTGAAGTCAGAATTATTAGCCCCCCTTTTGAATTTTTTTTTCTTTTTTAAAATTTTCCCAAATGGTGTTTAACAGAGCAAGGAAATTTTCACAGTATGTCTGATAATATTTTTTCTTCTAGAGAAAGTCTTATTTGTTTTATTTCAGCTAGAATAAAAGCAGTATTTAATTTTTTATTACCAATTTTAAGGTCAAAAATATTAGCCCCTTTAAGCTATATATTGTTAAGCTATATATCCTGCCTAGTAACCAAATTAGTTAAGCCTTTAGATGTCACTTTAAGCTGTATAGAAGTGTGTTAAAAAACATTTAGTAAAATATTAACTGTCATCATGGCAAAGATAAAATAAATCAGTTATTAGAAATGAGTTATTAAAACTATTATGTTTAGAAATGTGATGAAAAAATCTCTTCATTTAACTCCATTAACTTGGGGGGAAAAATAAACAAGGGGGCTAATGATTCTGACTTCAACTGTATATAAAGTATGTATTGTATTTTGTAAAAAAATATGTTTACAGATTCTGGGTTTCTATCACCAAGTGTTAATGTACGGTGGCTCAGAGAGTTAAACTTCCTTCAATTTAAGAAAACACATGCTATTACAACACACCAGCAAATTAAGAAAAGATCTTCACCTGATTGACAGCCCAGGTGCTACAAATCCACACAACCCATACACATTTAAAAATGTGCTGCATTTTCCCACAACACAAACAAATTAATATAACGCGTTGCATTTTCTCACAATGCAAACAAATTACGAAAACGCCTGCATTTTCTCACAACACTTGCAAATTAAATGGCACACAATGGAAATGTTTGAAGGGGACCCTTAAACATGACAGATGCTGCAGCGAAATGTTTATTGTGCCGTGACTAGTGCTCAGTGAAGTTGTAGTTGATCTTTGAAAGGTGGATTTTTTGTTTATTTTAACATCCTGATTACCTTATCTTATTTTATTAGCCTAAATAACTATATCCTAAATACCCGGGTTCATCAAGTTTTAGGGTCCCCTTGAAAGATTTCCGTTGTGTTCCGTGCTATTTGCAAGTGTTCAGCCACCTTATTAATATCCATTTGGATGTATCATATAAGAAAAGAGTGATGGAAATGCTAAACTCTTTATATGCAAAAAAAAGTTCACACACACTTGAGGTGGTTTTGGAATTATATTTCGAATAAATTGAGGAGGAAACACACATTTGCCACAGAAACTCTGGCATAGCGAACATAACACTCACATGTTTCCACTTAAGATGCCTTATTTACTGCTGGGTGCTTGGATACCAATACTACAGTCAGCCACTCTTATAACAATGCGAAATGCACCTAATTCGCATTTGGGGTTTGTTTTTAACTATGAAAAAATTGCTTCACGTTAATGCCTCATTTAGACTAGCAGCAAATTTGTAGCTGCCTGTCGCTCTGGGTGGCTACCGGTTGCAAATGCAGGTCTGTTTAGGTATACAGCACGGAGAATACAACCAGCCTCTGAGCAAGCTGAGAGAAGATCACGTGAGCTCTAATGGTGCTCCTATTGGCTGTCGCTCAAGAAAGTTGCTCTTCATTTGCATAAAGTTGAAGGATTCTCAACTTTGTCACGTCTCTTGACATGCCCACCTGGACGCTAAGAAGTCGGAAGTCGCTTACTCTCTGTTAAAATAAAATGATCCCTTAATGCTTTGCTGCTGTGAGTCGCTCGTAGTGTGAATAAAGCTTAAGACAGAAAAAAAATCAACCTATGGTCTGTTCACATAAAATTAGTTAGTTTAATTAGCATTAGTTTAATTGCTTGTATTTTAAATTGCCATACAGATAAATAAGAAATCTAACAGTGTGCTTTTCTCTATACATTAAAGACAGCCTGATCTCACGAGAAAACGTAAGTATTTTACATTTTGTCAGTTTAGTGGAGTTCAGTCATATGAAAATGTATGATTCAAAAAAGGAGGCGTGGCACCCAACCCAAACCCGCCCCTAAATCCAACCCTCATTGGGTAATGAGCAAATCGTACTAAATTGTACAAATTAGATTGTACGATTTCAGACGAAATAGCCACTAAAGCAATAAATTACGAATTGCCGTGAGATTGCGTTGTTATGGAAGTTTTTGTCATGTTGTCAATGTAGTGTGTTCATGGCCAAAGTAAGACAGTAAGGGTCACAGGGTTTCAGACAACACGCCTCATTTATAATCAAGCACTGGGGGAGAGAAAACGGGTTTGGAACAGGAAATAAGCGTATGCATAGCTCATTTAACACCAGCATCTTCAGTGAAATGGTATATCAGAGGAAAGCCTGAGAGCTGGGGTAGAGTCTGTGCCGGGCTGGGCTCAGGGTGGGTCGCCTGCCAGCCCATAAACATGATTACAAGCCATTTATATTCGGCCGCTTGTCATCTCTGCAAACAATCTCACTGCCATACAAAAGACCTACATCGTACATCATAGATGCTCATGATATAAATGGAAGCTTTAATTGTATTCCACAGTCTCTCTTCCGGTTGGAAACGGTTCCCATGCTTTTTTTATTTATTTATTTCATGCCTTCATGCTCTCCAGTATATTTTCCCAGACATTATTAAAACCTCTTTTTATTCTCAGTGTTGTCTTATTTACTCTGAGTAATCTCCACTTGCCTTTTGATGAAATTTAAACTATGTTATATTTGGACTAAGTGTGTGTATATCTGGATTTTCTCCAATGTGATTCTAATGTGACAGCGCGTTATGTGGCGGTTTAATTTTGACTGACTAAAATAGGATCAGGCAGGCTTAGAGACAGACCTTGTGAATTGTCAGTATCACTGATTGGCAGCTTATGAGCTCTTTAAAAGGTGCTTATTGATGCCGACACTGATCTGAGTTTAAAGCATTTAATGGCAGACAGGCGTATGTGCCTCATGCTGTGTGTTGACTCTAATGATACGTATGCAAATTAAAAAATAATGTGCATAGAACTTCAATTGAATCCTGCGCAAATGTATTGAAAAAGCTTTGCTATGCATTATATAACCAATAGTTATGAATGAAAGTGACCCAATGTATTGTGATTTACTAATATTGTGCATTGCATTTTTTGTTTACTGCTAGTTGCTAGGTTACCAATACTACAGTGAGCCACTCTAAAAACTTGAGGTAAACGCACCCAGGGGTGATTTTAGGATTTTCATTTTAGGGGGGCTCAGCTCCTGAGCTAATATATATATATATTTAATCTAATGACTTTTATTAAAAATATTGACAGAGGTTTTGTGAAATAATAATAACAGGGAAGCATTAATTAAAAGCAGATTTTCTGTGGAGCGATCGATTAGCCTGATATTTTTATTTGACGAAAAAAAAAACATGATTGGACAAGCAGCAGACCCTCAGCCTCCTCCATTGTACCAGTTCCATCTTCTGGTCCAAATGTCTTAAAAAGAAAGAGTTTGCAGGACTTTGCTTACAACCCAGAAGAAAAGAAAAAATAAGTGATAATGGCCTTGATTTCACTTCTGATCATCAGTTTAGCAGTTCAGTTCTTTGGCGCTTTGAGCACTTGTTATTTAAGCACTTGTTATTGTTTAGAAGAAAACACTTTATTGGACAGTACTTTTAAATAAATGGTGCAAAGCATAATCATTGAAGAGAGTCTATCTCAGTCTCAGTTTACTATTTTTTAAAGCACTTTAAGCTCTTGTTACTTTATTTTTGTTATTATCATCAATATTTGAAGTAAGTCCTTCTGTGCAGTTTCTCTCCTTTAACAGAGAAATTGTTTTAACACATTTCTAAACATAATAGTTTTAATAACTCATTTCTAATTACAGATTTATTTAATCTTTGCCATGATGACAGTAAATAATATTTGACTAGATATTTTTCAAGACACTTCTATACAGCTTAAAGTGACATTTAAAGGCTTAACTACGTTAATTAGGTTTACTAGGCAGGTTAGGGTAATTAGGCAAGTTATTGTATAATGATGGTTTGTTCTGTAGACAGTTGGAAAAAAAAATTTGCTTAATAAATTTGACTTTAAAATGGTTGATAAAAAATTAAAAACTGCTTTTATTCTAGCCGAAATAAAACAAATAAGACTTTCTCCAGAAGAAATATTATCAGATATACTGTGAAAATTTCGTTGCTCTATTAAACATCATTTGGGAAATATTTAAAAAAGAAAACAATTTCAAAGGGGGGCAAATAATTCTGACTACAACTGTATATATAAATAATGTAAATTTATGAAAATGTTTGTTTAGTTTTACACTTCAGTGTCACAAACATGACTAGAATTGTGAATTCAGCTAAATATAGCATGCACTATAAGAACTATATACAGTATGTATTCATTACCGTACATTTACAAGCCGATAAAGTTGCATGCAGATGTAAGTCAGAGTCTAATTTGGTGTTTGGGTGTTTAGCAGTGTACATAACAGCGTCCTCTAGGCTTGAGTGTTGAGCAAACAGTATGCTTCTGGGAGGTGCGTGTGCATGCACATGTGTTTATGTGTGCAATGTGCATTTGTGTGCACTCACGGAGGACGCGCTGCAGCTGTTGGCTCGCTCTGGCCTCTGGAGGAGGGAAGTAGAGCATTAAAGCTGATGTGACGTGTTCGTCTCTCCCAGGCGGAGCAGCTCCAGCGGGGGCTGCCAGGTGGGAGCGGGGCTGCTGACTTTATGGGCTTTGTGCTGAAGAGCCACTGTCTTCTGAACCTTTCTCAACCAGCTGCAGTCATGTTCAACACAGCACCGCCACCATCACCAACACATCCACTTCTGCTGCAACAATACACTCACACATCAGCCAAGCGTGAGCACACACACACATCAGTAATTACTTCAACTCAATGGCATATGTGTGCATTAGATTCATGGTTGTTGAATTAATTGTTATTGCTGACATACCATTACAGTTTATTATTTCCCAAGTGCTGTTTAACGGAGAGAAGATTTTTTTAACACATTTCTAAACATAATAGTTTTAATAACTCATTTCTAATAACTAAATTATTTTATCTTTGCCATGATGACAGTAAATAATATTTGACTAGATATTTTTCAAGACACTTCTATACAGCTTAAAGTGACATTTAAACGCTTAACTAGGTTAATTAGGTTAACTAGGCAGGTTAGGGTAATTAAGCAAGTTATTGTATAGAGATGGTTTGTTCTGTAGACTATTGAAAAAAAAATTGGCTTAAAGGGGCTAACAATTTTGACCTTAAAATGTTTCATAAAAATTAATAACTGATTTTATTCTAGCCAAAATAAAACAAATAAAACTTTCTCCAGAAGAAAAAATATTATCAGACATACTGTGAAAATTTCCTTACTCTGTTAAACATCATTTGGGAAATATTTAAAAAATAAAATAAAATTCAAAAGAGGGCTTATAATTCTGCCTTCAACTGTATTTAAAGTTCTTAAGAGGGCTGATAATATTGCTGAATATTTCAGCCAAACTAAAAGAAACAGGACTTTCTCCAAAAGAAACAAAATATTATAGTAAATATAGTATTTATTTTTTTGCTCTGTTATACATTACTTGGGAACTATTGGAAAAAGAATAAAAATTTCACTAATAATTTTGACTTCCACTGTATATACAGTTGAAGTCAGAATTATTAGCCCCCCTTTAACTTTTTTTTTCTTTTTTAAATATTTCACAAATTATGTTTTACAGAGCAAGGAAATTTTGCAGTATGTCTGACAATATTTTTCTTCTGAAAGTCTTATTTGTGCAAGAATAAAAGCAGTTGTTATATATATATTAAAGGGGCTAATAATTTTGACCTTAAAATGGTCTTTAAAAATATAATAACTGCTTATATATATATATATATATATATATATATATATATATATATATATATATATATATATATATGCCAAAACACTTATAATTTATTATTCAATTTTAAAATAACTGTTATGTATTTTAAAATGTATTTATTACATGATCCTTCATACATTATACTGTAAATAGCGCTTTTGGTTTAGGAAAAGAGCATTAAAAAATAAAATGCATTATTATTATTATTAAAGAATGAATGAATGAATGAATTTATTTAACAGGGACATGCACAAAACTTACATTAACCTCAAAAAAGGAAAGATGCATTGTGCCAGGTTTTAGCAGGATTGCTATTTTCCACCTGCAATCCCTGAACAGTTAAAACAATAATCATTCATTGGCGATGTTTTCTCTAATGTGGAATTTGAAAAAAAATATATATAACAATGGAGCAGAATGATTGTGAATAATTTTAAAAACAAAAAAATATATTGGAATATTTAATAACATTATCAAAACTTAAGAGGCTATGTTTTTTAAGATATTACAGTGATGAAAATACCGAAGCTTTTTATCATAAATTAAGTGCTCTCTTGTATGATGATTCCAACAGTGTTAAGGATGTTGTACATGCCTGAAACCAGCTCGTTATACAGTACAACAAATGTGGAACAATCATAGTATTTAAATACATACCAGAGGCCTCATAAGTGAGAGAATCTCTAATATATATAACATTTCTTGGATTAAATCTCAGTGTGGTAACAAGTTTTATAAAATTAAGAGTTTTAAAATTAAGGTTTGAGTCCAACGTGATACCTAAATATTTGAATTCAGTGAAATTTTTAATACTTTGCCCATTTACAAAAATTTCTAAAACATTTCCAACTTCATACCTGTTTACACCACACTTTACACCTGTTTACACCATACACTTTACACCACATTTCAGTTGTTTTCATTACAATCATTATCAAGGACAAAACTGCTAAATATTTTTGTAAAAACCTGTACAAAACTGTATTATGTGAGTATTATATAATCATCAACTATTCTTTCTCTCAAATAACTTTTTTATCCAATTCTATGCTGTTAACATTTAAGAAAACAACACAGAAACAGGTGTGTTTATAGCCATTATAATGTCTTTAAACAAATCTCATCAAATCAGAATCATGTCAGCATGATAGGTTTATAATAAATAGTCTTCAATTTGTGCAGTGTAGTATGCATTACTAAGTATTGCGTGTAGCACAGAATACTGGAAAATAACCAGGTCACATTTTTTCCCCTCTTTGTGCAATCTGTACTTGCTCAGTTTTTTTTTCTTCGCCTCTGATGACACTGCTGAGGCCAGTGCTGGGTCAATACCTACAGATGAAGACCTGAGCCATGAGATTTATGATTTACAGCTTGCATACATGTATTAGCACTGCAAGAGGCTGCAAACTCATGCTCTCTGCTGAAGTGTGAGTTTATACACACATACGCTTAATATACACCCACCCACACACTAGCACACACTCTCTCACACACACATACACACAGAGAGAGAAAGAGAGGCCATTCCTGCATGATGTCCCATTCTGCTGAGGTGTGAACTCTCACTTATATCATACTTTTGTTTTATTCTAGCACATTTTATTTTTGCACTTATGTTCTGTGAGCTGTTCGAGCCGTCAGTGCAATATTTATTGTCTTTGTCCCGGGGGGAGGAGAAGGACAATTAGATTTATTTTCCCTAAGTTCTATGAATTTTAACTTGTGTATAGTAACTGGTTTCCTACTCATTCTGTCCTTTTTCATTTGAGTTTTGTGCACTGTAAGTGGGATCAGTTTTGTTTACTAAGCAAGTAAGAGAGATCCTGAATTTCTTATTTATATTTTAAGGGGTTCAATTGTTGGCTTAAAAATAAGAATAATTACGAATAAACATATTGAGTCACAAAAAATATTACAATTTATGATTAAAATCTTTTTCCTGTAAAGAGATTATATATATGGTCCATACACAATGGCTATTTTTTGCCATAATTGTTTGCTAAAACAAATAACAGAGACACAAAGTGAAACTCAATTACATATTGCTATCGATATAATTCACACTTGATAGAAATATATAAATTATGAGTTATAAATAACAGTTCTCGAATCTGATTAGCTGATAGCCTTGAGATATTAAAGCAATATCAGCACTCGTACAGCCTCTTCACCCTTGTGTATTACAACGCCCACACGAGTGGCAAGCAGAGGACTACAGTTTGACAAATATTGCAGCTGTTGGACAACATAATGTATTTTTGAGGTGGGAATGTAGTTGTTTAGATTGCAACTATGCAGTTTATTTATAAGGATAGGATTTAAAATATTCATAATTTCAGAGATTCAGCGTGTTGGCAGCCAGCCTGCCATACTGAGCAGAGCAAAGACGGTTGATGTTCCACCACAAGATGGTGACAGAGACTGCATAATAAGTCCTTAGGGGAGAAAAACAGCATTTCTTTTAGCGTACGTTTCAAACTACAGTAGAACAAATCATTAGAGAACAAGTAATTGACATTCTAAGTTGATCTCTCTCTTTTGTATGTTGTAGTGCTGTATTTATACCATAGTAATCTGGTAGTGTTTGCTTTGCTCTGGGGGATAATTATTATGATCTCCCTAATGCAAACGAGAAATACTGGAAATAAATCACTGTGGACTGATGGCATCTCATGCCGTTCAGCCTTATAATCTTAAAATGTGAGCTAAATCACCTGTTCTGTCATCATTTTAGACATTATGCAGGAGAATCATTCAAGTACTAGCTCTAAAGGGACGTTTGTGAAGTAGCAACAGTTTCTGCTGTTCTGACATCAGCTGCAGATGTGAATGGCGGAAAAAAGTAGTTCCTCGTACAAAAAGGTTTTTGACTCTGTGTTTTATTTTCTTTTTTATACACAATTATGCCATCAAGCTGTTGTATAAATGCAACATCACACTCGTAGCAGTGCGGTATGACTGTAAATCATCACTGGTGGGCAGTGGTGGGAGTAACGAATTACAACTACTCACGTTACTGTAATTAAGTACATTTTTGGGGTAATTGTACTTTCATGAGTATATTTTTAAGTCAGTAATTTTACTTGTACTTGAGTACAAATTAACCTGAATAATGTAATTCGTTACTTTTAAAATCACAATTCGTTACAGAGTACTGTAAATAAATGAATATTTTAACCACTGACTTCGGTAGCCAATAAAAAAAGCTCATCTTAACGGACCAATGAAAAGCCTGGTACATTATTTGAGCCGAAAAACAAGCTGCAGATTTACGTGAGCTGAGCAGTGATGGTATTGTTACGAAGTTATTGTTCTACACATGGAGATTCAAGACACCAACCGTTCTGCGGTTTCTGATGGTTTGTTTCGCGCTATTAGATTAATAGCAAAGTTTCTCCAAAACTTGTAAGTGAAGTGATATTAAAGTTTAACGTTTAAACCAGGGCTATTCAATTGGTGAACTTGGCCCGCGAGGCAATTTGTTCCGGTGTTGTGCCGAAATCTGTGACCCGTCGAAAACTGTGACCAGAGGGCGCTGTTCAGTAAAAATTTCACTCGGGAACGTGCTTGTCGCTCATGCACGCGACCGTGAACGCGCAGACACTGAAATCAAGCGATCAGCGACGAGCGGTGCTGTAAAAGGATGTTTTAAATCCTGGGATTCAGAAAACGGGTTCATGGAAGAACTTTAATGTAGTCCTGATATGTTGACCATCCGAAATCTTGTAAAGAAGAAATAAAAAAAATTCTGTCGCTGTTGTTGTCTCCTGATAGACTCGTAGTTTGTATGTTTCGTTATGAAATAATATGCATTCCAGATTCAAACTACTGACATATGACATTGTAGATCAGCTTCACGGAATCTGAGGTAAAATTCATAGCCATCTAAATATTCTACTGCATATGCCAGATTACAATGATTAAAGTTAACAAAGTCAGGCAATCTTCTTTCTATTTGTAAAACATTTTACCAGATATTAAACTAATATATATTTTATAAACTGTGTCTGGAATCTGAAATTCAGCTATTGAAATGCCATCCCTCTTGTATTTGTGTGATTGTGTTTAATAAAATAACTCATGTCATATCTACTGCATCGAAAGCATATTGACCAGATATTTATTTACAAATGCTGTAGTCACTGAATCTGAAATTAATTGCCATAGTCCCTTCTTATATTCATATGAATGATAATAATGTTTAATAAAATGACTCATGACGCTCCTCCATATGATCTGATTTTCTGAAATCTTTATAAAGGTCATTGAGTCTGACAGATAAAATATATGCCTACAGAATTCTTATTTCTCTTTTTCTCTAAGGATGCATGTTTGATGTCTTTAAGAAACAACAGGGTTAAAATTAGTGATTAGACATTACAGAAATCTTGCACCCTACAATTTGCAGTAATGTTTACATGTCAGCAACTGGTTTACGTAACAATTAAATGACACTGATATTCCCTCAGGTGTTTTTTTTGCTAAGTTTTTCTAGACATAAATGTCACAAGTTATAAATTTGCTATCAAAAGGGTAAAGTTCCACTGTCTTTATAAAACTTAAAAACAAAAAATATAGTTAATTTTTAAAAATCAAATTGAAAAACTACACTTTGTGTACACTTTATAAGTGTTTGAAAATTGGAGTCAGGCATAGATCATCCTTTTACAAAATAATAAATAAATAAAATAAATACAGTGGGGGAGAGTGGGGATTTTGCTATGGATGTCAAGGTTTACAACATCCTTGAAAATATATATATGTATATTTTGTGTTAAACAGAAGAAACTCATATTGGTTTGGAACAAATCAAGGATGAGTAAATGATGACAGAGTTTTCATTTTGAGGTGAACGATCTGTTTTTACCCATCGGATTCAGTGACCTAAAGATCAGATCAACTATCTAAGAATAAGTGAGTCTGGTCAATATTGCTTTATAAAAGAGGAAGATGATGGACTGACACATAACCTTTACCCTTTATCAAATATTATAATCAGTCAACATATGGGGTAACCTAACATATTTCAATGGTTATGAATTTTATGTGTCATTTTCATTGAACAGCAAGCTATCTACAAATAAAACATTTAAATAAATTAGAATGTCATCTGAATGTAATTTCACCATTTCAATATAATTCATGCATTAAATAAACACTTGAATAATAATTGTCAAATTGTAAAAGTAGACTTTTCAATAAAATAAACAATATCCTACTTAATAATAATAACAATAATAATAGTCGTCATCATTAACATTATTAATATCATTATTAAAGAATGATTTTTTCATTTCCTAATAAATAATAAATATTAAATTTCATTTCTTAATAGGTTTATGGAAGAACTTTAATGTAGTCGTGATATTTTGTTGTTGTTGTCTCCTGGTAGACTGGTACAACTAAATATAATGATATTGAGTTGAAAAAATCATATAGCTTGTTCATTACAAATGCTAAATACTGAGTTCAAATTACATGTGACACAAGTAAGATTCATAGCCATAGAAGTGTGTTATCCCTGTATAAACTTAATTATAATGTTTAATAAATCTACTCATTTTGTGTCAGACCTATTCCTGTTTTATAAAACATTGATGACCAGATATCTTTATACAAGTGAATGTCAATAAATTAGAATGTCATCAAAAAGGTGATTAATTGTACTAATTAAATTCAAAATGTGAAACACGTATATTCTATAGATTTATTACACACCGATTGATATATTTCAAGTGTTTTTTAATATATGAATTATATTGAAATGGTGAAATTAATCAACTTTTCGATGACATTCTAATTTATTGAGATGTTTTATTTGTATATAGATTGATGTTCACTGAAAATGACTCATAAAATTCATTGAAATATGTTACGCTACCCCATATGCTGACTGATTATAAAATTTGATTAAGGGATTAAGGTTATGTGTCAGTCCATCATCTTCCTCTTTTATAATATTGACCAGACTCACTTATTCTTAGATACAGTTGATCTGATCTTTAGGTCACTGAATCCGATGAGTAAAAACAGATAGTTTACCCCAAAATGAAAACTCTGTCATTGTTCCAAACCAATGATTTTGATCCTGTTGTTTCTCAAAGACATCAAAAATGCATCCTTAAAGAAAAAGAAAAATGACTGCACTAAGACAAAGAGAAATAGGAATTCTGTAGGCATATATTTTTATCTGTCAGAGTCAATGACCTTTCTAAAGATTTCAAAATCCGATCATATGGAGGAGCGTCATGAGTCATTTTATTAAACATTATTTTCAGTTAATTTCAGATTCAGTGACTACAGCATTTGTAAATAAATATCTGGTCAATATGCTTTAGATGCAGTAGATATGACATTAGTTATTTTATTAAACATAATCACACAAATGGCATTTCAATAGCTGAATTTCAGATTCCAGACACAGTTTAGATAAAATATATATTAATCTACTATCTGGTCAAAGTTTTATACAAATAGAAAGAAGATTGCATTACTTTATTAACTTTATTAAACTTTATTATAAAACAAAGTAATCTGGCATATGAAGTAGAATATTTAGATGGCTATGAATTTTACCTCAGATTCCGTGAAGCTGATCTACAGTGTCATATGTCAGTAGTTTGAATCTGGAATGCATAAACTATTTCATAACGAAACATACAAACTACGAGTCTATCAGGAGACAACAACAGCGACAGAATTTTTTTTATTTCTTCTTTACAAGATTTCGGATGGTCAACATATCAGGACTACATTAAAGTTCTTCCATGAACCTGTTTTCTGAATCCCAGGATTTAAAACTTACAGCACCGCTCGACGCTGATCGCTTGATTTCAGTGTCTGCGCGTTCACGGTCGCGTGCATGAGCGACAAGCACGTTCCCGAGTGAAATTTTTACTGAACAGCGCCCTCTGGTCACAGTTTTCGACGGGTCACAGATTTCGGCACAACACCGGCCCTCCAAATAGTGTGACCAAGACATCAAAAATAAAATTTGTTGTTCAGTCGAAAAACGGCTGCTTTATTTAGGAGGTGACATGCGTCGTTCAGCACGAGCTGCATTTGAAGGCTGCGCAGACAGAGCCTGATTCACCTGACAAAAAAAGCAAGTGGCGCGAGCAGCCGAAAACATTTGGATAATTTGTTAATTACGGTTAATTCATCGTAAAGGCTTCTCGGCGCCGCGTTTCTGTCGCACGGAAAAAACCTGCAGCAACTAAAAGTTATGCTACCTGTGCGCTAGTTTAAAGATCCGAGTTTAAACCAAGGCTAATATTTACGCACACTGGATTAACTATAGCAGCGGGCCATTCACATATCGTGTCTTTTCCGCACGCAAGTTCGTTATATAAGAACATTTGCCAATATGCGCGTGCAAGCGGACCTCACACCTTCCAGACACACCGATTAGAAAACGTTTCACACCGTAGCGTGGCTTTCAGTGCAATGTAAACAAAAGATATGTTAATCGAATTATTGCAAATTATTACAATGATTATGTATGTCTGAACGCAGATGATAACAACAGTTTACTTGAATACTGACCGAATATAAAGCTTAAACTTACATTAGACGTGATAACCGTGAAACCATTATTCTCAAGAATCGTACAAACAAAATCTACAATTGTTGCATCCATAATTGTTATGCAGTTCACATAACATATGAATGTACACATGTATGAATGTAGAAGAAGCCTACTTAAGCAATGCACTGCTTTTGTTGTGCTTTAAAATACAGCATTTGATTGTTTTCCTATTGTACAATGCACTAAATGATATTTCAAAATACAATATATTAACATTTTAATGTTGAAAAAGTTAATGTGGGTGTCTTAAAGAGCAAAAATAGTATACAGCATATGGGCTCTTATATGCTGTTGTGTAATCACTCATATTGCAAGTCATATCTCTCCGGCCCCTCATTTGGGATGCTTTTCATGAACTGTCCCCCATGACAAACTAATTGAATAGCCCTGATTTAAACTTTGCCTCAAGTTGGAAAAGGCGTTGTCGACGTTTGCTGCATTTTTTTCTTAATCATATCGTCTTTTGATCATATGAGATAAAAGAGGCATCATTTGAAACTGTAAAGAATCTATTTTTATTTGTGTATATTGCTAATGTGTATTGTAAAATGTGTTTTAGTGTCTGGATCTTGTCTGATTCAGCAATTACGGATCAATAAATACCACCAGCGAAAAAGTAATTTGTACTCTGAGTACTTTTTTTAAAGAGTAATTTGTACTTTTACTCAAGCACTTTTTAACCCCAGTACTTTTACTTGTAATTGAGTATAATTTTAGCAATGTAACAGTACTTGTAATTGAGTACAAATTTGTTGTACTCTTACCACCACTGCTGGTGGGACACTAAGTCAAAGTCAAAGTCAGCTTTATTGTCAATTCAGCCACATGTACAAGACATATAGAGAATCGAAATTGCGTTACTCTCAGACCCAAGGTGCTTAACATTAATATAAAATATATATATAAAAAATAGTAGAGTTTAAGAAAAAGAAAATTTACACTAAGGCACTCGGCCTGCGGCTTCAAGCCAATGCACGCCTCCCACAAGTGCCGATATTACACAGTCATATTGCACTGCTACTTGTGTGATATTGCTCATATATATAATGTTTTAAAATATATATTTAAAAAAAGCAATTCATACTGCCAAAGAATATAAAATAATAATGATAATAATAAATTACAATGTCAAAATTATAACCAATATAAATTATACACTTTATTCTAGGTATTTTACTTCTATGAAAAAAAAAACGTTGATTACACTTTTTTTTAAGATCCAATAACCTTAACATAATACTGCTTATTAACAGTTATTAATGTAGCAGTGTGGGCTTAGGTATTGGGTAGGATTATGAATATTGAATAAGCTTATAAAACTATATAAGTACAAATAAAAAGCCAATATCTTAATAGTAGGCAGGTAATAAGCCACTAGTTAACAGTCACAATTGTTACTCAAACTAAAGTGTTATCAAAACTTCCATAAAAAGTATCATTCAAAAAAAACAACCAACTCATGCACTACCTTACATGCCCAAATTTGTATTTGATGGAGGAAAATA
Source organism: Danio aesculapii (assembly GCF_903798145.1). Taxonomy (NCBI): domain Eukaryota; kingdom Metazoa; phylum Chordata; class Actinopteri; order Cypriniformes; family Danionidae; genus Danio; species Danio aesculapii. The sequence continues at coordinate 45,166,247 of NC_079443.1, read as the reverse complement.
TCAACAGCCTAAATTTCAGCCTGTTCCTCGCAGAGATCCATCATAGAACTTCAGAAGACATGAAACTAAGCACAGCAGTCGTACTCATTACTTTTATGGTGCTTTTTTAGATCTTGCCGGTCAAAACTATCACCCAATTTCCTTGTATGGAAAAGAGCAGCTTCAGCATTCACCTCTCATCTCACTTTTGTGTTCCACAGATGCTAAAAAATAACACGATGATGACTAAACGATGACAAATTTGGGTAAAATATTACTTGAAATTCCCAACATTCCAAAAGGAGACACTGACCAGTGTGTCAATGACTAATGAGTCTGTATGCAGTGCTTTGATTATTAGCATAGCAAGGACAAGTCATTTACTCCCTACTTTGTCACGGGGCTATAAGTGAGCTTCTTAATACAGAAAACAAACTATACAGGCTTAATTAATAGATTTATAAACACTGGTCTAAGCATCTTTAGTCAGAGGAAGGAGAAACACCACTGACATTCGGCCAATGCAGTTTTTTTAAGAGGTCATATGATGCAATTTAATGTTTTCCTTTGTCTTTTGAGTGTCACAAGCTGTTTATGCATACAGTATATAATATTCATAAAAGTTTCAAAGATGGAACTGAAATAAAAAAAATGTAAATTAAAGTCAAAGGAATTGTTAACCCAAAATGAAAAAAGTGTCATCACTGACTCGCCCTTTACTTGTTTCAAACCTTTTTGAGTTTCTTTCTTCTTTTAAACACCTCCATATCAGGCCCGTATCAGGCCGTAATCAAGTGGTTCTAAAGACCCATTGACAAAGTCCAGAATTTGGCTGCTATACGAGCTCATTTGTCCCGAAGGCTTTAAGACAAATCAAATTTTTAATTATTCAAATGGACAAATTCTGACTGAGTAAAAGAGCTGGCCAGGTGTGTGTTTCCAAAACAACGATGTAACTCACGATTGAACTATCATAGTACATGCGTTGTTTGGCAAAAGAACTATGTAGGGACGCGTGTTTCCCAAAACCTGTATTTTCTCTGTCGCAGATCCATCGTTTGAACCACGTTAGTTATAACGTAAAACGTCCATAATGATGCTCTAAACAGGGCAGAGTAACAACTTCTTTAGAGAAGAACCGCATAATTTGTGTGCGCAAACTATATTGTTTTACACGCACACGCATAAAACAAAATCTAATATTAGTTTTGGTAAAAAACATGTACTCGTATTTCATATTAATTGAAATATATGTAAATGGCACATATAAAGCCTATGTTTCCTTTACAAATATTATTGAGAATTTTCTATATTCTATTCTAAAACAAAATCACTTACAAAAAGCTAACATGTATTCTAATATTAAATAAATCACATAAATAAATGAGGCTATTTATTAAGAAATGAAATGTAATATTTATTATTTATTCAGAAAAGAAAAAATCCTAATTTAATAATAATATTAATAATATAACTAGGAATAGAACACAACCAGGAACTATGATTCTAACTACAGCTCTAGAGGTGTAGTTGCAAGCATACAAGTTTGCGACGCAGTTCGCGAATGTTCGTTGGAACTTGGGAAACGCCAAATCAACTAACTATGTTTGTAACGATGGAACTTGCGACCTTGGTTGGCTAACGATGGTTTTCGGAAACGCACCCCAGTTTGTTAATTGCCTATAGGCTAGTTTTTAATTTAAAACAAGTTTTAACAGATTCCTAATTGTTTTTGTTTTTTACATGACGGATGATAGTATTTTAAAAATAAGCATTTTTCCATATTTCTTTGTTCAATTCTTTTTTCAGCTCCTTACATTATTTATAAAACTGCAATAACTTAGTTTAAATGCACAATTGTAAATAAACACTTTGTGGTAAAATAGTATGTTAAGCACAAGTGTTGGAGGTAATGCATTACAAGTAACGTGAGTTACGTAATAATATTTTTTTTCCTAAGTATTGAGTAAAGTTACGCATTACTTTTATCAATTAAGTAATAATGTTTGGGTTACCTTTTAAAAAATGTAATACGAGTTACTATTTAGTTTAGTTAATTCACTTTTTTTTAAATTACTGAATTAAAATGAACATAGTCATGTTGAATTCTGCACACAATGAGAGAATGGAGAAACAGACAGAAAGAAAGACGGCGAAGCCTAAATGGAAAATTCTCATTATTTTGAACACATGTAAGAAAAGGAAAAGAGCATTATCTAAATGGACAGTGGTTTTATTTTTTTAATAAGACACAAAAGTACAAAAGTAGCAAATGTATTGCTTTAAACTGTAAATCTGTATGTACGGCATGTAAGATAAAATTATTTACATTATTTTTTATGTGTTTTTTTTATTAAATGGTTATACAGTGTGTTGTTAATTGCAGAGCTCATCTTGTTAAAAAAAGAAAAGAAAAAAAGTTCTGAAAGAGATCAAGCCTCAGCCAGGTCAGAAAAAGTAACTCAAAAGTAACGTAACACATTATACTTACCATAAAAAGAAACTAAGTAATGCAACTAGTTACATTTTGAGAAGTAACTCGAAATTGTAATGCATTACTATTCTAAAGTACCTTTCCCCAACACTGGTAAGCACTTCAATGAGTTACAGTCAATGATTACAAGTTTCCAAAATATTTCTAAATATCTTGTTTTGTGTTCAACAGAAGATAGAAACTAATAACAGTTTGAAACAACTTGAGGGTGAGTACATTTCATTCAAATAGCAAGTACATTTTCATTTTTGGGTGAACTATCCCTTTAAGACTCATCCATCCTTTCCTAAGATTCCTCATTAAAACACGCCCACACAAATCTGACACTCTATAGGAATAATGTATGTGCAACATAAAAAGCGTAACTTTTATTCTCACTTGTATTGTTGGCACCCCCTCCACTTTGTGTCATTTTTCGCTGTGTAACGAAAAACTGTTTTTTTTTTTTTTTTTTAAATAAAACCTTATTAACATAGGCTTATTCTGAAAACGTATCACAAATTATGTAGCCAGAGGTATGTATGGCTGCATTTTGTCTTTAAAACGAACGCTAAGGGGCAGTATGACACCATTCTCTTTCATGCTTACCAGCTGACCGCTTTCCTCCCAGTGGACGGCTTTTTCGTTGTTACCAGTTTGTCCAGTGGTTCACCACTTACGTCAGCGGACTATTGACCTGGGGGGGGTGGGGTTGATCACGATGACAGGGTTCGAGTGCGGTGAAGAGCAGTTCCAAAAAGCAGGTAAAAAAACAGAAGCTAAAAAATAAAACAAGTAAATAACAGGGTGAGAACGTGGTAAAATCTGAAAACGTGGTAAAAATCAGGTGAGGATTGCTTTTTAAAACTGTCGGTTTAGGTGCAAACCTGCCAACATTTGTTTCTGAAAAACCGGGAGAACCGGGGGGTAGATAGATGGAGATGTGCAGGTGTCGGGGGTGAGGTGTCTGAATAACACAGCTAAGTAACTGTACTATGCACCGGGTTTCGGGCAAGTGCAGTGATCGCATACAATACCATCTGGCAATCTGGGGGTGTTATAGACTGTACCAAAAAGCTAAGGAGGGGTGGGGGGTGGAATTACGGGAGTTTTCTGGGAGAAATAACAAAACGGGCGGGTGGTGATCTGACATATGGGAGACTTCCGAGAAAAACGGGAGTGTTGGCAGATATGGCTGGGTGGGTGGGTTAATCAGTGCTTTTGAAAACATTATTGGTAAGGTTTAAGGAAGGAGGAGGGTGGGTCAGTCGATCAGTCAGTCATTCAGCCAGTCAGTCAGTCAGTTGAAAGTGGCCTCTGGTGGATTTACGTCAGAACAGCAGGTGTAAAACGGCACTCACTAGATTTGAGATCTCAAAAAGCGTACACATTGCCTCTGGTGGATTAAAACAAAAACTGCAAAAAAAGGACATCCTGGGACGTATTTGGCGCTCTCCAAAAATTTATATAGGGGTAAGTTTTGTGGGTTCTGGGTTGAATCTTACGAACCAGCTGCTCAAATCAAACTGGCAAAGTTTATCAATCAGGTTGGTCGTCTGCATTTTTTGGACCAGATTCACTAGCAAATTAATAAGGTAGCAAGAGTGTAACATTTCTGTTACATCTTTGAGGTCTTCAGCCAATAACATTCACTAGATAGCTGGCAAATCAGAGCACACAACACTCTCTTTCTCTTTCCGTTGTATTAATATGTGAATACAAATATGTATTTAATATCTCAAAAATAAAGAAAGGAACCCAGCTGCTCGCGGCATTGATGGAGCTGTGAAGCCAGCGCTCTTTCGCCCGCTCTCTCACACACATATACATGCATCTAAACGTGCACAAACACACTATTTAAGCTTGACAAAAACTCTCTACAACAGAAAGTTACTGGCAGCTGTGTCTTTAATGTGGTGTAAAGTTTATTAGATGAAGATTATTAGGATGCAGCAAAGAAATATCATAAATAAACAAACGAACAAAAAAAAACTGAAAATACGGAAACTGTTAATTAACAGGATATTTTTACAATGTTTATTATTGTGGGTTTTGGGCAAAAAAACAGTAAAGCTAATTAATTTATATTCTTTAAAGAGCCCCTATTTTGTATTATAAAAGGCCTTATTTTGGTTTTGGGGGTCTCCAGCATCAGGCTGATATGCATGCAAGGTCAAAAACACTTTCATTGTCTAATAATATGCATTTATTTTTACCTAATTACCACAACGACTCCTATATGAATCGTTCAGCAATTCATTTGTTCCCAAACTCATCCTTAGCGTGAAGCTAATCAATGCTGATTGGACCGATGACCCAGTCTGTTGTGTGCAATTAACTGCATTGCTTTATAATGCAATGCAGTTAAACACTAGCATATTACTCTACTCTTAAACCTAACCCCAAGTAAAAACAATGACACATATTCAGTATTAATCCACACAATGGCAAAAGTGAAACTATATTAAAAATTGACCACGCCACGCACGTGTTTGAAACAGCTGATGGTGGGCATAGCAAAGGAGCAAACGCAGCACTAGGTTGGCTATACTGTGGTGCTGTTGTGAAAATGAACTTTAACCCTTTATTCCCTGCAGCCGAATCTCCATCTGTCAGTGATCATCATCTTTGTGTCATGATCAGTCGCGTGAACCCCTACGCTTCGCTGGTGTCTGAAGGGAAAGGCACGTTCACGTTTTACCAGATCCAGTACTACATATTTGCAGATGTACTGTACCGAAGTTGACGCGTTCAAGCAAAAGATTTGAACCCAACTTGATATGTTTATTTGACTTTGAGTCAACTACTTTGTTAAAAAAATCAATAGTTTTAAACACAGTGCACGTTCAGATTTAAACCTCAGCTGGATGTTTTCATTCACCTAGTGCTGTGTTACTCACCGCATGGAAGCTCATTATCAAAAATCCATAATAGGGGCTCTTTACAAACTATTTTTGTGCTGGTTTACGTCTTTTTTGCTTCACTTATGCCGAAAATAGCAATAGTACAACTTAACAATGACTTTTTTTTCTCTTTTGGTTGAACTATTACATTAAATAAGTCGCAACATATGCATTTCTTTGTTGATTTGAAATGGAGGAGTAATGCCCTCCCAACTTGGATTTGTCGCAGGGTTATAAATGCGCTTCTTGTGAAACGACAGCAATAACATAAACAAATGAGGGGTCCTGAGGCAAGGCACTGAGACATGGCAGTACATCGCACACCCAGGTCGCCCCAGCTGTTCTCTGGAGGAGCCGGAGGAGGAGGAAAGAGCCGGAGAAACATATGGAAAGTGCTGGCGACCGCTGCGTCCCTCAGAAAAGCCGTGAGCCATCACTGTTCTGACAGCTGGAGGTCATTAGCCGGAGGGACCGGTGCTACACACCACTACACGCACATAAAAAGAGCTGAAGAATGCAGGAGGTGTGCTGGAGTATGTGAGAAAGGGACAGTGGCTGGTGAATGTCCGCCTGGCCAAATTCATCACATTCCCCTGCTGTTGTAAATATCTGGAATAGTTTGAAGAGAGTTGTGTTGAACACGCGGTAAAGTTGTATAAGTGTTAATTGGATGATGTAACATTTCTTGAGCCCATTTGTACAGTGTATTTGCAAGTAAACATTTTTAAGGTAAAGATTTTTTAAGATAAAGGTCTTATAACATTTCTTGAAAATATAAAATAAAGAATAATGTTATTTAGTGCACTGTTTACAATGGCCAGAATAATAACTTAATAATTTATTTGATGTAACTGATTCCATTCATTTCATGAGATTTGTGGTAAACACATGGTAAAGACATATGGATATTACAGTTTTTCTCAGTCGCTTTGGTAAAATTTTTAGATTAGAATTGAAATTCTCAAAACTACCTGTTCAATCTTCAGATCATCGTGTCACGTGCACATCAAAAAAGGAGTTTCTCATTCCTTTAAACAAGTTGCCAATGCTTTTGTACATCCATGGAAATAATTATGTACAATTCTCATGTCATGTTCACCAAATTGTATTATTTTGGTGTCTGTTAAATAGTGGTCCCCCCTCAACATTTAATTGTTTATTCATGGCATAAGTCTTTACATGCAAAATGACTAGTTATCATAATATTTTGTCATAATGGATTTTTCTATACATTTCTATTAGACTTTTTTTTTCATCTAAATCTGTCTACAATTGGTAAATTTCTCCTAGGTGAATCTTGACTTTTTCTAATGAAGGTGCATCTGAAAGGAGATTGTCCTATGTTCACATTTCTACTTTTGTTTTGCTTTTTCTTTGTGCTGTCTTTTCCTTTCTGTATCACCATGACATTATCTAATAGCAAATTACCGTACAGGCAGCAAAAAATATAAAAAATTAGCTATAGTTTACATCAGAAGACCTCTCCAGAGTACAGTTATATTGACAACAGGACTTTGACTGTCTTATTACACAATGACTAGGGCCAGACGGAATCTGTGGATGTTTTTTGCTATTTCTGCAAAGAATTTTGGTAAAAATCTCCGGATTTCAGCGGAATTATTTTGGGAGTATCATAACTAAAACCTTAATATGTGAAATAAAAATATTATCTTTTTAACTTTTATTTCGTGTTTAAAATGCAAATCCAATTAGATTCACATTATTTGGTAAACAAAGCAAGTCTCTCATATAATATCTCTACTAAAAGACAGGAAATATTACTTTACAAACTATATTGTAGATAAATTAGATGAACATTTTTATATTAGTCAATAACATTACTGTAATTAATTTAAAAACTGAATGAATATAGATTTACACACATTTATTCAAGTAAATAAACTGAATTAATGATGGGCTAAAAATCTGCGGAATTCTGTGGAAAATCTACGTAATTCTGCGCGCGCAGATTCCGTGTGGGCCTAATAATGACACAAGGACTTGTTATTCTACACTGGCATTTTCACTGACACAGACATTTTTGAGTTTTGAGAGATGAACTAAGGATTTTGAGCAAGAGACTGGCTTTTGCAGATCGTCCACTGTGTTTTGCTAATTGTACACGTTGTTTTGAGAAATGCACTTACTGTTTTGCAAATTTTAATTCTGATCTGAGAAATGTACCAAAGGGACTGAGAAAAACTGTAATTAGATGATGTAACATTTCCTGATTATATTTTTATAGTGTATTTGCATAAAAAAACAATATTTTAATGCAAATTTTTATAGTAAAATTATGAATATTTGAAAAAAAAATTATGTTGTTTTATTCAATAAGTTAAGGTCTAATAACATAAAAAACATCATTTAGATTATTTTTTTCTCTTTTTTTTCAGAAAATGACAGTGGTCAGAATAATAACTGCTTTTATTTGTGACTAATTCCATCAAATCTTTCTGAAGTTAAAATAGTGAAATTATGTTCTCTAAAAATGAATGCAATTGTGTGTCAATTATGACTTGTTATTTTATGGTATTTCAACTAAATAATATAAAACATCTTTTGAAAATTATTCATTCATTTTTCTTCAGCTTAGTCTCTATTTCAGAGGTCACCACAGCGGAATGAACCGGCAACTATTCCAGCATATTCCAGCTATTTTTTAATATTTATCAGCTTATATTATTATTGTCCACTGTTCTGTTGTCCTGAGGCCACCGGGCGGTGATGAGCCCGTGTACGAGGTCCCTTTCATCGCAGCTTGCAGCTTTAATTAAGGATTGAGCGCCGGAACGGTGCATAGGCCCTATTGGAATTGCTCTGTTTATTATTATTATTAGTAGTAGTAGTAGTAGTAGTATTCTCCAGAATGAATCATGATTTTGAGGGTATAAACATGCCCAAAAACTCACAAAATTTTGCACACGCCCCAAAAGTGGCAAAAATTTACACAGCGAATGCCCATCCAGCTGCAACCCATAAACACATACACTATGGCTAATTTAGTCAACCCAGGCTCATTCTGAAAACATACCTCCACGGACGTTTCTGGAGACTGCGAATACGTCCCGGCAGCACGTTTTTCTGCAGTTTTTGTTTTCGCCAATTCACGAGAGGTCGCTGTGTACGCTTTTTGAGATCTCAAATTTCCCGCGTAAGTGCCATTAGAGCCTGCTGTTCTTGCGTAAACCCACCAGAGGCCACTGTCGACTCACTTTTTGACAGACTTTCTCACTGACTGAGCGAACGATCGGCTGACTCATCCTCCCCCTTCCTTAAACCCAACCAATTTTATCGATTGACTTGGCCACCCACTTCCCTAAACCCAACTAACACGTTTCAAAAGCAATCCAAAAAAATAAAAGCCCCCGTCTGACTTTTTTTTTTAACCACGTTTTCAGATTTTACCACATTCTCACCCTGCTATTCACCTGTTTGTTTTATATTTTGGATTCTGTTTTTGTCTAACCTGCTTTCTGGAACCGCTCTTCACTGGACTCGAACCCCCGTCTTCGTGGTCAACTCCTCTCTACATCTCAAATCCGCCGACACACGTGGCGCACTAACAGGACAAACTGGTTGCAGCTGGAATGCTGTCCATACAGAGATAAGCGGTCAGCTGGTAAGCGCTAAAAGAAACGGCGTCACACCGTCCCGTAGCGTTCATTTAAAAAAATGAAATGCAGCCATTCGTACCTCCGCCTACGTAATTCGCTGTCTCCAGACACGTCCACAGAGCTACGTTTTCACAAGGAGTCTGTGTTGAATTTAGTTTACTCAATTCACCTAAAGCACATATCTTTGGACTGTGCGGGAAACTGGAGCACCCAGAGCAAACCCATGCGAGCACAGGAAGATTATGCAAACTCCACACAGAAATGCCATCTGACCCAGCCGAGACTCAAACCAGCGACCTTCTTGCTGTGAGGCAACAGTACTAATCACTGAGCCACCGTGCCACCTAGTTGCCAAATTACTCTGTTAAATTATTAAATATCATGATTTTTTTTAAATGCCATATGACTAAACTATATAAAGTCTGACACATTCAAGATCCCGCTAACAAGCTATCAAAAAATATAAAGTGTTCAACAAAACAGTTAACCTGTGGACATAATAAAACGAAACAAAACAAATTTCCTGGAAAGTTTTACTCCTTACAAACGATCTACAATCTTCATGTAGCAAAAAAAAAATCTTTAAATTTATTTCCATACTGATTTCAAGGCTATTATACTATTAACTTCCTCATCCTGCTTACTTATACGTTTATTTTTCATTTCTGTCCATTAAAATGCAATTAAATCATACTACAAGAAATAAATGACCAAGTGCCAGTTTATCCAAAATCATCAAATGAAGACAATGATGCTTTAACACTATTCTAAGTCACGACATGGGTTTGCGTAACTATCATCTGTCAGACTTCACACAAATCTAGCACAAGCAGGGGATTCATAGAGCTGTAATGGGATATCATGCATGTCCTGTCTCAAAGAAGGCTCTTTTCACTTCTAATTACTTCTCTTTCACGTGCCATATGATCACACAGACAGGGGTCTGCTCCCTGTTTAGCGGGCTGTGGTCGATAGGCCAAAGCTTTGAAAAGAAAAAAGAGGAAATGCAAACCATGCGCACCTCCTCCTCCAGTGGCTGCTGGGGTCAGTCAGCAGGGGAATCATCCAGTCCGCATCCTGAATCTCAGACCAAACTGTGGAAATACAAACAACATCAACATTTCTGAGATGCAAAAATTATGAGGTTGTTACCTTTTTGCATTAATACAGACAACTGCGCATGACAGAAAGCACACTAAACAGGTCCATATTAGTGGATAATGATAAGAACTATTTAGATGTTTCTTTTGTGACAGAATACACCGTATTGTTTTTGTGCTGGTTTAGGCCTTTCATGGATAAATAAGTATGGAACCAGCTTTGAAAGAAAGAAAGAAAGAAAGAAAGAAAGAAAGAAAGAAAGAAGAAAGAAAGAAAGAAAGAAAGAAAGAAAGAAAGAAAGAAAGAAAGAAAGAAAGAAAGAAAGAAAGAAAGAAAGAAAGAAAGAAAGAAAGAAAGAAATGTAAATGTTCTTATTTTTTGTAGAATCTGCTTTGAAAGAAAGAAAGACAGAAAGAATTTGTTTAATGTTTTTACATAAAACTGCAAAAAAACTTAAAACAGAGAAAAAAGATAGACAAAAGAAATAGAGAGAGCATGAAGAATGAGAGAGACTGAACGAAAAAAAGATTGAAAGAGAGCAAATGAAAAAAGAATGAGTGAGGGCGAATGAAATAATGAGAGAAAAAGAATGAAAACGTGGAAGAAAAAAGGAAGAAAAATAGATAATTGAACAATGAAAGAAAGAATTTAACAAAAAATAAAAAATGAAAGAAGAAATGAAAGAGAGAAAATGAAAGAAAGAGAATTAAAGAAATAAAGAGTGAAAAAAAGAGAATGAAAAGAGTGCTGAAACAAGACTGAGGGATTAATGAGGAAAGAAAGAAAGAAAGAAAGAAAGAAAGAAAGAAAGAAAGAAAGAAAGAAAGAAAGAAAGAAAGTTATAAATTATAAATTATAAATAAATATTAAAATGAAAATTAGAAAATCAGCTTTGTTTGAAAGGAAGGAAGTAAAGAAAAGAAGGAAAGAAATTTAAATTTGACTGCTTTTTGTGGAATCTGCTTTGAAGGAAAGCAAGAAAGAAAGAAAGAAAGAAAGAAAGAAAAGAAAGAAAGAAAGAAAGAAAGAAGAAAGAAAGAAAGAAAGAAAGAAAGAAAGAAAGAAGAAAGAAAGAAAAAAGCAAGCAAGAAAGAAAGAAAGAAAGAAAAGCAAGAAAGAAAGAAAGAAAGAAAGAAAAGCAAGAAAGAAAGAAAGAAAGAAAGCAAGAAAGAAAGAAAAGCAAGAAAGAAAGAATTTATGTTTAATGTATTTACATAAAACTGCAAAAAAAATTTAAAACAGAGAAAAAAGATAGACAAAAGAAATAGAGAGAGCATGAAGAATGAGAGAGAGTGAATGAAAAAAGATTGAAAGAGAGAGCAAATTAAAAAAATGAGGCAAATGAAAGAAAAAATGAAAGAAAAATAGATAATTGAACAATGAAAGAGAGAAGGAATTTAACAAAAAATGAAAAAAGAAATAAAGATGGAAAATAAAGAAAAATAAATAAAAGAGAGAAAATGAAATAAAGAGACTTAAAGAAATAAAGAGTGAAAAAAGAGAATGAAAGAGAGCTAAAACAAGACTGAGGGATTAATGAGGAAAGAAAGAAAGAAAGAAAGAAAGAAAGAAAGAAAGAAAGAAAGAAAGAAAGAAAGAAAGAAAGAAAGAAAGAAAGAAAGAAAGGGTAAATGTTATTTAGACTTCTTTTTTTCCTTGTACAGGTTTTCCATTTAGAGGTAAAAACAGGTAAAACACATCTGCTTTTTTGTTATCAATGGAAAAAGAAAGAATTTGTTTGTTTTGTTCTTCATTTGAGAGACAAATGGAATATCTGAATGACTGGATGATACTTTACAGACCATCAACATTGTCACCAGAGTCCTTATTCCCAGCTATTATTAAGCTATTTTCTTAGGCAACAGTTGACCTTTTAACATTGTCCAATTTTGTTTTACTAATTAAATAACTAAATTATAATTGAAATTCATGAAGATTCTGCTATAATGTAAATTAAAAATCGACAGAACTGCAAAAAAAAGCAAAGGTTTAAGTCCTTACAAACTATCTTCAGTGCTTCAGTTGAATCTGCTCATTTCTTTTTCTCATCAAGTAAGTTTGCTGTCCGTTATCAGAGCAGACGAGTCCCTCCACAGACAATCTATCGGTTCAGAGGGCTCAGTTTTAAGCGGAGAACAACTTTGAGCATCTTAAATGAGGCAGCAAACACTGTAATTTCATGTTGTGTTGACAGCATGGCTTGAAGGCAAGCTTATCTCCATGCAGAAGGAGCCCCATCTGAGCTCACGATGGAGCTCCAGAACCAAAACGGGGCATAATCCGCCTCCACGGGGAGCCTCAGCAGGACTGATTCACTTAACATTTACTTCCATTCAAATGAGGCCTACAGCCAGCGCTTTAGGAGCCAGAGCCATTAACAGCCACTCTCTTCTTCATCTTCTTCAATATAAGAAGTGTATTGTTGCAGGTGCAGAGGAACAGGATAAAACCGGCCGAAAGAGCCATACTGAGTTTGCACTGACCCTTCCTGCCTTCAATGCAAAGTGTGAAATGAGGTCTTCGGTTCTGACCTCCTCATTCCTCCCTCAGCCTGGAATAATAATCATAAAAAAATGAGAGAAAAAAGAAAACGCAGCCAAAAGCAGCAGCCGTGACAACGACGCTCTATTATCCTGTCTGTTTGTTATACAAATGTACCACAGGGACGTAACAAAACAATGCTAACCTGTACCCACAGCGTTTCCCACTGTCAGCGGCCCTAAAGTAAGAGTAATCTAAACGAAATACCCCTGTGTGGGTGAGACGCAGCGGCTCATTTATCACCGCCATCAGAAGGCAGGATGGCTGGCGCTGTCAGGGCCGCGCACTGTAATGACGGCAATAATAATGTGTTTATTTTGTGGAGAGAGCGCGTGAGGGCACGGGTTTATTAATGTGCGCTCAGGTGAGAGATCGATGAGTAAGAGAAATACAAAAAGAAGCGCGGTCAGGCTGACGCCAAAATAGCGCGGGCCGTTTCTCATTCATCACACGGGAAGATGAGTAGGCGGAAGAGCTGAAGAAGAGCGGGGGCGTCGCTCTGTTTGTGTAATGTGCGGCGCGCGCGAGCGAGCAGCGGCGGACATGATATGGCAAGCCGTTTAATATTTCTTCTATAAACCGTGCGAGTATCTGCTTTCAAGTGACGGATAGGCAATCCATTTATTTATTTAATTTATAGCGTACTTTATGGGGTTTATATACTATGTAATGGGGGTCATATATAATAATCTCTTCCCACATTAACCACTTATTATTACACTACACACATTTTCACACACACACACACATCGATAGATTTGCTCTTCAGTGTTTGCACTCTCAGCAGTAAATATTAAACCACACTGAACTGAGCTAAACAAAACTGAACTTAAACTCTGAAAACTGAACTGACACTGATTCAAATCACTGACAATCTTCCATGTAATGCTGCTTTGACACAATCTACAATGTAAAAGCGCTATAGAAATAAAGATGAATTGAACAGATTTTTTATTAACAATGCTTGAACAATAACAGAAAGGCATTATTCATTTTCGGCTTAGTTCCTTTATTATTCAGAGGTTCGCCACCGCGGAATGAACTGTCAATTTATCCAGCATATGTTTATGCAGCAGATGCCCTTTCAGATGCAACCCATCACTGGGAAACACCCATACACTCCCATTCACACACATACACTACAGACAGTTTAGCTTACCCAATTCACCTGTAGCGCATGTCTATGGATTTGTGGGGGAAACCAGAGCACCCGGAGGAAACCCACGCGAACACGGGGAGAACATGCAAACTTCACACAGCAACTGACCCAGGCTTGAACCAGTGGCCTTCTTGCTGTAAGGTGACAGCACTAGCCACTGCGCCACCAGAAATGCAATAATAATTTTTAAATTTCACAAACGACAGAGATAACAACAATCAATTCACAATCTTACCATCCACATTAATAATAATAACAACAATACAAAAAATATATATAATTAAATAAATGCAATTAAAAATAAATATAATGAAATAGATGATAAATAAAGAAAATAAGCAGCAGGGGAGTTTTAATAAACCCTGATAAAATATATAAATGTCTTGCTTTTTGACTTTTCTGCTTTCAGGCGACAGATAGACTTTACTATTATTTTAAAGAGTACTACTATATGGGGTTTATATACCATGTAATGGGGTTTCCCCCATTAACCACTAATAGGCCAACATTGTTTTAATTAACAATGCTTGAACAATAACAGAAAGCCATTGCGTGCTTTTAAACTTTTAAAGGAACAATCAATTAACATTCACAATATTTCTATCCACACTATATAATTACAATACAAAATTCATTCATTCATTCATCATTTTCTTTTCAGCTTAATCTCTTTATTAATCAGAGGTTGCCACAGCAGAATGAACCACCAACTTATCTAGCATTTGTTTTACGTAGTGGAAGTCCTTCCAGCTGCAATCCATCACTGGGAAACACCCATACACTCCCATTCACACACATACACTACGGACAATTTAGCTTACCCAATTCACTTATAGGGCATGTCTTTGGACTTGTGGGGGAAACTAGAGCACCCGGAGGAGAACATGCAAACTCCACACAGAAATAGCAACTGACCCAGCCGGGGCTCGAACTAGCAATCTTTGCTGAATGCTGTGAGGCGATAGTGCTACACACTGTGCCACCGCGCCACCCTACACAATACAAAATTATATAAATAAATAAATACAATAACAAAATTAAATATCAAATAAAATAAATGATAAATAAAGAAAATAAGCAGGAGGGGAGTTGAAGTTGAAACCAAAATCCTCTAATAAATATATAAATATCTTGCTTTTTGACTTTTCATCTCTCTTAATGTCTTAAAATATATCACAAATTCTTCTTTAAACACTACTAATCTTGGGGGAACTTTTTAATAATAATAACATTTTAATAATATATACTAATTATTTAACATAAGATTTATTTTTATCCTTAAATATTAAACCAAATAGGCCTACATTTAATTCGCTACTAGTAGGCTACTTTTGATACTACTGTTTAATTTACTTATTAAATTATAGTATAAATCATTAGACACAACTAGCCTACTTATAAGATACTATAGAATTATTAAATGGACATGCTTATTAATTAGATACTAGATTAGATTCTACCCATTCAAGATATGCTGGTATCAATGGCTGAACATGAACAAACCATTTGAAATGTCTTGCATTTATTTAGTTTTATTTGCATTTGAAACCCTGTGAGAGTTTTGTGCTTTCAGATGATATACAGGTTCATACAAGCTTGGCTTTTTTATGATTTTCATAATGATATTCAAATAACTTAATAAACAGTAGTTTTTATTTCTTTTTACAATATAAGAAAATTGTCTATCTGTATATTCTGATTAATTTCACACTGGCCTATGACCAGTGTGAAATGGTCTATGACACCGTTTTGCACCCGCTTCGAATGTTTTTAGATTATCAGCTGATAGATATAGGCCAGAAGGGGCCTTCTGCTCCTACTAGTAGGCTCAGAAGGCTGTTATCATCCATCTACACGGTTAATCAGCTATATTAATAGAGAAGACTCCAGATCCAGATCTGTGTTTACATCAGTGTGACGTTGGGGTAGGGGTAGACATTAATAAAATGCAATTAATAGGAAATTTAATAAATAATATAAATAATTCTCCTTAACTTCTGGCCGCAGGCGTATGTGATCTATAGCTGATTAACCATGTGGATAGATGATAGTGCAGAAGGCCCCTACTGACCCATATCTATCAGCTGACAAGCACTGATAACACCCATTCAATGGAGTGATAACATTCGAAATGTCTTTTTTTTTTTTGGGGGGGGGGGGGGGGGGGGTTAAAAGTTATTAGTTTTAATTTCATGTTTTAAGTTGTTAGTTTTAGTAGCATGTTTTAGTTGCTCTCAAATTAATTCTGCATAAATCTACAGATTGTTTACAAAATTCTGTGCAGAAAAAGCAAAAAAATGCCAGAATCTGTCTGCCCTACAACTAAGTCCTCTAAATAAACAATTTGTCACCTTGGAATTATAAGATTCTATCTGCATTCTGAATGATTTTGAGATATTGAGCTTCAAAGTTTTTGCATTCCATAGCAAACAACATGTGCGTAACGTTTGTTTTTTAAATAAAATGTCTTCAGATGTACACAACTTATAAAAAACATCCCATAATGTAAATAAGTTGTCATTTAATAAGAATATGTCAATAACTCAATTTTGACAAAAATGTCAGATAGAACCTTATCATTCTAAAGTGACGAACTGTTGGTGCTTGTTCAAACTATTTATTTAAAATGAGCTTAAACTACACAATTCTGGAGATTGTATTTAATTGTACTTATATTTTATGTTCAATCCATTTAAATTTGTTATGTTAACTTGTTTGTTTTGTTAAATTTGTGTTGGGACAACAGTAATGAATTGTGTAGAACCCTGTATTTTTTACAATGTACTAATGTATATTATTTAATAGATAGCTGTATCTAATGATAAGTATCTAATGAATTGAAACTAATATGTAAAGAATAAGCCTTAGCATGAAATAGTACTAGTATGAATGGAATATATATGCTTGTCTCTAAAACAAAAGTAGATTAACAGATTACATTTTAAACGGCTTGCCACAGACTCTAATTGGTTCGGTGCAGAAGTGCAGCTGGGAAACGTCTTCTGAAAACAATGCGTGTAGAAGTAGTCGCAGACTAGTACAGCGGGACACACCAGCGGTTCCCAGGGACAATGCTAAATCTGTCCTCAGCTCAGTTTTGAAGGAAGTCGATCTCTTGTTTGTCCACCCACTCTCTCTCTCTAATTTGAGACTTCTGCTGTATTTAGACTTAATTAAATGACTTCTGGTACATTCAAATAGTATTAAAACATCCCCAGAAGCTATGTTTGGATTTAAAAATAAAAAACCAATCCGCAAAACAAAACAAGCATCTTTGCTTTATATCACCATAATCATCTCAGCTTCGGAAATGTTTAAGATTTTGTATATGGCTCCATATCTCTATTTGATATACAGTAAACAAATTGTGCTAGTATTTATGCTGCAAAGCACGCCTTTGTAAAAGAAAACACCCACTGATGCAGAAAAATGACCTTTATGTCAACGCAAAAATGGCAAACTTTATGTAAAATAACAAATAATAAAAATTAGTATGGTTATCTGAAGCTGATGATGCACATTTTCTACAATTGAAGCAACTGTTCTGAAGTTAAACCTGATTAAATCATAAAATGCTGATAAAAGCACCAACACATTTTCTGATAAACCGCTGAATTTATGATCTTAAGCAAGCTCTTAACCTTTAATTTAAGCACAAGGGTATAATACATCAAGGGTGTAGGGTTGCTCTTGACACTGGTGGGGACCTAGGATCCCTCAGCCAATCACAATGTTCATATGTGTTTTGGGGCAGTACAACTCGAGTAGAGAATTCAATTCAATTCAATTCACTTTTATGTGTATAGCGCTTTTACAATGTAGATTGTGTCAAAGCAACTTCACATAGAAGAATGTGATTAAACCCTTTCTGCATGTTCAGATAATGTTGGAAGCTCAATTTTTTAAAAGTGAATTAAATTATTGGTGTAGACATTTCAGTAGTCGTGGATATTGGTGGGGACAAGTCCCATTCGTCCATGCTAAATCTACGCCCATGTAATACATTTTTTCTGTTTAGATTCAGAAAGCATGTGCCATAAAGCGAGATATTGCTGGGGATTTTGAGCTTTTTGACTTTAGTCATGAAGCGCTTTTTTTTTTACTTATTTACCATATAGACCAGAGATGCCCAAACTAGGGCCTGCGGGGCAAAGTTGGCCCATGCTAATCTTTGATTTTGGCGCACCATCCCATTTGAGAAGAGAAGGAAAATGATGGGGAGGTGGTTGGGATGAATATCTTTGACAGAGATCCTAATTTCCAATTTAATGTAACTTTTTGTTTGTTTTGTAATTTCTAGCAAGTTTTGTAATCGGCTAGCAAATCAAGGCGAAGACAAACATAAAGTTGAATGTATTTAGCATTGGATTCCATTTTGTTATTAACAGGATTGTTTATGTTTTTACTGTAATAAGTTCATTATAAAATGTAAAAAATATGCTGCATCAGTTAATAGAATTAAAAGCAATCTTCTGTAGTTATTTTAAATATTAGGAAATAAATTAGGAACTTACTCATGGTAGCTTTAAATTAATACAGTTTGGTATTTTTCTTTGGCCCACAGCCCTCAATCGAGTTTGGTGTTTGGCCCCTCATCAGAAAAAGTTTGGGCACCCCGATATAAACCTTCAATACTGCTTTAATGAGTAAAAAAACAGTACATTTTTTTTGTAACTGAAGATATTTAATCATCAATTTTCTACAATCCAACTCGCTCTTTAAGGTCTCAAAGCTTAGGGCTTCTGGTAGTACCTAGAATAGCAAAGTCGAGTAAAGGAGGTCGAGCCTTCTCATTTATAGCTCCTAAACTCTGGAATAGCCTTCCTGATAACGTCCGAGGCTCAGACACACTCTCCCAATTCAAAACTAGATTAAAGACCTATCTGTTCAGTAAAGCATACACTTAGTGCACCACTTAGCGGGCTTCCACACAGGTTCTGCATCTTGTTTATATACACTATGAACAGCAGCTACGCTAATTATTTGCTTTATTCTCTATTTCCACCTGGGGATACTCTTCCCGAGGCCCTCAGACTATGCAGAGTCACTGATTCGATCCAAGACCAACGACGAGATGATCTCAAGGTTTCCATATCCTGGACCAGGCCGTATCCTGAGCAGCTACTGTGAGGGTCATGGAAGAGTGGAGAACATGAGACTGATTCCTGTGACGCTCCAGAGACAGACGAGTCTTCGCTGAGGCCAGCTTCCAGCCTCCGCCACTGAGACTGCAGCTCTGCACAAGACGTTTGGCCAGCGGAGAAATTAAAATGGTCGTGCCCAACTGAGCCTGGTTTCTCTCAAGGTTTTTTTTCTTCACTTCCACCATTAGTAAAGGTTTTTTTCCCTCTCCGCTGTTGCCACTGGCTTGCATGGTTCGGGATCTATAGAGCTGCGCATCGTTGGATTTGCTCTTCAGTATTTGGACTCTCAGTAGTGATTATTAAACCACACTGAACTCAGCTAAACTGAACTGAACTTAAACACTACAAACTGAACTACACTGTTCCCATTTACTATGACCTTTTATGTGAAGCTGCTTTGACACAATCTACATTGTATAAGCGCTATACAAATAAAGGTGAATTGAATTGAATTGAATTAATTTGTAAAAAAACAAAACAAAAAAAAACAGAGCAAAAAACATACATAATTTTAAGACCCTAACATTTATTCCCTATTTATTTTCTATTACTCCCAAACATTCTGTCACAAACACCAGCAATCTATCCCATGCAGATTGATATACAAATGAACTCGGAATGCCATCATATCTGTATTCTCACACCAGTTCTGGTTCACCTTTGATTGCAAACACAAACGGCTGAAGGTGCTCAGAACTAATCAAACGGGCTAACATTGTTGCTGAGTCTTGTTTAACTGTTTGACGGTGAGCATTATGACTCATTTTCCATTGTCTAGCCTATAGCTGTATTTTGCCTTGTGTTATTGTTTTGATTCATTGGTGCCTGTACAGACCATTCGCCTGCTCTTTGACCACGACTTTGGGTTGCTCAGCATGTACCTGTTTGACCATGTTGACCATTGCCTGCCTGACCATTCTCATAATAAACCTGCATTTGGATCCTCAACTCCGTTGTCCAGCACATAACACATTCTAACATTTGTCTAAACAAAATATACTTTAAAGTGTTTTATTTTATTCTATTTATTTTGTTGTACGTTATCAATTTGTATAGCTGCACTGGTCTAAATAAAATGAAAGCCATGCTTCCTTCTGATCTCTTTGCGGTTTATTTGTTTCTCTCTCTCTCTCTTTCAGAAGACACCAAGAAAATTACAAAAAATAAAACAAATAATTTCTCAGAGTCCTTTTCACAGTCTCTCATTTAAATGTTCGCTGCTATGCATATGAACATGTGCGACAACTCTGAATCCAGTAACATAAGTCTTTACACACATCATTCACATAAACTGACATAAAACAACACTACACACAAAACGTAACCATGCAGATTAAAGAATTTTCTCTGGCTCAGTATTGTTAGCTTCCTTTCTGCCACCATATCAGTTTGACCCATAATGCAATGGTCCCGCACTTTACTCAACTTAAACGTGATCTGTTATGCTCAAATAGCAACTCTTTCTTCTTCAAATAATTCAAGGATGCACATTCTCTGCTTTGAAATTACATGTCATATTATATTATGAGTTTAGAACCAAAATTAAAATAAAATTTTATAACAAAGTTTATAACAGAAACACAATATTGTGAAAAACGTGTCTTTGACATTTACAATTTGTGTCTGAATTCCAATTACCAATTCCATTTCATATTATTTAACTCTTTATTTCTTTGAAAAATAAAATTATCCTGCCCTCAGCCATAAATCTCACTTCAGCAATACTTACAAACAATACACTTTACAGATGTATTCATATCTATATTCTGAAGGTTTTAAAGAGGGATATGTTCATACACTATCAAAAATAAAGGTATGTGAGCTGTCACTGTGGTGGTACCTTTTGAAAAGATACACATTTGTACTTAAAGGGTCCATGTTGGTACCTCAAAAACATATATTTGTACTTAAAGATTTTAAGAGGTACACTTTTGTACTTTTAGGTACTAATATGAACCTTTTAGCTACAAATGTGTACACCTTTTGAAAAGGTCCCACCCCAGTGACAGATTTTGTACCTTTATTTCTGAGAGTGTACAGCTGAAGACATAATTATTAGCCCTCCTGTGAAATTTCAACACAATCTCATGGCAATTCGTAACTTTTTGATTTAGAGGCTAATTCGTACGAATTCGTACGATCTAATTCGTACAATTTAGTACGATTTGCTCATCCGCCAATGACGGTTGGGTTTAGGGGTGGGGTTAGGTGCCACGCCTCCTTTTTAAAATCGTACAATTTCGTACGACTGAACTCGTACGAATTTGTACGAATTAGCCACTAAACTGACAAAACGTAAAATACTTACGTTTGTCAAATTATTATATACAACATTTCTTTCCTGCAGCAGTCAAAAAGATTCACAAAATCCCCTTTAACTCTGTGTCAAAAAATATATATTTTTATTATTAAATTTGATTCCATCCAGGCGTCACTATTTGCTATTCATAATCTATAATGTTTTTAATAATGTGCCAAAACTATTAGACAATAAATTTATATTCAGGATAAAGCATTTTTCTGATAATATGAGAACAATGTCACTTTATAGTTACTTTTATTTATTTATGCATTACCTGATCAGCCAAATTATATTTTGCGTTCGTGTGCACTCTGTGTCCTGTCATAGGTTACTATTTCCCAAACGATGATTCGTACTCTAGTTCAGCCACGAGTTATGTCGTTGTTTGGGAAACACACCCCTGCTTGTGATGTCATTTCCCTTTGACAGACTGAACTAAATATTTGAGGATTTCTAAAAGGGACTGTGTGTCTTACCATGGTGTACATAAGCAGGCTCATGTTACTGTAAAAAGATGCATGAGAGGCTAATATAAACATGAGCAAGAGCAGGACTTGTCCCAGAGAGAGCTGGGCTTCTCCTGCTGCGAGTGCCGATGGGAATTTGGCCGTATGGAGTAATGCTGGAAATATGCATGTTCATGTGTCTGGATAACAGAAGATTCAAAACATACGAGCTGGGAAAAACTCCTAAAAACAACAACAACAAATCTAAACATGGCTCGGACATTAGGTCTTATGAGTCACTCTATTATTTTTTCCTCTTCAGTTTATAGAAATGTTACCATGTCTGAAATGTTTCCTTTTTTTATTACTTTTTTTGGGTGAATTTGTAGACATTTATGCAGTTCCAGAAACTTGAAACATTCACTTCCTGCCAATTTCCACCCACCTCTGTCTGAATTTTCTCACCGGTATTCCTCGGCAAATCCCAAAGTGGAACCTCAAAGCAGCGTTGGACTGAAAAGGGAAGATAAAGATAAAGACATCGAAGAAAAAAAGACTTGGATGCAATACACATATATTCACACACACACACACACACACACACACACACACACACACACATATATATATATATATATATATATATATATATATATATATATATATATATATATATATATATATATATATATATATATATATATATATATATAAGTATATATATATTGCAACCAAATATATATTTTTTAATGTATAACATAATGTATAATTCAATGTGAAATATAATAATATAATATAATATAATATAATATAATATAATATAATATAATATAATATAATATAATATAATATAGGGCAACGCGGTGGCGCAGTAGGTAGTGCTGTCGCCTCACAGCAAGAAGGTCGCTGGTTCGAGCCTCGGCTGGGTCAGTTGGCATTTCTGTGTGGAGTTGGCATGTTCTCCCTGTGCCCACGTAGGTTTCTCCGGTTGCTTGTTTTCCAAAGACACGCGATACAGGTGAATTGAGCTAAATTGTCTGTAGTGTATGTGTGTGAATGAGAGTGTATGGATGTTTCCTAGAGATGGTTTGCGGCTGGAAGGTCAACGTAAAACATATGGTGGATAAGTTGGCGGTTCATTCCACTGTGTCGATTTTCTCAAAATTTTGAATTATGAACCCTCTTGTTCCAAATTGTCAAATTGTTGATAATACAGTGGGTGACAGTTCAAAATTACCACTACTGCCAGGTGTGATGCCGCAACGGGACTAAGGGATTAAGACTTTTTTTTAGGTGTAACAGCAGTTTGTGACAATGCCGCCAGGGGGCACAAAGGGACGGGATGCAAACGGACAGAAATATACAAGGCAAGGCAAGGCAGACTTTATTTATAGAGCACAACTACTCAACCATAGTTGATCCAAAGTGCTTTACAATAAAATAAACTAAAAAATAAAAACTGGTATTAAAAATAAGGAAGTATATATATATATATATGTATAAAAGTAATACTAAAATACAAATAAGAAATAATATGCATGCGTCACTCAAAGGCAAGAGAGAAAAATAAGTCTTTAAATTAGATTTTAGAAATTAGACACAGCAAGCTCGATCCCCTTTTGATTTGCAGTGAGACCAAGGGACAGACTAAAGAAAGTGGTCATGGGATCTTAACGGTCTACAAGCTGCATAAGGCCTAATAAGTGCACTGACATAGGCCGGGGCAGTATTGTGCAATGCTTTATAAGTGAAAAGCAGGATTTTAAAATCAACTCTGAATTTTATAGGAAGCCAGTGTGATGAGGCGAGGAACGGGGAGATATCTCTTTTCTTAGTTCCTGTTATTAATCTGGCGGCTGCATTTTGGACCAACTATAACCGAGAGAGTGTTGCCTGAGGTAGACCAATGTATAAAGAGTTGCAGTAGTCTAACCTACAGTAGCTAAAGTCTAACAAACTGTACATTAATAGAAGGCTCATTAATTCCACATCCATATGACATATGAATCACAATGTCCAAAAATCGACACTTCCAGTAGGACTACTTTTGTTGTCTAGGGTCACATTTAAGGAAAAATAAAGTCAGAGATGTGTAACTATTTGGCAATAAATAATTAAATAAATAAATTGAATAAAATATTCCACTTCTTTGCTAATCACACAATGTCTTGTTTGTTGATCAGTGTTGATATGAGCACCTCTGCTCCAGATCCCTGTACTCTTATCTCATGACTGAGCATTCATCCTCCCTAATGCTGCCGGACGATAAGTAAACATAGAGTTGATGTAAAATAACTTTGTTCCACTTGTGTTTTGCAAATTTAATTCAAACTATGTCCTCACAGGCCATTCCTTTGCCTCTGCATTCTCGACTAAAGAGGAAGTGTTGAGGAGACGAGGTTCATGAAAGCTCATTGACCCTGAAGATCCACAGCTCATTTCCTTCACTGTCACTTCAGCCTGTGCCTCTGCCTTCACACACACGCACACACAAACACTGATGACCAGCTGACCCACTGAGAAACTGAACTTCCTGAGTTTCATTTCTCTCATTCTTTCAGTTTCATTCATTTAATGAGATTTTTCAGTTCACCAATTTATGATCTAATATGTTTGCAATTGAATTTAGAATTAATATTGAATAAAAAAAAATGTCTTTTGATCTATAATTAGGACTTTAGATTTTATTTAAAAATAAGCATAATTAATAAATAACAAATAATAATAAATACGGAAATTCATTCATTCATTTTTCGGCTTAATCCCTTTCTTAATCTGGGGTAATCACAGTGGAATGAACCGCCATCTGATCCAGCATACAGTATGATTTACACAGCGGATGCCCTTCCAGCTGCAACCCAACACTAGGAAACACCTATACACTCTCATACTCTCATTTACACACATACACTATGGCCAATTTAGTTTTTTCAATTCACCTGGCTATAGCGCACATCTTTGGACTGTGGGGGAAACCGGAGCACCCGCAGGAAACCTACGAGAACACGAGGAGAACATCAGGTACTAAATATTTATGGGTCATTGTTTTTTTTATTGCTTACTTTTCCCTACAATTTTTAAGTGAACATTATATTCAAATATTTCTCAAACTGAGCACACTTAAAAAACAAAACAAAAAAACAACATACTTTAATTAGTAGCTGCCACAAAATAATTTCACAAAATAATTTTTAACTCTTTAAATAAATTTTTAAAACTAAGAAAAAATAAATAAAAGCTCTCATTTTCATTTTAACCACAATAATTTAAAAAATACACTGTTACACTGTAAAAAATACTGGAATCAAATTAACCGTATAAGTCATTCATTCATTTTCTTTTCGGCTTAGTCCCTTTATTAATTAGGGGTCACCACAACGGAATGAATTATCCAGCATATGTTTTACGCAGTGCATGCCCTTCCAGCTGCAACCAATTACTGGGAAACACCCATACACTCATTCACACACATACAATTTAGCTTACCCAATTCATCTGTATATACCACATGTCTTTGGACTGTGGGGGAAACCAGTGCACTGAGAGGAAACCCAGGCGAACATGGGGAGAACATGCAAACTCCACACAGAAATGCCAACTGACCCAGTTGAGGCTCGAACCAGTGACCTTCTTGCTGTGAGGTGACATCGCTACCCATTGCGCCACCGCGCTGCTCCAAATGAATCATTTGAACATAAATTATATTAAACTGACTTAAAACAGCTTGTGTAACTTATAAAATTAAGTTGGAACATGATTAACAGAGTTGAATAAATTAGCTAAAACCCTTGTCATGACTATGTTGCCATGACTAATTGCTCATACATTTTTTTAAAGCGTAAATAAATCAATAAATTAATATTAAACAAATAATATTGAATAATGCACAAAAATAAAATTAACATAGGCTCATTCTGATAGTGTAGCCCTATATGAATTTCTGGAGATCGCGAATTATGAAACCAGAAGAACGTATGGCTGCATTTTATTTTTAAAACAAACACTATGGGGTGTTATGATGCCGTTCCTTTTCGTGCTTACCGGCTGACCGATTACCTTCGTATGGACAGCTTTCCCGCTGTTACCAGTTTGAACAGTGGCTCGCCATGTATGTCGGCAGACTTCAGATGCAGAGATGAGTTGACCACAACGATGAGGTTTAAGTCTGGCAAAGAACAGTTCCAGAAAGCAGGTAAAATATGAGCAGAAGCCAAAAAAATTAAATAAACAAGTAAATAACAGGGTGAGAATGTGGAAAAATCTAAAAACGTGGTAAAAATCAGGCGAGGCCTTTTCTTTTTCTGGATTGCTTTTTTAAACCTATCGGTTGAGTTTAGGGAAGTGGGTGGGCAGGTCAATCAGTGCTTTTGAAAACACTATTGGTTAGGTTCAGTGAAGGAGGAGGGTGGGTCAGTTGATCGGTAAGTCAGTCATTCAGTCAGTCGACAGCGGCCTCTGGTGGATTTAGGAATGGCACTCAAGAGAGATATTTGAGATCTCAAAAAGCATAAACAGCGGCCTCTGGTGGATTTGCGAAAACAAAAACTGTAAAAATGTAGCTCCTGGGACGTGTTTGGCTCTGTAGAAATGTATATAGCAGTAGGTTTTCAGAATGAGCCTGGGTTCGAATTTGCATGAAAGTGAAAAATATAGAAACCAATTGAAATGAAAATTGAAATAATTGCGCGATGATACTAAGTGTGTGTAAAGTCAGGCCGGTTATTCTAGTCAAACTATTTGCTGAGTATAATTCTACAAATCAGGGAATGATTATTGCGCATATTGATATGTTTATGTCCGCAGTGAGAAGCAGTGGTTGTAATGTTGCTGTTCCTCAGATGTAAAATCGTTATTTGATTTCAGTATGTTTGTAGAGAGCGCAGCCTCTGAGGTATTGAATATTTCATTGGCCACATAAATAATGCTCGGGTGGCCCTGTTTCCACAAGCGTTTTACACACAATTGCTTGAACAGAAGGGGAAGCAGACTCAGTGGGACTGGATGAACACCCCTCAGAGAGAGTTTACCAAGACTACAAAAATCAGGCTTTTAATAATAATACAAATACAAATAGAATAATGTGTCCACATGCAGTGAGAGTCCTACATTCACTCACAGATGAGCATGATGATTGCCTTTCTTTTGTAGGACACAAAAAGAGATGCTTGGTAAAATAAATACTCTGTTCTTAACCCTTGTGTGCTGTTGGGGATGTTTTCATCCACTCTGGTGTGATTTTTGAGTCTTAATTTAGCCACAACTTTCTCTGTGTTTCAGCAAATGGAATGGAACGAACAAATGAATGAAGACTTGTTTGCACAGCATTGGCAAAACTGTTAGTAATCGAGACTGTATATAGTTTTTGAACTAATTATGGTATAATTATTATGTAGCACCTTTTTTTCTTGTTTAAAAATAAATTTCACGAGTTCACACTTGCAATAGTTTCAGAATAAAGCGTATTTGGCGTGCTGTCCGGGGAGAGGGCTCTGAGCTCAGGGAAGACACCCAAACTCGAGTTATTCCTCTTATCAGGAAACAGAGAGGAATAGGGATTCGAGCGAAGTATCTAGCCCGGCCCCAGAACGCTCCCCCCCGGAATTGTAATGCTTAAGAGGTGAGGTGACGGGGTGGTGGAGGGATGCTAAAGTCGTAAGATGCTGCAGGTAAGACAGCTTTGGTATATATAGGGGTTTGGTCAAGAACTGATTAGATAATAGAATAATTGCTAATGACGTATTTGATACTGAAACTTCTGCGCGTGCTCCTCCCGAAATTTGTTTATAAAACATCACTTAATTTAACACCAAATAAATAATAGTTTTATTTTTAAAAAAATGCAACAATTTAAATCAATTGATATACTTTTACAATACAAGCACTGACTTTCTATATTCATAAAAAAAATCAAGTGAGTATTAGACTAGTTAATTAAGTGCTAATCAGATGACAGATGTTATTGTGTGTCAAATTTCCATGAAGTCTAATGTAGGTGACGATGTGCAGCGGGAAGTAGATTTGAGGACGAGTGGTAAGATGACAGATTCATGACAACATTCCCGTCTCGCCCCTCATCTTCCACCCACCCACATACACGCACGCCCAGAAAGGTGCCAAGGTTTGCATCTCATCTCTTCTCCTTTTTTTTCAGAGCACTTTGGCACTTCTTTGCCACAGCCTCTGATAGCGGATCGCTCGCTGTTCTCATCACTTTATTCTCACAGGAAGGTGTCAAGGTTCCTACTGACGCTTTGACAGGCTTTGCCATTAGACGGGAGTGTGATCGGGGCGAGATCCAGTCGGAGGTGGTAATTAATGTACCAGTGCAGTTATTTATACCGTAATGTGGGGAGCTGCTCCATCAGTCATTTACAGGACTCGGTCGGCTCCAGACATGTACAAGAGGAAGAAACAGCACGCTTCCACTTTAAAAATGGATTCCGATGGTGGAGAGCGTTTTCTTGTTAATTACCCAAAGAATGTATTAAACTAGCTGGTGTGCATTAGCAAACAGCAAGCTTTCTTCAACTCAACAGGAAGTTCCTCCTTTGTAAAGAAAAGTTCTGAGCAACAAGCTGAGCAAATCTGTAACACCTGAAGAATAACTATTAGGCCAGAGTTCCTGTACACATATGCATGGATGGATGGATGGATGGATGAGATGACAGATGGACAGATGGATAAACACACAGACTGATGGATAGATATAAGGATGATGAATGGATAGAAAGATGATGGATGGATGGATGGATGGATGGATGGATGGATGGATGGATGGATGGATGGATTTAATGACTGATGGAAGGAAGGATGGATGAATGGATGGACAGATAGAAGGATAGTGGGTGGATGAAATGAATGATTGAAGAAAGTATGGATGGATGATGAATGGATAAAATATGATGGATAGATTGATGGATGGATGAATTGAATGATTGAAGAAAGAATGGATGGAAGATGGATAGATGGACATTGATGATGGATGGATAAAAAATAATGGATGGATGAATTGAATTGAATGATTGATGGAAGAATGGATGCATGATGGATGGATGGATAGATAGAATGAGGATGGATGGATTGATGGATGGATGATGAATGGACAAAGATAATGGATGAATGAATTGAATGATTGAAGGAAGAATGGATAGATGGACAGATTGATGATGGATAAATTGAATTGAATGATTGATGGAAGAATGGATGGATGAATGGAAGCATAAACAGATGGATGGGTGGATGGATTGATAGGTGTGTGGATAGATTGAAGAATGAATGATGGATAAATAGAATGATTGATGTATGGGTGGACAATAGATAGATAGATATAGACAGACAGACAGACAGACAGACAGACAGACGGATAGATAGATAGATAGATAGATAGATAGATAGATAGATAGATAGATAGATAGATAGATAGATAGATAGATAGATAGATAGATAGATAGATAGATAGATAGATAGATAGATAGATAGATAGATAGATAAACAGTGAATGCCAAATTCCAGTATGCACATCAAAAAAAGCATGTGATTTTGTTTTAAAAGATCTTGCGATAACAAACAATGGGAACAATAAGAGAGCATTAATGAACAAACCAACAGACTGACTACAATGTAAAACATCTGATATGTTGTTTTGGTCATTATCTTTGGTAAAATCTCTTAGCCAAAGTAGGTCAAAGTAGTTTTATTACCTTCCAGAAATGTCTTGAGAGTCTGAGCCCCCAAACAGTGTGTCCAAAAGCCACAGAGCATTCATAGCGTTTCGTCTTCATGTTCTGGATTGCAAGTATGAATAGACGGATGCATGGATGGATGACAAAAGTACAAGAGGGGGTAAATACACTTTCATCACTTTGGAAATGGATTGCAATGGTGGAAAGCGTTTTCTTGTTAATTACCCAAAGAATGTATTAAAGTAGCTGGTGTGCATAAGCAAACAGCAAGCTTTCTTCAACTCAACAGGAAGTTCCTTCTTTGTAAAGAAAAGTTCTGAGCAACAAGCTGAGCAAATCTGTAACACCTGAAGAATAACTATTAGCATTCTTCCACATCTCAGTGGCAGCTGCTCAGCTGGTACAGAAACCTCTTGCTTTGTGGCCATCTGGGCACGGGAGAACTTAAACCAATCATATCCTTCCTGAATGTCTTGAGTTTGCTTAATTAGTGCAATTAGTGCTAACAAAAAACCTTTTTTCCATGAAAAAGAAAACAATTATTATCATTGTTAACTTCATGTTTGTTTTCCATAAACAAATATCTACATACATTTCATTATTTGACATTGATAACATTGTCAATATAATATACGGAGGGATGGATGTATGGATGGGGGGGATGGATAGACAGATCAATGGATGAATGGAAAGACGGATGGATGGATGGGCGGACGAATGGATTGATGGATGGATGGATGGATGGATGGATGGATGGACGATAGATGGATGAACAGAAGGATGGATGAATGAATGGAAAGATGAATGGATGCATGAACAGATAGGTGGATGGATGGATGGATGGATGGATGGATAAATGGATGAATGGATGGAAAGATGGATGGATGGATAGATGATTGAATGCATGACCAGATGGATGGAAGGATGGATGGACAAATAGACAGAATAATAGATGGATGGATGAATGGATAAAGGAATGGACACATGAACAAATTAATGGGCAGATGGATGGACAGATTAATGGATGATGGATGGACAAATTGGCAGATCAATGAATGGACGGATGGATGGATGGATGAATAATTTGATGCTAGGATGGATGGATGAATGAATGGATGGATGGATGTAAAGATGGATTGATGGATGGATGGATGGACGATAGATGGATGAACAGAAGGATGGATGAATGAATGGATAGATGAATAGATGCATGAATAGATGGATGGATGGATGGATGGATGATGGATGGAAAGATAGATGGATGGATGCATGGATAGATGATTGAATGCATGAACAGATGGATGGAAGGATGGATGGACAAATGGACAGATTAATGGATGATGGATGGACAAATTGGCAGATCAATGGATGGACGGACGGATGGATGGATGGATGAATAATTTGAGGCTAGGATGGATGGATGAATGAATGGATGGAAACATAGATGGATGGATGGATGTAAAGATGGATGGATTAATGCATGGATGGATGATGGGCAAATGGATGAATGGACAGGTCAATGGATGGATGGATGGATGGATGGAGAGATGAATGTATGGAAGAATGAACAGATGGATGGACAGACAGACAGACAGACAGACAGACAGACAGACAGACAGACAGACAGACAGACAGACAGATAGATAGATAGATAGATAGATAGATGTCTCAGTCTTAAAAGTTCATTCAAACTAAGCAAGGTAAAAGAGCTCAACAAGAGTGAGTGCTGGAATTTGAAATTCTCACTTCTGTGAAATCTCACATCTCTGGCTTCTGCTGGATGTTTACTGACCGATCAGATATCAGAGTGAGTCTTTGGGGCTGGACGTTACACAGCTCTGCTCTTCTGTCACAGTAAATTACAGAGGCCAGAACAGCACTGTTGAGCTGTTTTATAGAGCTCTGTCCTCTTAAGCATGTCAAGATTAAAGCCATGGCATATTAGCCTGAGCCTAACCTTTGGTTTAACCTCAAATGACATCTATAATCCACAGAGTTAATGAGGACAACATCAAACAGAACAACAGCGGTGCTTTGAGTTATTCACAGAGACATTCACTATGCATCTAGCCAATGGCTTCTACTGCTTTAGTGTTTACTTCGGGCCAAAAACAGACAATTGCACAAATTAAGACACAAATAATCAATGTTCTGCAAGTGTGCAGTCAAAAAAACAAAAAGTTACCTGAGGCTATTGTTGTTTCTGGTTGATCCCATTGCAAATTTGTTCACAGATGACTAAGAATGACAATAAAATGGCACCAAAAGTGGACAAGGTTCCCTAAAACATCAAACATTTGGGGGCAATAAATAATTCCAGATAACACTTTATTTTGATGGTCCCTATTGCACATTTTGTTGACTAAACGTTGCATTGCAACTACATGCCAACTAATTCTCATTTAAGTATTAGTAGACTGTCTGCTTAATATCTGTTGATACTGCTTTTTCAACAGACATTTAACTGATTATCAGTAACTTTGTAAGTACATGTCAACTTACAGTAACCCTAACCCCAACCTAACACTCTACTTAAAATCTGTTGAGAATTAGTTGGCATGTAGATGCAATGTAACTTAAATTCAACAAAATGCGTTTAATGGACCATCAAAATGAAGTGAGACCTAATTCCTTAATTTGAATATTTTCCCTAATTTCATTTATATTTTGTCATGTTCAAATTTAGCTGTCAGATGCAAATCATTTATTAAATACAACTAAATACATTCTTAATAAATTAATGTTAATATTTTTAATAAGATCAAATGCTTTTTAAATAATATAAAAAAGTTGAAGTCTGAATTATTAGCTCCCGTTTATTTTTTTCCCTAATTTCTGTTTAACGAAGAGAAGATTTTTAAACATAATACACATTTCTAAACATAATAGTTTTAATAACTCATTTCTAATAACTGATTTATTTTATCTTTGCCATGATGACAGTAAATAATATTTGACTAGATATTTTTCAAGACACTTCTATACAGCTTATAGTGACATTTCAATGCTCAACTAGGTTAATTAGGTTAACTAGGCAGGTTAGGGTAATTAGGTAAGTTACTGTATAACGATGGTTTCTTCTGTAGACAGTCGGAAAAAAATTAGCTTAAAGGGGCTAATAATATTGACTTTAAATGGTGTTTAAAAAATTAAAAACTGCTTTTATTCTTGCCGAAATATAACAGATAAGACTTTCTCCAGAAGAAAAAATATTATCAGACATACTGTGAAAATTTCCTTGCTCTGTTAAACATCATTTGAGAAATATTTAAAAAAGAAAAAAAAATTCAAAGGGGGGCTAATGATTCTGAATTCAACTGTATATATACTAAATTTATTTACAATTATATAAAAACATATTTAAAACAATATTTAACTTTTCAGTCAAAGTTAATTGATATGCTTTTACTGGAAATATTTGTATAACATTTGACACTCTCCCACCTGCAGCTTCTCCTTGATGGATGTACAGCGTTCCAGCCTCCGGTGCATAAACTGCAGCTCTGCACAAGACGTTTGGCCAGTGGAGAAATGGTCGTGCCCAACTGAGCCAGGTTTCTCTCGAGGTTTTTTAATTCTTAACTTTTGCAATCTGGTGAAGTTTTTTCCTCGCCGCTGTCACCACTGGCTTGCATGGTTTGGGACCTGTGGAACTGCGTATCGATGGATTTGCTCTTCAGTGTTTGAACTCTCAGCAGTGAATATTAAACACACTGAACTGAACTAAACTGAACTTCAACACTGAAAACTGAACTGACAGTGTTTCAGTGTACTACGATCTTCTATGTGAAGCTGCTTTGACACAATCTACATTGTAAATGCAATACAGAAATAAAGATTAATTGAATTGAGTTCAAGACATTTTTAAATAATTCAACCAAAAACAATAGAATTAATTTCATTTATTTGCTTGCTTTTATTCTAACCATTTGTAATTTCGCAATTGTTATTATAATTATGACATTAATGTTAATATTTTTTATAACTAATGTTTATTTTAAATAATATAAAATAATATGTTTTAACAAAAAAGTTCTACAATAAATATATTTACATATTTACATTTCTATATAAAGATATTTAAAATAACATAAATTGTATTTACTTACTGGAAATATTTTTACTACTTACTGGAAAATGTTTATAACATTTAAATTCAATTTAAATTATTTAATCCAAAAATAACATCATAAATAATATCATTCATTCGCTTTTATTTCAACAATTTGTAATTTCGCAGTTGTACAATTTCAGACTTTGATGATGCAGTGTTTAATTTTTTGTAACAAAAAGGTGAAGTTATTTTTTTTCTTCTTTTTAATTGCTTGTTAACTCAGTTCCAGGGAGCACATATATTTCCCCTGAAGAAAAAAAAAGTTAATTACGATCACTGCTTGACAATGTTTTTTCCAACCGTTTGCACTAATTCTATTCCACTGTAATGTTCTCAGGGAATACAGTCTTCCTATAGTAATACGCCGTTGTTTACTAAACAGCCTGTGCTTTGCTTTATCTCCCCAGTGATCTGCATTAAGTCTAAAACTCGTATAGCCTCTGCTGCCAGTCTGCCAGTCGGATGGCATTTATCGCTGGATAGCCGGGGGAGCCTCGTGCCGCACATAAAGATTGGCAATCTGCGGAAAATAAAACTCCAGGCTGCAGACGTCCTGACACGCGTCTCCTCTCTCAAAGTCATCAGCACTGCTGGATTCAGACACTGCTGAGATACAAAGTGAAAAGTCTCTGCTAGACGTCAGATTGCATTTTCCCTCATAGTTTTAATGCATTCTTGCTGAAAATGAGCTCTCTTTTAATTGCTCCTGAAATAAGTCACACTTTACAATCACACTTAATAAAAGCAGTCTCTAGAAACGCTTTGATTGACATTTTCTCTTTGTATATGACATTGGAGGGGGTAAGCCTCGCCCTGTAGTGACGATTTCTCCCTCATTAGCATAGACAGCCCTGAGTGAGAAGCAGCCGTCTGCCATTAGAGTTTGAATCTGCTGCTGTCTGCCATCAGACTTCATTTTCCCTCATAGTGTTAATGCGTTCTTGCTGAAAATGGGCTTTCTTTTAATTGCTTGGGGCTCTGCGGTTTTGGTTCAAATCAATCCAGGGAGCAGAAGGGGAAAATATATTTGATTTATTTATTGTGTCTAGAGCATTTACTCCTGTCTGAAATGTGTCGTTTTTGTAGATGATTCACTCTCGGTGAATCATGAGCTGGTCTAAAGTTGTGCATGGTGTGAAGTGTGTCAGGAACACTCAGAAAACACTCTGTCATCAACCTCGCAGTCGGAGATGATGTGAAATTGAGCTGTGAAGAATTAGTCCAGCCAAAAATGAAAAGTCTGTCATCATTTAATAGTTATCCAAAACTTTTTTAAATGATTTCTAGCATTGATTCTGTAGAACATAAAACGAATATAATTGAGAGTAATATTTTATTTTATTCATTCATTTTCTTATTGGCTTATTCCCTTTATCAATCAGGGGTCGCCACAATGGAATGAACCACCAACTTATCCAGTATATGTTTTACGCAGCAGATACCCTTCCAGCCACAACCCAACACTGGGAAACACCCATACACACTCTGTTACACACACACACACATAGACTACGGTCAATTTAGCTTACTCAGTTCACCTATACCACATGTCTTTAGATTGTGGGGGAAACCGGAGCCCCCGGAGGAAACCCACACCAACACAATAAGAACATGCAAACTCCACACAGATGCCACAAATTGTCACCTTAGAATTATAAGGTTCTATCTGTGTTCTGAATGATTTTGAGATCATGAGCTTCAAAGTTTTCGCTTTCCATAGCAAACAGTATGTGTGTAACATTTGTTTTTTAAATAAAAAGTCTTAAAACGTTAGCAACTTATAAAAAAAACACCCCATAATGTAAATAAGTTGTCATTTCATAAGAATATGTCAATAGCTCAATTTTGACAAAAATGTCAGATAGAACTTTATAATTCTAAGGTGACGAAATGCCAACACAATCTCACGGCAATTCGTAACTTTTTGATTTAGTGGCTAATTCGTATGGATTTGTACAATCTAATTTGTTTAATTTAGTACGATTTGCTTATCCCCCAATGACGGTTGGGTTTAGGGGTGAGGTTGGGTGCCACGCCTCCTTTTTAAAAATTGTACAATTTCGTACGACTGAACTCGTATGAATTCATACGAATTAGCCACTTTACTGACAACTTAAGTATTTTAAGTTTTTTCTCATGAGATCAGGCTGGAAATGCCAACTGACCCAGCCGAGACTCAAACCAGTGACCTTCATGCTGTGAGGCGATCGTGCTACACACTGTGCCACTGTGATACCCTTATTTTATTTTATTTAATTTTATTTATTCATGCATTCATTTCCTTTTCAACTTAGTCCCTTTATTAATATGGGGTCGCTACAGCGGAATGAACCACCAACTTATTCAGCATATGTTTTACGCAGCGGATGCCCTTCCATCTGCAACCCAGTACTTGGAAACACCTATACACTTATTCACACTCAAACACTTCGGACAATATAGCTTACCCAATTCACCTATAGCACGTCTTTGGACTTGCGGGGGAAACCGGAGCACCCGGAGAAAACCCACATGAACAGGGAGAACATGCAAACTCCACACAGAAATGCCAACTGAAGCGCCCTTCTTTAATTTAATTTAATAATTCAGATGGTATATTTTAAATAAATTCTGTTTAGCTGTTCAAAAAAACAATTTTACTTTATGTTCCACACAATTAAGATTTTAAAAATAGTAATAAATGTTTGGGGGGACTTGACTAAATGATTCATTTAAATATTATTATACTAAATACTCATTTTTTGCTGGACTAATTCTTACTATCAATATTAGTAATTTTAAAGGAGACATTTTATGGAAAAATAACTTTATATGGGGTGTAAACAGCCTGATCTCGTGAGAAAATGTATTTTTCACATTTTGTCAGTTTAGTGGCAAATTTGTACGAATTCGTATGAGTTCAGTCGTACGAAAATGTACGATTATAAAAAATGAGACATGGCACCCTAAACCCAACCATCATTGGGTGATTAGCAAATTGTACTAAAATGTACGAATTAGATTGTACAAATTCTTACAAATTAGCCACTAAATCAAAAGTTACGAATTGTCGTGAGATTGCGTTGGGTTTAAACACAGTTGTGTGGAAACAGTGTGTGAATATAGACAGCCTTTAATGATAATGGTTGGATGATTCCAAACATCGAGGACCTCAAGAACAACACATATAAAGAAATGATGCCAACCATAGAGGACTACAAGAACAACATATATGTAGAGATGATGCCAACCATAGAGGACCCTAAGAACAACACATATGAAGAGATGATGCCAACCATAGAGGACTTTGAGGACAACTCATACAAAGAGATGATCTCAACCATCGAGGATTTCCAAGAGAACACATACACTTAATACACAAATACACTTCATTAAACCTGTACACATAGACGTCACGTATATGTAATAAAATTGCAGGTTACTTATGTACATAATAACTTATATTTAATTGTAACTTTAACTTAAACTGATGTTTAATTGTAGCGCGTACTCAGTGGTGCTCGATTCGCTACTAGTTTAGCACTTTGAAATCGCCTGGACCAGCAATCAGAAGGAAAAGGATTCGACTCAAGAGCAAAAAAAAAGGTAAGTAGAATATGTATAAGTATACTTTCACTATTAAACAATTTAAAAGAGAATAACCCAGTCACTGAAATTTTGATAAATTGTCTGTAATAATAAACTCACTCAGATACTTAAAATTTGCAGTAAGTGCAGAAATAACAAAATATAATTTCACAAGTAATTTGAATAATAAGACCACAAAATAAAGAAGATGTCAAAAGTTAAATGCACAGTTCAGAAAATTCAATAGGAAACAGTTCAATTCAAACATCAAAGTCCAATGTTCCGTTAGGGCTCAGATACTAAAAGTCTGGGCTCTTAATGTTCAGTTCAGTTCAGTTCGCAAAAAAAAAAGTAGAAAAAAAATATAGCAATGTTCCTCAACGATGAAAAGTTTAATCCAAAAATTGGGAAAAAAAAAAAAAAATATATATATATATATATAATCCACAAAAAATCCAGGAAGCAAAAGTCAAAAAATATAAATCAAATGGTTCGATCCTACCAGATTTGATGACTGATCCCTTTGTGTCTCACCAGTGACAAATTGATGGGGTGGCTCGCGAGTCCAAACCGGACAGAATGCTCAGGATGGACAGTTCTCAATCACGTCTCTTCAAAGTAAAAAAAAAAAAAAAAAAAAACAAAAAAACCCGGCCAAGAAGAAATGTTGATGATAATGAAAGAAGGAGAAGGAAAAAAAAAAAGGGAATAGCAGCTCTCTGAGGGAATAGATGTTAAAGTATAATAGATTCGTCAGGTCTCCTCTCACTTTTGTCAGTTGCTAGGTCTCAAACTGTCAAGCATTACTGATAGTTTCTCACAGTATCAAATAAATATGAAGTTATTTGTTAATAATCGCTGGATTATTAAGCCGTGTACATCTATTAAGCTCGCGCTCTCTCGTTCAAGTTCAATCGCGTTCTCTCGCACTCTGGCTGTGCGCGCACTCAATAGGGGCGGAGCTAACTTCCGGGTAACTTCCGACTTCAGGTTAAAAGTCTCTCAGGAGTTTTATTCTTTTTCCATCTTTTTACTTGCATAGCAATAAATCTTTAAATTTCTATTTTGTCTTAAGTATTATTGTAAAAATCATTAGATAAATAAATTAAGCAGTCATGTAAGCTAGATTATTGATCTGGGTTACATAATGTTTTGTAAAGCTGCTTTAAAACAACAAAGAGATTAAGCGAAGGAAAATGAATGAATAAATGATTTATGTGCTATACAAATAAACTTGAATTGAATTGAATAAAAAAATTGATTCTTTTTTTTTTATCATCACACTTCATAAAAACAGCCTGTAGAAACCCTTTGATTGGCATTCTCCCTTTGTACATGTCAGAGAGGGAAAGCCCTGCCCATTTGTGACAATCTTTCCCTAATTAGCATAGACAGCCCTGAGTAAGAAGCAGCCGGCCGCCATTAGAGTTTTGAATCTGCCACTGTAGCATCACATAGGCGTTTATAGCTCTGGCCTCTTATGAAAACGGAGTAGGGAGCACAATCTCATTTGAATTTAAAGCGACAGTCACCAAAATGGCACAATTTGGATCAAAGCCTAAAAGTGACAGTTTTAAAGAGTTATAAAAAATTATTTGTGGGCTATTTTGAGCTGAAACTTCACACACACACACTCTAGAGACATTAGAGACTTATTTTACATCTTGTGAAAAGGGGCATAATAGGTCCTCTTTAAGTATAAAATACATTATTTACATATAACAAATAAAATATAATAAAAGTACTATCAATGACAGATTTTTAAATAAAAAATAAAATAAACATATGAATAAATATTATAAATATAAGTTCAAACCTAAATGCATCTATTAAATGTAGTCCTGAATTGGACAAAAGCATCTGCATCACAAGTGTAAAAAATATCTCCTTTTATTTTCTGTTGTTTTTTATGGAAGAACGTAAATACAACAGGTGTGGGATGGCATAAGGGTAAATAAATAATGAAAGTTTACATTTTTGGGTGGACTATCGCTTTAAAAACCTGGTCATAAATAAAATGAGGCTGACAGCATCTGGAAAGCCGGTTTTGCTGATGGATCCTGCACATGGCTGAGGTAATCCACCAAAACCTGCTCTCTGTAATTGGCAGCATAGTGAGCTTCATAGCGAGCGCTGAGCTGTGGGCTGCGGGTTTATTTATCTTCATGTGATTATTTTTATAATCCTGAGCTATTCTGGGGCAAGTGGCTCATCCAACGTTAAGTACAGTGTGAGTCACCTGAGAGCAGAATGGACTGAAAACACGAGCTCCCGTCTCTCAAACAACCTGAGGATGCAGGAGAATCCGAGTGGAAAACTTCCTCTCAACTTTTACGAGGTGAGGGCATGAAGAGGTCACAGCGTCTTTTCTGTTTATTCCACACAAGTCTGAATTATGCGATGTGGTAGACTATAGACTAACGCAGCTCTTCCACTGAAAATGGCCCAGTGAAGTATAAAGCACAAATTTTGAACTTGAATTTTGGGGAAAACAGTGAAAATTGTGAAATGTAAACTCTGAATTCTGAGAATAAATCATGCCCCAAAAATCAATTGTAAGAAATAAACTTGGCTTTCTGAGGGAAAAGTCAGAATCATCTGATATAAACTCTTAAATTGTGGAAAAAAAAGTTTGAATTGAGACAAAACCTGAATTTTGGGGGGGAAAAAAGTAAATTGTGAAACATAAACATTGAATTCTGAGGAAAAAAATCTAAATTGCAAGACATAAATTTTTATTTCTGAGGGAAGTCAGAATCATTAGATATACATTTGTAATTCTGAGGAAAAAAGTCAAATTTGTGAGATAAAACCTGAATTTTGAGGGACGAAGTCAGAACTGTGAGATGTAAACTGAATTCGGAGGAAAAGTCAGAATTGCGAGAGGTAAACATTGAATTCTGAGGGAGTAAAAATCTAAACTGCAAGACATAAATTTGGATTTCTGAGGGAAAAGTCAGAATCATGAGATAAAAACTGTAATTCTAAGGGAAAAGATCTGAACTGTGAGACAACACCTGAATTTTGGGGAAAAAATAAGACTTGTAAGACATAAACTTAGGGATTTCTGAGGAAAAATTCAAAACAGTCAGATGTAAACTATTAATTCTAAGGAAAAAAGTATGAATTGTGAGACAAAACCGGAAAAAAGTCAGAACTGTACTCTATGGATTCAGAGTGAAAAATTCTGAATTGTGAGATGTAAATTGAATTTTGAGGGGCCAAAAATCTGAATTGTGAGATATAAACTCATAAAGAAAAGGCATAATTGTTAGACGGAAGGTTAGAATTCAGAGAAAAAATAAGAAATGCAACACATAAACTTAAATTTCTAAGGGAAAACTCAGAATCATCCGATATAAATTCATAATTCTGAGGAAAAAAGTCCAAATTAGGAGACGAAACCTGAATTTTGAGGGGAAAAGTCCCAATTGTGAGATGTAAACTGATTTCGGAGGAAAAAAGTCATAATTGCGAGATGTAAACATTGAATTCTGAGGGGAAAAAAATCTAAATTGTAAGACATAAATTTGTATTACTGAGGGAAAAGTCAGAATCATCAAAAAAACAGAAAAAAAACAGACTTGTGAGACATAAACTTAGGGATTTCTGAGGAAAAACTGTCCGAATTGTCAAATGTAAACCTGAATTTTGAGTAAAAAATTTAAAATTGTGAGACGAAATCTGAATTTTGAGGGACGAAGTCAGAATTGTAAGAACTGAATTTGGAGAAAAAAGTCATAATTGAACATAAACATTGAATTCTGAGGGGGAAAAATATTAAATTGCAAGACATAAATTTGTATTTCTGAGAGAAAAGTCAGAATCATCAGATATAAACTGTATTTCTGAGGTAAACGTCCAAATTGTTAGAAAAACCTGAATTTTGAGGGGGAAAGTCAGAACTGTCAAGATGTAAACTATGGATTCTGAGGAAAAATTCTGAATTGTCAGGTGTAAATTTAATTTTGAAGGGAAAACAATTTTAATTGTGAGATATAAACTCTGAAATCCGAAGAAAAATAATAACTATTAGACGGAAACTCTGAGGAAAAAATCTGAGGAAAAAATAAGAACTGCAAAATTCAGAATCATCGGATATAAATTCGTAATTCTGAGGAAAAAGGTGAAAAATTGTGAGATGAAACCTGAATTTGGAGGAAAAAAGTCATAATTGTGAGATGTAAACATTGAATTCTGAGGGAAAAAATCAG
This sequence comes from Danio aesculapii, assembly GCF_903798145.1. NCBI lineage: Eukaryota > Metazoa > Chordata > Actinopteri > Cypriniformes > Danionidae > Danio > Danio aesculapii. The sequence continues at coordinate 45,125,005 of NC_079443.1, read as the reverse complement.
AATTGCAAGACATAAATTTGTATTCCTGAGGGAAAAGTCTAAATCATCAGATATAAACTTTCTAATTCTAAGGAAAAAGTATGAATTGTGTGACAAAACCTGAACTGTGAGGAAAAAAGTCTGGATTGTGACATGTAAATTGAATTTTGAGGGGAAAAAATCTGATATGTGAGATATAAACTGAATTCTGAAGAAAAATCATAGACGGAAACTCAGAATTCGGAGAAAAAAATAAGAATTGCAACACAAACTTGGATTTCAGAGTTAAGACTCAGAATCATCAGATTTAAACTTTTCTGAGGAAAAAAAGTCAGAATTGTAAAATGTAAATTGAATTTTGAGAAGAAAAAGTCAGAATTGTTATATGTAACCTGAATTCTAAGGGAAAAAAGTGTGATTTCTGAGACGTAAATTGTGAATTCAGAGTGAAAAAAAGTCAGTATTCTGAGACGTAAATTGTGAATTTAGAGTGAAAAAAAGTCAGTATTCTGAGACGTAAATTGTGAATTCAGAGTGAAAAAAGTCAGTATTCTGAGATGTAAATTGTGAATTTAGAGTGAAAAAAAGTCAGTATTCTGAGACGTAAATTGTGAATTTAGAGTGAAAAAAAGTCAGTATTCTGAGACGTAAATTGTGAATTCAGAGTGAAAAAAGTCAGTATTCTGAGACGTAAATTGTGAATTCAGAGTGAAAAAAGTCAGTATTCTGAGACGTAAATTGTGAATTCAGAGTGAAAAAAGTCAGTATTCTGAGACGTAAATTGTTAATTCAGAGGGGAAAAAGGTCAGAATTGGGAAGACATTTGGATTTCTGAGGGAAAAAGTCAAAATCGTCAGATCTAAACTCATCATTCTGAGGACAAAAATTCAGAGCTATGAGATATACACTCTAAATTCTGAGGATAAATCAGAACTGTGAGACGTAAATTTCAATTTCTAGCAATAAAAATCAGAACCGCATGATGTAAATTAGGAAATCTGAGGGAAATGGTCAGAATTGTGAGAAATACATTTTTAATTATGAATAAAAAATCATAAACCGTGACTGTGGCGTAAACTGAATTCTGAGGACAACGACCAAATATAAGAATTTTGAATATTAACTTCAAGGAAAAAGGCAGAATTGCAACATGTAAGAACAGAAATCTGGGGGAATTCTGAGAGAGAAAAGGCAAAAGTACAAAATAAACTAAGATTTCTTAGGGAAAAAGACAGAATGGTGAGGTGCTAAATTGTAATTCTGAAGAAAAATGAAAGAATTGCACAAACTCATATAGGCGGGAAAGGCAGAGTTACGAAATGTAAAGGAAATTTCTTAGAAACATTGTTTTTTTCAAAATAGCAACAAGTAAACTTCTGAGGAATGTCAGAATTGTGAGATGTAAACTCTGAATCCTGAACCCCTGAAAATGACCCTGTGGTTTCATTCGGTGTGATGAAAACCATCTGCTGTAGTTTGTTTGATGGGGTCACGGTGGTTTAGTGTGCTAATAGTGCTGACTTATTTGGCAATAAGGGTTTATATAGGAGGGGGAAACCCCATCTGTAAGAACAAAAGCAGGCAGGGCAAAGCCACACGGACATTTCTGCCCTTATTTGGACATGCAGGCGACTCCTCTTCCTGCTGGCCTTGTCTGGATCTGAGATTACTGTGGGATTTCTGCTTGACTCACATGCTCCACACTCTGAATTACAAGACACACAGGATCATTTAAATGAACTTCATAAAAAGTGTAACACAATCTTTCACATGACGCCAAGTCTCATGTGCTGAACAGTTTCTGAAAGCCAACACCCAAGTGTGTGCAATGCTTGACAGAAATCCTACTTTCTGTCTCACTTCTCTTGCTGATTTTTCTTTTTAGGGGGGGCAGTTTTACCAAGTGCTGCGGCTTACTTTATAGATTTCTTTGTATGAAATCTCAGAATTCTAATGATAAAAGTTACATTTGGGAGATTTAAACTGAATTCCATGGGGAATCAAGTAATAACTGTGAGACGTGAACTTAATTCTGAGAAGAAAAGTCAGAATTGTGAAATGTAAATGGAGTAATGAGGGGAAAATTCACAACTGTGACATGGCGCACGTCATGATTTTGCCAAGTATGATGTGATCCTGGAATAACATTATGTTGATCTTGGAACATGATTTTTGAAAATGTAATCCCTACCTATTCCCTACCCCTAAACCCAACCATAACTGTAAATTATTCCCAAAATCAGAGGGGAATAATAGTTGGATAACAATCATGTAGAAGTGCATAAACCTAACCTTAAGCCTAAACTTAACATCAACCGTAAACGAATCCCTTAATTCTGATTGGCTGATTGTAACGTTGTTCCAGGATCAACATATATGTTAATCCAGGAACATGTCCAACTGAGTGAAATCAGGTTGGCGGTGACATGGCATGAACAAAATTAAGAATTCTAAGATGTTAACTCCAAATTAAGGAAAACATACATGTAAACTTGGATTTCTGAAGAAAAAAAGTCTGAATACTGACAGCAAGCTCTGAAATTTTGTAGAAAAAAAGAGGTTGTGAACTATCCCTTAACAAATAATATTAGAAAATAATTTAGACTATTTAGAAATATCCTGATGCAAACAACCAAAACCTACATCTGTATCATTTCTCTTCTAATAAACGGTCAATTTTAAAGCATTAAAATAGTCTATTTATAAACAATTATAAAAATAAAATAATATAACTATCAGCCCACATATTTTAATTTCATTTACTTCAATTAAATTACATTTATTTTTATTTTTTTTTAAGAATATTCTGGTTAAAGTAAGCCTAAATGACAATTGGCAATAATAGTATTTGATTTTAAACAAACTTATAGCATCAAATAAATAAATAAATTAATTAATTAAGGTTGTTTAATTCATGCAATTATTTCCTGTGAACTGTAGCCATTGATTACACTAATTCATTTGATTTATTATATGAATAACTATATTTGCATGCTTATTTTAATAAAATTTTATAAAGAAATTCCTTTAATTTCATGAAATAAACTGTAAAAAAATGCTTGGTTCAGGATAATTCCTTCATCTTGTCCTGACACAAACTGATTCATTTAACTTAATTGTTTTAACAAAATTAGGTGAAGTGAACTTAAAACATGCCAAAAAACCTTCAAGAATTGTGTTGATTCAGCTCGTTTTAAATAAGTAGTTTAAACAAGCAGCAAAATTTTTTTTTTTTCAGTGTAAACTAATAAAATAAAATAAAATAATACAAAATTAAACCTACATCTGTAGCACTTCTCTTCAAATAAACAATTTTGAAGCACTGAAATAGTCCATTTATATACTTTTTTGGTTGAGATGTCAGTTGACGTAGCAATATTTGGGCATGATATAATCAGATCAGAAAAGGGCAAAGACAAAGTAAAGGGCAAAACGGAGCGATCTTAAAACACACTCACCCCACGTGACACTGGCACTTCTCCAATTCATGATGGATGGCATAAGAGCACACACTCTTGCCATAACACACAAAAGACAGAACGAGAGAGTGAGAGACGCTGTTGTTGCCTTGTTTTGAACGCCAATTAGGGGCTAAAATAATTAGGAGGAGACTGTCTGCCGACTGCTTCCTCACCACCAGCAATCTGTGTGTTTGAAGCCCAGATGAGCCGCTTCACAAGCTCTCACAAAGAGCCATTGTTAGGGGACGCTCTGGACAAACGTGCCCAGGCTAATTTCAGACACACTCTTTTAGGAATGAGATGCAGTGGCTTGCACTACAATAAATCACAATTTGGTGTAGGCATGGGCAGGTATAAGATTCTGATGGTATGATGTCTGGTTAAAACCAAAGACAAATTTTACATTAAACACAATATATATTTTTTTAAAGGGCACCTATGATGAAAATCATCTTTTGGGAGCTGTTTGGACAGTTCTGTGTGCAGGTATAGCGTGTCCACAGTCATATTGGGGTGATATAAGACAATAAGTCTCTTTTTTTTATTTTCTGACATTAAAATAGGATCTATATCCCTCCCATTCTGAGGCCCACAGCAACGTGACATAGGGGTGCGGTTTCCCCACCCACTGAATTGATTGACAGCCGTCTATTAATATATCTCCGTAAGAACACGTACAATCATATCAACAAGACAGGACATGAGCAAAGCAATTAGGAATAAAAGATCTGTTCAGCTCTCTGTGATCATCAATCATCATCAAATGTGATCAAGAATGAGTGTTACAAGTTTAAAACGTTTTTAAAACAGAGCATGTGTGTAATGAATTACAGCGATTTTACCGTCTTTATCACCACAGTCACGTGTCAGTACAATTATAAAAGAAGACGCTTCAATCCTGGTTTGTGGATGTTGAATTGGGCTTATTTTGTACATTAACATAACGGATATCCATACAGCAGTGGATATTAACATGTATCCTGTCACATTTGTGTGCAAAAACTGACTCCACGACAAATACATCAAATAATCATTGGGAAAATTCTTACTGTAGTATTTCTCAGAAACGTTGCGTGAGATCTGTTTCCTTCATGTCTGTCACTGTGCTGTTTATCCGACGCTGCCAGAGATTGAGGCACACTCTGACAGGTACGTGAGAACGGTGGGCGGGGAGAACTAGCATTAAATGCACAGGCAACAAAAACAGCTATATTGTGTTCAGAGCAGAACATTCCAACATTCTGAAAGCTATAATAAATAATCTGATGGCTGTTTTGAGCTGAAACTTCACAGACACATTCTGGAGACACAAGAGACTTCTCTTGAATCTTAAAAAAGTGGTAAAATAGGTGCCCTTTAAGAAACATTTTAAATGTTTTGGAAGAGTAAACAGGCCAGGCTAAATAATTAACATAAATCATTAACTTCAGCTATCTTCGTTAGTTTTAAAGATACAGTCTTTACAATGTAAAAAATGCATACTTGGATATCTTTCTTTTCTTTGGATATAAAGTAAGCTACTACACTGCTCAGGTCTACATCATGCTTGGATGTTGGTGTATAAGATGTGTTTGTTGTCAATGGTTTTATGAATCATGGGCTGGCCAGTAGCTTTTGATGTGGAGGATTATTTTTTTCCTGGAAATGTAAAGCAAGCAAAAAACAAAACAAAACAAAAAAAAAAAAAACGAAGAAAATTACATATATACCGTAGGAATGGTATAACAGAAAGTTTTAGTGGTTTTAAAACAACACTGACTCATTCTGAAAACGTAGCCCTATACGAATTTCTAGAGATCTCGAATTATGTAGCCAGAGATACATATGGCTGCATTTCGTCTTTAAAATAAATGCTACGCTACAGGGGTCGTATGACACTGTACATTTTCACGCTTACCAGCTGACCGCTTACCTCAGTATGGACGGCTTTTCTGCTGTTACCAGTTTGTCCAGTCACTCGCCATGTACGTCGGCCGACTTGAGACACAGAGAGGAGTTGACCACGACGACGGAGTTCGAGTCTGGCGAAGAACGGTTCCACAAAAACAGGTAAGACAAAAACAGAAGCTAAAAAATAAAATAACAAGTAAATAACAGGGTGAGAATGTGGTGAAATCTAAAAACGTAGTGAAAATCAGGCGAGGGCTTTTCTTTTTCCTGGATTGCTTTAATTTAAAACACTGCAGTTGAGTTTAGGGAATTGGGTGGGAGGGTCAATCGGTGCTTTTTAAAACACTATTGTTTGGGTTTAGGGAAGGAAGAGGGTGGGTCAGTCGAACGGTCAGTCAGTCAGTCAGTCAGTCATTCAAACTGTTAGTCGACAGCACTCTCTGGTGGATTTCCTCGAAAACAGCCGGCGCTACTGACACTCGCGAGTGAAATTTGAGATCTCGAAAAGTGTATACAGCGGCCTCTGGTGGATCTGTGAAAACAAAAACTGCAAAAAAAACTTAGCTCCTGGGACGTATTTGGCGCTCTGCAGAAATGTATGGCTTGCATGGTTCGGGATCTGTAGTGCTGTGCATCGTTGGATTTGTTCTTCAGTGTTTGGACTCTTAGTAGTGATTTTTAAACCACACTGAACTGAGCTAAACTGAACTGAACTTAAACACTACAAACTGAACTACACTGTTCCAATTTACTATGACCTTTTATGTGAAGCTGCTTTGACACAATCTACATTGTAAAAGCGCTATACAAATAAAGGTGAATTGAATTGAAGTATATAGCGGTACGTTTTCAGAATGAGTCTGGGTTGTTTTAAAACCTTAACTCTTTCAAATTGCAGTAATCCTTGAAACCGGTTATCGTGCTATGTCTTGGTGATGATGTTTGGTTTCAACGCAGATATACTCAGATTCATTCCACCGTCTATGTTTCTCTATGGTTGAGGATGAGAGTGAGCTATTTGGTGAGGTTATTATGTTCCAGTACAGTTCTCTGGAGAAGTGAGAGAGGAAGGGTGAAGGGTGTACTTTACTTGCACAATTACTATCATGCACAATGCTATACAATGGACATGGTTCTAATTGAAAAAAAAATGTGTGTGTGAACGGGAGATTGTGTGGGAGAGTGTTGTAGGTTGCGACTGGAAGGGCATGTGTAAAACATATGTCAGGGTAATTGGCGGTTCATTCCGATAGAGATTGAGTGAGTGTTTTCATGTCCATTTATAATCATTCACTCAAAAAATGGCTTTTGCTGCTTGTTTAAACTACTTATTTAAAATTGAGTTGAAACAACACAATTCTTAAGTTTTTGGAGGCAACTTAATTGTTTTATGTTCAACCAATTGATTTGTGTTGGGACAACATGACATGATGATTTTTAGAATGTTCTGCATTTTGATAATATTTTTAAAGGTTATAAATAAATAAATAAATGTATGTTTTTAAGTAGATATAAACACCCTTTTAATAATTATATAATATCTAAGTCCATTTAAAATATATATTGTAAACAATACATACACTGTAAAACCTAACAGTCAACTTTATCAAATGAAATGAGTGTAGTTAACTCAAAATGTACTGAAAGTTAATTCTACTCATTGAAAAGAGTTTTGAACTCAGTGTTGAAGGTAATGAGTTAATTACATACCTCATTACTTCAACTTAAATCGTACTCATTTAGATTAGTTTCTCACACTTAAATGGTTTAAATCAATCGGTTTCCTCAAACGGTTTGAGTTGCTTTAACTTATTGGGTTTTACAGTACTCAGATGGGTTGAGTTCTCTTCATTTATTGGGTTTTACTGTGCTCAGATTGCTTCGTTTACTTAAATGGATTAAGTTCATAGTATTCATTATGATTAGTTTTGTACTTAAATGGTTTGTTGCAATCGGTTTCCTCAAATGATTTGAGTTACCTTAACTTATTGTGAAAATAATGTTAGTGCAAAAAAGTTTTCAAAAAGGTTGTTTCTTTAAAACTGTTTAGTTTAAATTACTTACGCATGTAATTACAATTGAATGTAATTATTTTTTAATAAAGCCAGTGCTTGAGATCACCAATATAGATTCAGTAAGATTCACCCTTTTACAGCCTCCCCAAATATTTAGATTTAATTTCGTTTGATGAAATTACATTTATTTTTTAAATAATATTCTGGTTAAAATAAGCCAAAATGATAATTAGCAATAATTGCATTTGATTTTAACAAAATAATAACATCACATAAATAAATAAAGGCTGTTGAATTCATGCAATTATTGTTTTCTTTTGAATACATTTAAAAGCAATGAGAACAAAATGTGAACTGTAGCCATTCTTGATTATACTAGTTTATTTGAGTTATTATATAATTAAATAAATAATCATATCACAGCAAAAAGGTTGCTGGTTCGAGCCTTGGCTGGGTCAGTTGCCATTTCTGTGTGTAGTTTGCATGTTCTCCCCGCATTCGTGTGGGTTTCCTCTGGGTGCTCCGGTTTCCCAAAGTCCAAAGACATGTGGTACAGGTGAATTGGGTAAGCTAAAATTGTCCGTAGTGTGTGTGAATGAGAATGTATGAGTGTTTCCCAGTGAATGGTTGCGGCTGGAAGGGCATCCGCTGCATGTGTAAAACATATGCTGGATAAGTTGGCGGTTCATTCCGCTGTGGCGACCCCTGATTAATAAAGGGACTAAGCCAAAAAATTAATTTTATGAAATACACAAAAAATGCTGGGTTCAGGATAATTCCTTCATGTTGTCCTGACACAAACTGATTCATTTAATTTAATTGTTTTTACAAATTTAGGTGGACTGAACACAAAACAATTAAGTTGAAAAAAAAAACCCTTAAGAATTGTGTTGATTCAGCTTATTTTAAATAAGTAGTTTGAACAAGCAGCAAAACGATTTTTTTCAGGGTAATTTCATAGTGCAAAATAAAACTAATAAAATAAAATAAAAATAAATAAATAAAATAAAAACATTAAATTAAAAAAATTAAATATAAATAAATTAATTAGAAACAAATACAATAAAATTTTAAATTAAAATTAAAATTAAAATTTAATAAAACAAAACAAAACAAAACAAAAATAAATTAATTAGAAACAAATACAATAAAATTAAAAAATAAAATTAAATAAAACAAAACAAAACAAAATTAAATTAAATAAAAAAAAATAATATAAATTAATTAATTAATTAATTAGAAACAAATACAATAAAATTAAAAAATGAATAAAATAAAATAAAATAAAATAAAATAAAATAAAATAAAATAAAATAAAATAAAATAAAATAAAATCAGTATAATAGAAGTAAAATGAGCTGGACACATTTCCTCATGACATTTGTAAAATCCATTTTCTTTGACGGAAAAACATTCAGTCAAGACCTTCAACCATAAGCATCTCTACGAAGAAAGAGAAGGTTCATTTCCAATAGTTGTGCAGCTGATTTTTTATGTTTTTCTTCCTGGCATCCAGAGAAGGGGGATAGCCGGCACTTCTTAAAGTTGACAGGTTAACAGTGCAGTAATCCCAGCAGCAGCTGCGGTCTGTGGAAGCATCTAGTGTTGCTGTGTGTGTGTGTGACTGCTAAAACTGCCATTACAATCACCTCCCTTAGGAGCTACTTAGCGAGCTCTCCTGCATCATCATGAAGACAAAGGCGCTTGGCTTTGAGGGCCAGAAGCCTCTCGCGTGTGGATTCAGTGCCATCTGTTGGCGGAGATGAATTCACACTCACAGATCAAGCCATCAGCCCAGAACAAAAACAGGAGTCCAAACTTCCATGCCAATAACTAAATGCAGTTCTATTAAGGGTATAAAGAATTTGTTCATACAGATTTATTTAGATGCACCATAAAAGTGAACACAGCAAAATGAATACATTTTCAGTTTGTTGGTAAATCGTCCCTTTGATTGTAAATATAGTGACAAGATATCAACTAAATTTAATCAATTTACAATTCATTGAGAAATTTATATTCCAGTTATTTAATATTAACACTTTAAGGTGCACTGATTGAAAATTATTTTTGGCCCACATTTTGCATTGAATAATATGTAATGTAAATTTATATAGCACATTTATTGTGTATGGCCATACACCCAAAGCGCTCCACAATCATGAGGGGGGCAGCCAGTGTGCAGCATCCAAGTGGATGATGCGATGGCAGCCACAGGACAACAGCGCCAGTGCGCTCACCACACACCAGCCATTGGTAGTGATAGACAGTGCTAGAGCAAATTTGGTGGATGGGAGGCCATGATCCGTAAGGGCCGATTGAAGGACTTTGGCCAGGACACCGGGGTTACACCCCTACTCTTTACGAAAAGTGCCATGGGACTTTTTAATGACCACAGAGAGTCAGGACCTCGCTTTAACGTCTCATCTGAAAGACAGCGCCCACTGACAGTTTAGTGTCCCCTTCACTTTTTACTGGGGCATTAGGACTCACACAGCCCACAGGTTGAGCGCCCCCTGCTGGCCTCTATAACACCACTTCCAAAAGCAACCTAGTTTTCTCATGTGGTCTCCCATCCAGGTACTGACCAGGCTCAGCCCTACATAGCCTCAGTGAGTAACCAGTCTTGGGCTGCAGGGTGATATGGCCGTGGACATATCACCCTGATATATACTGACACAACTCTGATAAATAGTAATAAGCAATTAAAATAATAATGATAACCTATGGATAGAAGGTCAACCAGGTGGTTATGATGCCTGTTAAGGTTAAAGGTGTCTCAATACATTTATTTGTCTTTAACCAATACATACTATTTTAACTATATATAGAGATATAATATAATATAATATAATATAATATAATATAATATAATATAATATAATATAATATAATATAATATAATATAATCCCTTTATTAATCAGGGTTCAGTTAATTATTATAAAATAAACCTTACATACCAACAATCAATCACTACTTTAATTTATTTATTTAATTCAGTATTTTAATTCAGTATTTCAGTAATATTTGAAACAAATAATTTATAAAAAATAATTATGATTTACTTAAAAATCACTACTCATAACTGTAATTATAATTGTATATCATTTTGTAAAATTATATTTTTACATAATTATTTATTTAATATAAATATAATGTAATAAGATAATAATAATTGGCAGCTTATTCTGCTGTGGTGACCTCTGATAAAACAGGTACTAAGCTGAAGGAAAATTTACGATTAATAATAGTTCATTTATTCATTCATTCATTTTCTTTTCGGCTTAGTTCCTTATTAATCAGAGGTTGCCACAGCAGAATGAACCGCCAACTTATCCAACATATGTTTTACACAGGGAATGTCCTTCCATCTGCAACCCATCACAGGGAAACACCCATACACTCATTCACACACATACACTATGGACAATTTAGCTTACCCAATTCCCCTATAGCGCATGTCTTTGGACTCGTGGGGGAAATAATATAATATAATATAATATAATATATATAATATAATATAATATAATATAATATAATATAATATAATATAATATAATATAATATAATCAGTACATTACAAACTATAAATAGCTTAAAATATGCAAAAATTCTAAATATTTCAAATAAAAAATGAAAAAAAAATGTATATTTAATTCAATTTAATACAATATAAAATGTATATAAACCGCATTTTAAAATTGACCATTTAGCAAAATCTATGCTGTATAAAATAAAATGTTGCTAATAAAACAAATTTATAAACATATGTTATTTCAGGTTTTCTATTTCAAAATGTCACATACTATTAAATGTCTTGCTGTTTCTTTATTTAACTGTTTATGAAACATCAGCAATTTGACTGAAAACGGTATCTACACCTTTTTAGTGTACAAAATACTACAGTAAAAATGAGACGATAGCATAAATACATTTATTATTCCTACACACTAAACCCAAATCCTTTACTACATTGGAAAAAAAGGATTTATTCATTCAGTCATTATCTTTTAGGCTTAGTCCCTTTATTAATAAATAAACCGCCAACTTATCCAGCATATGTTTTACACAGTGGATGCCATTACAGCTGCAACCCATCACTGGGAAACACCCATACACTCTCATTCACACACATACAAAAAAGATTTACCAATTTTTTTAAAGAATAACTTACAAACTCATACTGAGGGCAGATTTGGCTTCAGCTTCCAGGAATATTTTCATCAATTCTGCTAAAACAATTTTAGAAACGCTCACACTCTCTTTGATCAGCTGTCTCGAAACACACGGCGGATCTAAATATTGTGATTCTGGAACATACTGGTTTGAGTGGGAGAGTTTCACACCTAAAACCAGAACACTCGATAATGAAAGAAAGTGCTGAGACCTAATTAGGGTCTACGGGGAGTGTGTGCTTCATCTAAACGGCTCCAAATGAAGACAGAACGAAGAGTACTTGTACTGACTGAACACAGAACTTTTTTTGTGTGTTAACACAGTATTATGCAAAAGAAAAGATACAGCCAAATGCATTTAATTAAACTGGGTATTATAAAACACAGAGGACTGGCACAGTTTATCAGAGCACGCTTAAACGGATAGATTGGTTGTTAAGGATGAAAATCAGATTTATGGGCCGTTTCCACTGAGTGGTACGGTACGGGTTGGTCACCTTTATCAGGCTTGCATTTCCACTGCCGAAAGGGTACCAATGGCACCGTTTTAGTGGGCGTGGTGTACGACAGAAAGTTTCGTTCAACCCAAGCGGCAACCTCCCGCTCTCCCTCGGGAGGCCAATACGGAAGTAACTGAAACTGCAATTCATCAAAATTCCGCTAGTCCTGGCTCCATAATAGAGCAAGTTGCAATTGAGCCCACTGTTAGAATGGTCAACTTTACAGCAGAAACAAAGGTGTTTACAGCCTGGTACAAAGAACGATTTTGGTTCATATAGCTATTATTACCCTCCATGACAACTGTGAGGGGGGTGAATTTTTTTATAACTCATCCATTTCCTTTATATTAGGTTATATTAAGTTTGCATAATTAAGGGCGTGGCCACTTGAGTGACAGCTAGGTCTCGCTGGTCACCGTCACTTCACCTCAGCTGAATCCGGCAGATTAGCCACTGATCTCGGCATATTCATCGTATTTTTGTTTTGTTTTATGTGGCTTTACACAGTCAGCTGCCTTTTGGACTTATTTCTTACACTTATCAGATGATATGGGATGCTGTGTGCATTTAATTGTGCTCACAAACCATTCACGTGGCCTCCGTTTCCCATGTGAGTAAAGTTATATACTTGTATACCATCTCTATAAATGTATTTGTTTTATTTAAGATCATTTATCATTAATATTTTTCTTTAGACCCGTAAAGCACTCCAGAATGTGACAGATTGATTAGCTGTAGGCTCTAGAACAGTCATCTGAAGCGTTGTCATACAGTGTTGTGCTGGATTTTATCAATAGTCTTTGCATTTACTAACACACACTATATCTGAAGTGTTTGGAAGTAATTCGTGTTTTCCTCCTGTAGAAAAACGTCATAAGAGCAATGTTTAGTGGCTCACTGTATTACTACAGTGTTTTTGAAAGTCTAATCACTTTACTGATATAGTGTACAGCCAAGCACATGTGGTCAGAACACAAACGAGTCGCAGGTAATAGAGTATCGAGCGTTTCTCCCAAAGTAAAGTCTGTCTGCCAGGTCCAAGCAAAGTTCCAGCAGGTGTCTGTAGCTCCGCCCACTCTCCGCCTCTTTGCCCTTGTTTGGTATCCCGCCGTGGGTGTGATGACGCGCGAACAAAATGGCGACGGTTGGCCGCGCCTACTTGTGGCTTCTTTTGCGCTCTTCAGAAACCTATGGGTGACGTCACGGATACTCCGTCCATATATTTTACAGTCTATGGTTCAACCACATTCTCGCTCGAGGAAATGTTAAAGCTATACAGGTCGTTCACACATCATATGAGAAGCACCTCTCACAAAACAGATGCTTTATATACATAAATACTTGTATATAAATGTTCATTATTCATGTTCATGCAGATCAATGATGAATAGCCTACTGTAACAACTGCAATTATATAAAATAAATAAATAAATGCAACATATATGAACACATACAGCCCCTTACAGTCTCTGATATGTAACCAATTACAGAAAAACTACACTCAACATACATTTAGTCCTTATCTGGATTCAAAAACAACACACAACATATAGCCCAGTCAGTGCAACCCATCTTTTTTCTTCACCAGCATATGTAACCTCTTGTTAGAAAGTAATTCCGTCATTCTGAGCTTATAATAGTCCAAAAGGTGATGATAATAGTTAAACATGGCAGTTTGTTCATGTTTTAGGTTGCTGAAAGAATCATTTGCTCCTTTGTTTTTCGCACTTCACTCTCACGTTTGTCACACGCATGTGAGCTCAAAAAGTTAATTCAAATATAGATGCATGCGTGAGCTCTCTTGAAAAAGCGAAACTGCTCGCGTTTTAGACGGCCTTATAAACAACAATGGGACACAGGGTAGATCCTGCTCTTCTTCTTGGCTTTGTAACTGTTCATCAAGACGACGACAAGGTTTGTTTTAGCTCGGCTTGACCATGGCTCGTTATTATATGTATATTTTATTCCGGTGTAATGTCTTGGCTGTGTATTTAAAAATGGCGCTTCCTTTATTTTTATTCTCCTGACTTGTTGCATGAGCTAATGACATATCTCTGTAAACCAATAGGTACCTTTTGGTAGTGAAAACGGCCATAAAAGCATACCGAACCGTACCACTCAGTGGAAATGGTCCATTAAAGTCTGCATGAAAGGGAAGCTGATAAGACTTTTATTTCAGTGTGTTAATGTACTTCCAAATGAAACAGAATATTGAGTAGGGTGCGGGGCTTTCTTTTTGAGCATCATTCCCTTGAAGCAAACTAACAGTAAGAGGGGTGTGGTTAAAAGCCAAAAAAAAAAAAAATCATCGATCCATAGTAGTGATTGGTCATTCTTGAACGATTGGTTCATTTTAAACGAATCTTCATTGTGACTCAGGAACGATGAGTCCTCTCAGGGAGTGATTGGTTCATCTGCGCATGCGCACATTTGTGCAGGTGGTTTGATTCATTTTTTAAGTCTTTTAAGTCATTCATCACATGAAAGAGAAGCCAATCATATGCATTTAGAGCCAAAAAAATATTTGGTTTGTTCATCTCTCGAGTCCTCGATTTGGGTCATTCGTTCATCAAGTTAAAGACAGAAGCCAATCATATGCATTTGTAGCCGGAAAAATATTTGAGCCGCTCATTTCTCGAGTTCTCGGTTTGAGTCATTCGTTCATCATGTGAAAGACAGAAGCCAATCATATGCGTTTAGAGTCGGAAAAAGATTTGATCCGTTCATTTCAGTTTGAGTCATCACTCTTTACATGCTGTCACATGATAAAAGAACGACTCAAAAACCCAACGACTCAAAAGGTGAACTAATCATGGCTCCTTTTGGCTCAGACTGTGTACATTAGTTAAGATTATATGTGACTGTCAGTGTGACGAGAACGAAGCACTCAAATTTGAAGACATGAAGAGGTGAGCAAAGAGACAAAAATACCATCATAGACAAAAGACCAGGTAAACAATGAATGATTATTTGCTCTTTCTTATAGCATTCTAGTTATGACTTGTTTGTAGTGTGATCAACGTTTGGGCTAGTTGTAGATGTGTTTGGAAGCAACTCGTAACATTTTAATAATATTCTGGCAAATGACTCGAAATAAGATTTGTTCATCTCGATGAACAAGACTCAAAGGTCCGAATCTGTAAAATTATCCAAACTTCCCACCACTAATCTATAGGCGGAAATGACAAACTGCAAGATTTGATGTTTATATCTTCGATATATTAATTTTGCTAAATGTTTTTTGAGCACACTTGCTTATAGATATCCTTAAAATGAACATACTGATACTAACATCTATAAAAGCTTATTTTAATTTCATGGGACCTTGAGGAATGTGACTGAAGGAGCCATCAAAGTGATGTCAACAGAAGGACCGCCACTCCAAACGTTGAAGCAAATGCTCACACCTTGATTGAAGATTACCAAAAGAAACAACAAAAAAAAATCAGTGGAACAACTTGCAAGAAATTATCGCTTACCAAAAGAACAACAACATGCGCTAACAAAACAAACATTGTAAATTTTGATTTCTCATGTGCTTTAAGTACTATAACTGGGACGTGATGCATACTATCTCAGAAAATGTGAAAAGGACGACAGAATAACCTCAAACCACTTCGCAATTTCATTACAAATTTTTTGTTGTTGGATGAATCAATGAACTACAAACTCTCAACATATAAGCCACTGAGCAACTTAATTTTAAAAGGAAGTGTACTGAAGAATGTTGGTAAAGTGTTATATATTTTTTTTGGGCAAGATATATTTTAAGCCAGCTATATCTGTTTTTAATCTTGAGATGCCTAAAGCTTGTCGACAACTTCTTAAAACTCACTTGGGACAGGTATATATTAATTTCTGCAGTATATACCCAGATGCAAGTGGAATACCTTTGCATATTTCATAATTTCAGCGAGGGTGATGGACTATAAACACACGTGTAAATGACTTCACTTGTGAACCTAAACACTACAGGGTACATATCGAACTACATAAAATTGTAAATACAAGCAACCCCAATTAAATATAGACATGTACAAATGTATAAAAGCATATATTAATGCATGGACATGTTGTGCATTTGTGCCGTACAGTCGCGACTCATTTTGGCCGTGGAGAAGACGTTTCATTCAGTTCAACAGTACAATATTTGTGTCATCCTGCCTTGACCCCTTTTGGCTGGAGAGAGCACGTTGCTGTCCGACCAATGTTTGCTGGGAGAGTGCTTCACCAATGATCATCCGATTAGAAACATCAATACCAACACCTCATGCTTTAACCTCATATAAAGAAAAATTGCCTGAATTTAAAGTTCATCTGAACAAGAAACCACTGTAGACTGTAAATTTTCAACTGAAAGTAAATATTGAATAGGAAGCAAGATTTTATTTGTACAGTCCTCCGATTAGAAGTGGGGCATAGTTAGCAAATTTCACATATACTGTAGAAGGACTTGATTAAATATTACCAAAACCATTTCCCCCAGAGTAATTTACACTGATTAAGACTTAAGACTAATAATGTGCACTGGAAAAACATACATTTTAATTTAATGTGGATTTTAAAATGTCATGCGGCTAATATGGCTAAATTACTATGGTCTCTGACTTTATTCGCACAGAGCATAGCTAGATTAAAAGCTCAACTTTAACCTAAAGCATAAATAACTTACACGTTTATTATGCACATGCTTCTTTGGTTTTCTGTGTACTGTAGTAAGTGTATAGTTTTCTTTGCAACAGCCAGCACATCAGAACAGAGCAGAGCAGTGATTTGTCAGTGAGTTGAATCAACTTTACACCACAATGACTACCATATGTAAATATATCCACTTACCGTTCAAAAACGTCCTAAATCTCTTCTCTCCATCATGAAAAGCTTTAATCCACCACTGGTCATTTCTGAACTTTGGGTTAGCTGGTGTTCCTGACAGAAATCAATGGCACGTGTGTGCCCTCTTCAGGAAAGCAAGCTCATTTGCATTTAAAGGGACACTCAAAATAAACCATTTTTTGCTCACCACATATAGGGGTGAATTTGACTAATTTATATAAGTGATCAGATTTTATTGTTTCTGTCAGAAATGAATGGCGTGTAACAGTTCTGGGGCCTCGTGTATCAACGCTGCGTACGCACAAAAACTTTGCTTAAGCCAGATTACACGCTCAAATTTGGATTTACTAACGATGAAATTAACGTGAGAATGTGTTGGTCCACGCCTACTTCATGTCTGATGTACGTGTATTTCTTGTGTGTGTTTGTTTTAGTTCCATTGGCGACTCCTAGAGGCAATTATGTTACATTGCACACTTCAAAGTGTCTGAGCCGTGCAATGCCAGCTGTGTGGGACGGGATCATCCGCATGTTTAGGTATATAAGGTTTCCATACCATGCTGCTGGACCGCGGTAAAGTAATGAATGTCAAACGTCAAACTAACGTTAGTTTGACATTTGACATTCATTAGACATTCGATTTCAAACCAATTAAATTCTTTGCTCCTGTTATAGTTTGAGCCAAAAATAGGTCAGATAGGCATAAATATGTGCCCTTTGCTGCACAAGGCTTAATTTCTCGAAAAAAAAAATAACCATACAAATGAATTAAACAATTCAACCTTATGATATTATACAATTAAACCAGCACCAAAATGTTCAGAAAAACACCCTGCTTATGGCAAGACTTTGGAATTAGCACTTTATTTTTTTAGAATATTTTTTAAAATATCGTTTAATGTAAAAGTCAATTAAACTCTGACACCATTTGAGTTAAAATATTCAAATCAACTCTAAAATTGTTAGTCGGCCACAATTGAGGCAACTCTCTACTCAAAGGGTGTTAGTTCAGCATCCCCTGGCCTGTTCCCCCGCCTGTTCGGTCCACACTTTGACAGTGCGCCGCTGTTCTCCTCCTTTACACCGGATCATTACTTTTTTTAATTCACTCACAGTGCGATGTTCAGACCCCACTGTGTTAACCGCATCAGCTAAACTCTCTCACTCTTTTTCTTTTTTCTTTTGTTATTAATTCCGGAGGACAAACTTGCAAATAACTGTTTTCTCCAGTCTACCTCCGATAGGAGCACCTCCAATTCACATTCTGTGAAGTTTCTCTTCTTGCTTGCTTTAGCCATTGCTTTTTCGTTTGGTTTTGCCAAAGTGGAGTCATTACCATATTCATAAGGGGGAGGAGGCGGGGAGGGGTTTTGCGCTCGTGCGCTCAGATTCATGTTAATTCGGATGTACAAAGAGAATATGCGTGTGATTTCACGTACGCAGTGTTTCATACATCTGATTGTTTTACTGCATACGCACATTTACAGCTTTGTCTGTACGCAATGTTTTACTATGAATTCAATGCAAGTCTTCATACATGAGGCCCCAGGCCTTTACAAGAATGCAGAAGTTTGTTTGCATTTAAAGGGACACACACAAAATATATATTTTTGTTAATTAGTTTGTATTAATTCTTGTTTTTTGTCACACACATACAGTGGGTATGTAAAGTATCTTTTATAAAGAATCTTTTTCTTCATTAATGTACACACCCCATATTGACAGAAAAACACAGAATTGTTGACATTTTTGCAGATTTATTAAAAAAGAAAAACTGAAATATCACATGGTCCTAGGCATTCAGACCCTTTGCTCTGTATTACTCACTCTTTTCATCTAATACAGTCATGAGTCTTTTTGGGAAAGATGCAACAAGTTTTTCACACCAGGATTTGGGGACCCTCTGCTGTTCCTCCTTGGAGATCCTCTCCAGTTCTGTCTGGTTGGATGGTAAACTTTGATGGACAGCCATTTTTTGGTCTCTCCAGAGATGCTTGATTGAGTTTAGGTCAGGGCTCTGGCTGGGCCATTCAGAAACACTCACAGAGTTGTTGTGAAGCCAATCCTTTGTTATTTTAGCTGTGTGTGTAACCGGTTCTGCGTTGTGTTTTCTTTATATGTGAGAATAACCAGATGGATATCAGCAGTTGTGACGGCTCTTTAATCACTCCTGATGTAAACAAAAGCACAGATTTTACAGTGTGTCTTCGCCCTTATAACTCCTCTCTCCCATGTGCAGTCAGTGCAGAAAGGGCAGAGGGGGAAAGAAAGAATAAAACTCCTAATAATATCAATTTCACAATAAGTAAAACAACATACCTGATGTAAACAAAAGCACAGATTTTACAGTAGTCTTAGCCCTTATAACTCCTCTGTTAAAAGGGAAAGTGCAATGCATTTAGCATTCACATGCTTCAGTTAGAGAAAAATAAATCAAAACCTCAATTAAAGTGAAAACACAAAAATAGTGAAATATATATGAAAAATAAAGGTATAAATATTATTTAAACATGAAAACTAGCTTCAAATATGATTTTTAAGTAAAGATGATTTAAAATTGATTAGAGTTTAGCAGACCCCCATCTCTCCCATGTGCAGTCAATGCAGAAAGGGGAGAGGCGGGTGCAAAACAGGAAATTAAAACTTAAGCTTCCTTAGAAATTTAAAGAAGAAGACGCACAAAATGACAAACACCCCTGGTATACTTACTAAACACTTCAGGTAAAACACACATTTTGTAAAATCCTATAAATAAAGTGAATTATAATTTTCATACCTGTTACATGTGCTTAGGGTCATTGTCATGTTGGAAGGTAAACCTTCAGCCCAGTCTGAGGTCCTGAGCTCTCTGGAGAAGGTGTTTGTCCAGGATATCATTATACTTGGCCGCATTCATCTATCCCTCAGCTGCTTCCAGTCGTCCTGTCCCTGCAGCTGAAAAACACCCCCACAGCATGATGCTGCCACCACCATGCTTCACTGTTGGGACTGTATTGGACAGGTCATACGTAGTGCCTGGTTTTCTCCACACATACAGCTTAGAATTAAGGCCAAAAAGTTCTATCTTGGTCTCATCAGACCAGAGAATCTTATTTCTCACCATTTTAGTAAACTCCATATATAATAAAGAGTATAATATAATAAAGAGTGAAAACTGAAGAGGGTCGGAATACTTTCCGCACTCACTGTAGAGGCAAATTTGACAAGTTATAATAATCAGCAGGTTTTGTTGTTTCTGTCAGAAATTAATGGAGTGTAAAAGCTCAAGAAATCAGAAGCTCACTTGCATTTAAATGGACACACACAATTGTTTTACTCACCCACATAGGGTTAAGTTTGACAAGTTATAATAATGATCTGTGAGTGTTTTTTTTAGCTGAAACATTTTTTTAGCTGAAATTGTAGTCCTGAAAATTGGATATCTAAAATCCCCCTTGTAAAAAAATCACAGAATCTAACATATTGCAAAAGTGTAACAATAATTTATATCTTGACTGATCCCGATTTTGTTTAGTGCTAAAATTGTATGCTAATTAGTGGAAATTGAATGAAATACTGCATCATTTGCATATTTAAATATAACATTTTGCAATAGGCTACACTTTCCACTTCTTAATGTAATCTTCCAGCTGCAGAAACATGTTGAAAACTTTCTTAAATTTCTTAGACTCTTACATGTTTTTACCCTTTATTCACCTGCAGTGTCTTGCCAACAATCTGAACCTGATTAACACACTCACTCACATCCAGCCTCATTCAGACACATTTCAAGCTCTTCAGGAGACTCTTCTGTGCAAACGCAGTGCAGCAAACACACGAGTCCTTGAAAAACAAAAGCAGAGTCTGGTGAGGGGCCGTCGACGGGCCCCTGTCAGAGGACCGCTATTGTCAGTCCGCATGAGGGCATTCACTAATCCATGGCTCACTTCAGCTCAATTAAGGCTTTGTGTTCTCCACTTGTAAATGTGAGGCTCGCGTTTACGAGCTTGAACACACTTGAACTGGTGTTCTGAACGCCTCCATCCTCTTCTTTTGTCTCTGAGGCTTTAACTAGCACTGGCAGAGAGGGGTTAATAGGCAGAACCACGCTTATGAGAATGTAATGATAGCTTAAGAAAATCTGCTTAGTGGTCTTTAACCCTTCTTAAAAAATGAAGAGTTCGGGAAAACAGCAACATGGACACAGTGGTGTATAGCTAATGAACTATATTAGTGGATGAACTGCTGACTCGGAAATGTAATCATATTTGTTATGATTATTAATGCTATTTATATTATTCATTCATTTTCTTTTCAGCATAGTCCCATTATTAATCTGGGGTCGCCCATTTATCCAGCACAGCGAATGCCCTACCAGCCGCAACCCATCACTGAGAAACACTCATACACACTAAACCACACACAACTGACCCAGCCCAGGCTCGAACCAGCAACCTTCTTGCTGTGAGGCGATCGTGCTAGCCACTGTGCCACCGCTATTTCTATTAATTTGTTTCAATTATTATTATTCATTAATTTTTTTTTAGGCTTAGTCCCTTTATTAATCTGGGGTCGCCACAACGGAATGAACCGCCAACTTATCCAGCATATGTTTTACGCAGCGGATGCCCTTCCAGCTGCAACCCATTACTGGGAAACATCCATACATATTCATTCATACTCATACACTATGGCCAATTCATCTTACCCAATTTCCCTATAGTGCATGTCTTTGGACTGTGGGGGAAACCGGACCACCAGGAAAAAACTCACGCCACACTGGAAGAACATGCAAACTCCACAGAAACGCCA